>NC_044031.1:622325319-622670319 GCF_901765095.1 Microcaecilia unicolor
GGAGAGGAAATCTTCAAAGTGTCCATGGCCTGTAACAACAGGTTGGGCAACTCCTCTGGGCTAAAAAGCCGCGCTGCAGAGGGGTCATCCGCTCCAGCCGAACGGGGATCCGTCTCCTCCAAGGAATCCGCAAAGGACCGTTGGGAGACCTCAGACACGCTGCCCTCATCTACATCGGAGGAGACAAATTCCTCCAAGGCCTGGGAATCAACCCGAGGGCGTTTACCTCTGGGAACCTCAACCTCTTTACCAGACGAGGGAGCAGGGGCAGCGTTGTGCATGAGGAAGGCCTGATGCAGCAGCAAAACAAACTCGGGGGAGAAACCCCCCAGACTGTGCACTTCCGCAGCCTGGGCAACAGCCCTAGACGCACCCTCAACCGGCGCTCGCAATAGCAGGGGAGAGACATGCTGCGCATCCAAAATGGCGTCCGGCGCGAAACTCCGCGAAGGAGCCGCGCGGGAAGAACGGCTCTTAACTTTAGCCGCTTCTGTGCCGTCGCCCAAATTAAGGGCGTTCATGGCATTAATGTCTCCAACCTCAAGGGCGGCCCAAGAAGAAGCCGTCCGAGCCGCGTGGCCGGCCAAGATGGCGGAGGCGAGGAGCGGGGGATGGGCGTTTATGGCGGGAAAAAACCGCCACGCCGGAGGAAGGACCGGGACATTCATCGGTCACGAAACTGTCACCCAACAAGGGCGAATCAGGCTTTAAGACCCCCGCATCCCCTCTAGAAGCGCTCAAGCGACCCGGGGAGCGACCCTTTGCGCCCTCGCCCTCCGACGCCATATGCCACGAGGAGAAGAATCGGGGAACCCCTTGCCCGCTATAAAAAGGTAAAAATTACCTGCTGTCCGCTCCGAGTTGTAACGACCTGGTGTCCCAGTGAGTAGCTGCAATAGACGCTTAAATAAACGTCGAAATAAACGCCTTTAAGGACGTTCAAAATTTTTTTTTTTTTTTTTTTTTAACGGAGCCAGCGGGAGGGGGGAGAAAAGGAGGGACCTGGCACCACCAGGTTTGCACTTGCTCAAAAGAGCCCTCAACCCCAGGCACTCAACAAAACCTAAAAATTAGGCTTGGAGGCCTAGCCAGAGCTGCTGCTGTGTGTGACCACCACCTGCTGAGATAGAGAACATACTGAGGAGTTTCCGGCAGCACATGACCACATATAGGGAGGCAAAAGTTTGCTCTCTATCTCCACCTGCTGGTAGATGGACACAACCCACCAGTCTATGGATTGATCAGTCTATGGATTGATCAGCTTGATGATATGGAAAGGCCCCTTTCTGAAATCCCTTTTTTTTTTTTTTTGAAAGCAAAAAAGTCAAAAGACGCGCGAGGGTCAACTTAAGGGGCGCAAACGGCGCAAACACGACCGTACCGAGCGCAGACAAAAGAAGACTGACGAACACGACCCGGTTCGGGCGGGAAGACGGCCGCGCATGCGCGTGCGAGGACTAGCAAAGGCCTTTGCTAGTGAAGTTTCCGATTGGAGGGGCTGCCGTGGACGTCACCCCATCAGTGAGAACAAGCAGCCTGCTTGTCCTCGGAGAATCTGAATGCCGGGCATTTGTACACAGGGTAGATAGGACACTTTTTTTAAAAAATGAAGGACGTGAAAGTATTACATCTTGGGGGAGGGGTGAGGAGGAAAGCGGTGGGGTATCCGGATACTGGGCGTTAGGGCCACGGGGGTACATAGACTTTTGAAAGCCTTAAGGAACCCAAAGTGTGGGAAGGAGGAGGAAAAGGAGGGGAGGGAACGGGGTGAGGGGCATTAGGAACAGGGGAGGGGGCCCTGTCACACACTCTCATTCTCACACACACACTGTCACACAGACAGTCTCACTCTGTCACACACCCGCACATTCACTCTCTCTCTCTCTCTCAAACATACACACTCCCAGGAAAACCTTGCTAGCGACCATTTCATTCGTTCCAGAAACGGGCCTTTTTTACTAGTTATATAATGTTTGACTTGTAAATATGAAAAAATGTCCCCGTCCCTTAGGGCCTACTTCCTTTTCAAATCCTCAAATGATACTATTTCCCCTACATCCAAAAACTGTCTAAAACATATTAACCCCACACTCTCCCCATCTAGCAACTACTACACTTTCCCTCCCTGCTGGAAACCGAGGTTCCCAGCGCAAAGCAGCCAATGAGGAGCTTCTCTTCCGAATCCCCAACCTCCCCTTTATATGATTCCACAGACTCAATAAATGCTTCATAAAGGAGTTTTGAATATGTTTCCGATACACCCTTGGTATGGGTGATAACCATAACAAATGGTACAAAGGGAAGAGCAGAAAGTGTTCTTGTTCCAACCTTACCCCTTCCTTATAAGCTACCCCCTTCCCAGTCCCATAATTGTCGGAGCTGTCCCGCCCAATAATACCATAATATATTTGGTATCGCTCTACCCTCCATGGGGGCTTTGCCATAATATCTTTTTTGCTAATCATGGTGATTTCCCCACCCAAATAAACCTATTAAATTCCTCTTGTAGCATTCAAATGACCCCTCCAGGATTGGTATAGTCTGAAACAGAAACAGAAGCTGTGGCAATACATTAATTTTCAGGGCTGCTATCCTCCCCCACCAAGACAACCAGGCAGAGTTCCATCTGTGTAAGTCTCCTTTAAATATCTTAAAGAGTGGTTCATAATTAAGCTCATAAAATGCATTAAGATCTCTAGGCAACTGTACCCCCAAATATTTAATATGAGTTCTAGCCCACCTAAAAGGAAAATTACCACGAAGTTACTCCTCTTCCTGTGAGCCTATAGTAATTACCAAGATCTCCATTTTGTCCAGATTTCCTTTAAATCCCGCCATTTTCCCATAGTCTCGGAGCTCCTGTAAAAGGACTAGGAGCGACAAATGTGGACGCTCTACATAGCACAAAACATCATCTGCAAATAATGTGATCTTATGAGGAGATTGGTCCCCCATTTGGAATCCCTGTATATTTGGATTTAAGCGGATTCTCTGAGCCAAAGGCTCAATAGACAGGGCAAACAAAACAGGCGAGAGTGGACATCCCTGTCTCGTTCTCCGTTCTATTCACAAGGGACCCATATAGCTCCCATTCACCTTAACGTGTGATGTAGACTCCAAAAACAAACATTTAATCCATTGACAAAAATTATGTCCCAATCCAACTTTTTCCATGACCCTCCACAAAAACTCCCACTGGACCAGGTCAAACACCTTCTCCGCATCTAGGGCCAGTAAAAGTAATTTTGACTGGGATCGCTGTGCCTCCCACATGTTTAACGTTCACCATATATTATTTCTCACTTGTCGTTTCGCCACAAAGCCCGTCTGATCTTGATGTACCAATCCCAGTAATACCTTTCCCAAGTGTATAGCTAACACCTTTGCCAATAGTTTGACATCCACATTGAGTAAGGACACCAGTCTATATGAGCCGCAATGGGCAGGATCTGTCCCTGGCTTTAAAAGTACTGTTATTCCCTCGTACTTAATAACCCATTACCTACCTGAGCTAAACCCCTCCCCCCACCTCTGTCCTAAATACCTTGTAAAATTTAGCATAAGATCATCGAGTCCTGGGGCTTTCCCAGTCTGCAAATTCTTTATGGCCTGTCCCAATTCCGCCACCTGTATGGGCCTTTCCAATCCAGCTCTTTCCTTTTCAGACAAAATTGGCAGATGTACCCGCCACAAATAGGAATCTAGATCTCCCCCCTCACAAGGTTCCATTTGTCCATATAGTTTCTTATAAATTGGTAAAATTGTTCTCGAATCCTACCATCTGTGTAATATACTTGCCCCACTAACCCCTTAATTTGTTGTATCACCTGAACTGCCCTTCACTCCCACAACATTCTCGCCAATTGCGTCCCCGATTTATTCCCAAATTCATAAATTTATTCCTACTTAAATGCCTCAACTCTGAAATGCATCAATACCTTACATCGCATTGGACATTATATATTCCTTTATTTCCTTGTCCCTTTTTGTACCTGTTTACTCTAACCTTACCTGACCCTTATTTTAAACTGTGCTTGTTTAACATCTACCGGACTTGGCGATCGCCTTTACGGTATAATGTAAGCCACATTGAGCCTGCTAATGGGTGGGAAAATGTGGGATACAAATGTTACAAATAAATAAATAAGAGTGCTGCTTTAAGCATTTATACTTAAAATCTATTCATTCAAGCTGCCAACGACCTAGCTCTGCCCTAACATAATTTAACTCCCTCCAAACCTTAGTACTCTTGATTCCTCTGAGGTTTCTATTCCAATGTTAAGAGTTGTTCTCGGAGCCTAACTTATGTCTGTGTTCTTTCTTTTTTCCTCCAAACTCTCCATTTCACCAAATGTCCCCGTACCACAGACTTAAGTGCATCCCATAGTATACTATTATTTACCGCCCCATTGTCATCCTATATAATAATTCTCACCTCCAACGTTCTGAGGCTGCCTGGAACCGTGGATCTCTCGAAGGTGGTCTGGTAGATGGAGCAGATCATCCCACTGATTGGCTGCATCTTGGATGACGTCACCAGCCCGACGCACAGCAACAAACCGCGACCCAGGCAGGGGGAGGAGTAGGGAAACACACGGAGCATGTTTCCCTACTCCTCCCCCTACCAACCGCCCTCAAAAAGCGCCGGCGACATCCCTCTCCTCTCCCAAACCGCTGCCACCCAGCTGACGAAAAAACCGCCGCCCCTTGGAGCCTGAGTTGTTTTGCTGCACAGCGGGAAAGTGAAACAAATGCGCTACAGCGATGTGGGTAAGCAAAATCTCAACCCAGGCAGGAGGAGGACTCCTACCCCTGCCAACCGCCCTAAAAAAAACGCCACCTCCCTCCCTCTCTTCTCCTGAACCGCTGCCGCCCTCCCGAAACTCCCCCCAGCTGAAGAAAAAACCGCCGCTCCTAGTAGCCTCAGTTGTGCCTGCCTCCCGTTTCATTTCCATCAGAAAAGGGTGCGCTACAGCAATGTGGGTAAGCAAAAGTAAAAGATGATGCATGTCACTGTACAGCTATGCAACCATGCTTGGAAGGAATGGAACTGGGAGGGAGGGGGGATGAGGACCCTGGGAGGGAGGGGGGATGAGGACCCTGGGAGGGAGCGGGGATGAGGACCCTGGGAGGGAGGGAGGGAGGGGGGGGGTGAGGACCCAAGGAGGGAGGGAGGATGAGGACCCAGGGAGGGAGGGAGGGAGGATGAGGACCCTGGAACTGGAAGGGAGGGAGGGGAGGGGAGGGGAGGCCATGGCACACACTGTCATTCTCACACACACACTCTCGCACCCAGTCTCAATCTCTCTGTCACTCACACTCACACATTCACTCTCACACACACTCTGTAAAACACACACACTCCGAGGAAAACCTTGCTAGCGCCCGTTTCTTTTCAAACAGAAACGGGCCTTTTTTTTACTAGCTAAATAATTCTGTATGACTTCCTTCACATCTTCACAGGTCAATCTATACCCCAACAAATATTCACTGAGCCTCGAAAAGCCCTCCCCCCTCGGGGTACACTCTCCAAAGCCAGTTCCATCCACGCTGGGAAATGCTCTGATATGTGCATCAGCTCTATATTTGCATCTCTGACTTGTCCCCATAAACTCCTGTGGCACCACAATATGTCTATTTGAGTACATGTCCCCGCTGTATGAGTAAAAAGTATAGCCTATCATCAAGGGACGATGTAGTCTCCAGACATCCAAAAGCTGTAATCCCTTAACCAATCTCATCAAGGCCTTCCTGTGTTTCCTACTGTAATCTCCCTTACCCCAGGAATTATCCCATGTTTCATCCACAAAGTCTCCTCCCAATACAACCTGCTCTCTCACAAATTTTTGTAATGGATCCAATACAGTGCGAAAAAAGCCTCTGAATTCTTATTAGGAGCATAAATATTAACCAGACAAGTATGCCCCGTAGATACCCGCAGACTGCTATACATCATCCCTGCACATCTTTATATTCCCCCTCCACTACCAATGGACAAGTATTTTTTACATAGAATAGCTAATCCCCCTTTTCTCCCTCCCCCCTCTAAAGTGTGAACCCCACATACCGAAAAACATCGATGATGTAACATGTCTATCCCAATCCCTTAAATTAATTTCTTGTAAAAAAAAAAATATCTCATTGAAGTCGTTTTAATTCTGAATACTCAATATGCCTCTTACCCGCATCATTTAGTCCATTAATATTCCATGAACTCATTCAAAGTCCCAGCTGAGTATTCCTTCTCCCCCTTCCCTCTCCCCCTCTGTCTGTGTCCCTGATTCTGCCCCTCCCCTCCATAACCCCCCCCACACACACACACACACAGTTCATGCTGGCTATGTCCGCCTTCTGCCAGCCCTCTCTGCCAAGGAAGAACCCCTCCCTTCCATCTGCCAATCCCTCTCCCAACATTGCATTCATATCTATACTCATTCACTTCTTACCCCCTGTATACACTCTCCTGATTCAGGCACACCCACAAATAAACAGTTGAAAGAAAAAAAAAAACTATTAAGCATCAGTTCTCTGTAGTCTCCTTTCATTCCTTGTTTGTTAGCCAAATGCTCTTCTTGTCTATCGATTGAGCCAAGTGCTCTTCTTGTTGTCTACCAACTAAGACCAACTATCGATTGCCATTCTGTAGAGTGTGACAAGGCTGCTCCGGAACCCATCTCCCGTGCTGGCAAATCCTTGCAGCCCAGTTCTCTTAAGGTTCTCCATGCCTCTCTACAACTGGTCAGCTTCTGGGTTTTGCCGTTCACAGTGAAAAGTAGTCCAAAAGGAAACAGCCATATCGGTGATTAGCCGTTCGCAAATAGTATGTTACTGGGGCCATTTCACGTCATCTCTATAAGGTGGTGCGCACAAAATCCTGATACACCAAAACTATACAGTTGTCCCAAAATAAGTATTTTTTTACCCCTAGCTCTGCACAAAATTTCCTCTTTTAAAGTCTTGAAAACAGACAATGATGTCTTGGTGCCATATCTTTACGTGCTCCCGCTTCTCTACGCGCTCTGTCCAGCTTAACTGGTATCATGTCAGACAAATAAAGCTCTGCAAATGGCTGTTACTGTCTTGCTGCAATCTTTATACTTCCTCACCGGGGATCCCCCGAAAACACAGATTGTGTCTGTGAGATCTATTGTCTAGATCCTCTACTAGATTAAGCAGTTCCTTTCTCTCTTGATCATCTCTGGAGCTTGCTTGTTCCAGAATCATCAGACGCCTCTCCACACCATCTGCCCTTTCCTCCATGTGTTCCACTCTAGTCCCCATCTCATTAACATCTCTCCGGAGCTCCATGAGAGCCTATTGCAAATTGATCCTCATTACTTGCATCTCAGATTTGATGGTTTTGAACCAATTCACTACTTCTTTTTTTGTAATCTCCTCCTCTGCTGACTCAGAACAGGTCCCGTTTTCGTCATCCTCCAAATTGCCATGCTCCATCACCATACTGGATGCTCGAACTCCCACTTTGCGGTTCGGCATTCAGCTTCCCTCCGGTAAGTATTTAAACTTCTCTAATTGCTTTCTGGTGTGCATGATTCTATTCATCCATTCTATCGGTGAAAGTTTCCACTCTCAGGAGGCTCGGAGAGGAGTATAATGCACCACTTTACCCGCTGCTCGAGCTGTGTTAAAGCTTCAGGCGTCCATACTCGAGCAGTGACATCACTTCCTCCCTCCCAATCTCTCTTGCCCCTCCCCCCCAGCAGGTGCCTCACAATTCCTCTCCCTCCCAATCTGGAGTAGCCTCTCTCAACTCTTCTTTTCCACTCCTCCCCCAAAAAGAACTAAACCACTGTTCCCTCTAAGCTGAGCGGGAGCCCTCTAACTGCATTACTGCTAGTTGGGTGGTACTTCAATATTGTGTTTTCAATTGCTAGGGATAGGCAGGTGAGAGGAGTACTGCAGAACTTGCCTGTCCCTCACTATTGAAAATATGATAGTGAAACAGCACCCCTCACTAGCAGGATCACTGGTGGAGGACTCCTGCTCACCTTTGAGGCAACAGTGAACTAAATATTAAAATTTTAAATTGATCCTACCAGCAGGGTTGTTAGAGAAACGCCTCCTCAGCAGCAACGCTCCTTATCAGCTGCTTCTGCTGCATGTGGGCTGCCTTTCCAGGATGGATAATCCCTCCCTCCCCACTCTCTCTTGTCCCCCAGCAATACCCCCCCCCCCCCCCCCCCACACACACACATTTTGTCTCCTTTCCTGCTCCTGGCGTACACTCTATCCCCATGGCTCTCTTTGCCTCTCCCAGCAACCACCAGAGCACTCTCATATACTCCCCCCTCCTCCAGCACACACATCTCTCTCTCTCTCAGTCACCCCTCCCAAACTCTTTCCATAGCATTACTCCCATAGCTTTCTCTCTGTGACCTCTGTAGCTCTTTCCCAACAGCCATCCCCCATAACTGAATCCCTTCATACATTTCTCAAGCTTTCTCTCTCTTCAACTTGCAAACACCTCCCCAGCTTCTGCACCCAAGTACAAACAATTGGCTCTTTCCTTTCTTTCTTCCCCACCCCCTATCACTGCAGGATCAGTACCCAGCTCTCTCTCTCTCCTACACCCTTGAAGCACAGATGCCCAGGTCTATCCCTCCCCTTTGATGGCACTGCAGAGACATCCAACTTTTTCCCTCCTCCCCCCCCCCCCCCCCATCATGGCACAGACACCCAACTCCCACTTTCCCCCTCCTCCCCCCCAATCCCTACAGCACACAGACATCCAGTGCTCTCTCCTTCACAGCATACAAACACACCCAACTCTTACTCCCCCGCCTGCAGCAGACACCCAGTGATCCCCCAAACACCCACCTCTCCCTACCTCCTTCAAGAAGACAGGTACCCTTGCTGTCCCTCCTCCCTCTACTCAGCAACACAAGGACCCTGCTTTTACTTGCCCTCCCCACTACAACACCCAGCGCTCTTCCCTCCCTTCCCTGTTCACGGTTCAGACACATGAAAGGAAAGGAGAACAGGTGCGTGTCAGGCAGCAGCCTCCTCTTCTGCCACTTGGTGCTAAAAGAAAAACTTGAACCTTTTGGTTCTAGTTTCAGCATCAGGTGGCAGAAGAAGAGGCTGGTGCCTGACACGCAGCTGTTCTCCTATCCTTCTGTGTGTCTCTATGTCCAGGGCTGGCACAACCCGGTAAGCATGGCAGGGGGGTGCCGACCTCTGAGAGGCGCCACAAGCCATGCTTATCGCTGCTGGGAGACTCACAGTTCCTGCAGGCAGCTCACGGTCCTCACCTGCCCGCCCTCAGCTTCCCACAATAGCCCTCCTTTCCTTCCTGTCGCCCTGAATTTAAAACTTTTATTTTACCACAAGTCGCAGCGGCGGCAGTGAAAGCAGCAGGCTTGTCTCCAGCCTTCCCTTCCCTCTCAGTGTCCCGCCCTCCTCTGAGATAATTTCCTGTTTCCTCGAGGGCGGGACACAGAGGGAAGGGAAGGCTGGAGGTGAGCCTGCTGCTTTCACTGCTGCCGCTGTGACTTGAGGTAAAATAAAAGTTTTAAATGCAGGGCGGCAGGAAGGAAAGGAGGGCTGTTGTGGGAGGGCAGGCAGGTGAGGGCTAGGGTTGGAATTGGAATTCGGGGGCAGGTGGGGGATGGGGCGAGTCACTGGGCATGGATGGAAGGGGAGGGCAGAGAGGAATCGCTGGACATGAATGGGAGAGTAGGGCAGGGGAGAGGGGAGAAATCGCTGGACATGAATGGGAGAGTAGGGCAGGGGAGAGGGGAGAAATCGCTGGACATGGATGGGAAGGGAGGGCAGAGGAGAATCGCTGGGCATGGGTGGTAGGGGAGGGGAGAGAGGAGAATCGCTGGGCATGGGTGGTAGGGGAGGGGAGAGAGGAGAAATCGCTGGAGTGGAGGGCAGGGGAGAGAGGAGAATTGCTGGATATGGATGAGGAGAAGGCAGGGAAGAGAGGAGTTGCTGGACATGGATGGATGGATGGAGGGGAGACAGGAGAATTGCCGAACATGGATGGATGGAGGGGAGGGCAGGAGAAATGCTGGACATGGATGGAGGAGAAGGAAAACAGGACGTAGATGCACATGGATGGAGAGGAAAGGAAGAGAGAGGAGAAATGCTGGACATGGATGGAGTGGAGGGCAGGGAAGAAGCGAATTGTTGGACAGGGATGGAGGAAAGAAAAGATAGAGAAGGAGATGAACACGGATGAAGGGGAAGGGAGAGAGGAGAAATGCTGGACATGGATGGAGGGGAGGAAAGACAGAGGAAGTAGATGCACATGGATGGAGGAGAGAGGAGAAATGCTGGACATGGATGGAGGGGAGAGAAGACAGAGGAGAAGATGCACATGGATGGAGGGGAGAGAGGAGAAATTCACACATGGAAGGAAGAAAAGACAGAGGAAGTAGTTGCACTAGGATGGAAGGAAGGGGAGAGAGGAGAGATGCTAGACATGGAAGGGCAGGAAGACAGAGGAAGAGATGCACATGGATGGAGGGGAGGAGAGAGAGGAGAAATGCTGGACATGGAGGGGGGAGGAGAGGAAAAATGAGGGACATGGATGGAGGAGAGGGAAGAAAGAGGAAGCAGATGCATACTGAACGGAGATGAGGGAACGGGAAAAGAGGAGAAAAACTATACATGGATGGAGAAAATAGGCAAAAGCTGGAGCCACTCTATACCTTCTCCAGTCAAGTCTGTGGAGGACCCAGCTTTTACCTATGGATGTAGGGCAAGAAATGAAGAAGAAAAGAGGAAAGTAAAGAAATAAATGGAAAGGAAGCCCTGGAAACGGAGTTAAGAGAACAGATAGAGAGCAGCAGAATCAGAGCCTGGGACCAACATGATCAGAAAAACAAAGTCACCAGACAACAAAGGTAGGAAAAATAATTTTATTTTCATTTTAGTGTTTGGAATATGTCCAATTTGAGAATTTACATGTCTTATTTTGCAATGTATAGCAATGTGTTTCTTCCTGTTTTTCTGGTATTGTGCTGTGTGACTGCAAGGCCAAGTGTCTGAATAGGGATCTGTTTGTTAGGTTCTGAGATTTTGATAACATATTGTTTCAGGTTTGGCAAGACTGTTCTCCTAATTCCTAGTCTGTATGCTAATTTGTTTAGTGTCATTTTGGGTATATTGGATCTGTAACAGCTTACAGAAATTATTTATAAGGAAAAACACCAAGTTATTTTTCTTCTATACTGGTGTAATATTTTCAATGATGCCTGTTTATATGCACCATGCCTGGTAAAAGGGGTGTGGCTACTGTAGGGGCGGAGCCATAGTGACCCTGCCCCTGGATGGGTAGGAGGCGCTAATAGGCTGCAGGAGGGCGCCAGAAACCCTAGCACCGGCCCCGTCTATGGCTGGGTGGGTGGAGGAGGGAGGAGAAACAAACGTTATGCCTGTGTGTGCACCCACACGCATGTGCATCAGAGGTTATACGGTGGGAGCAGTGGCGTTCCTAGGGGGGCTGACACCCGGGGCGGATAGCCGATGCGCCCCGCCCCCCCGGGAACAGCGCAACCCCCCCCCCCCCGGGTGCACGCCGCTGGGGGGGGGGGGGGGTGTTGCGCACCTACTGGCTCTTCGTTTTCATGCTCCCTCTGCCCCGGAACAGGAAGTAACCTGTTCTGGGGCAAAGGGAGCATGAAAACGAAGAGCCAACAGGCGCGTGGCACCCCCCCCCCCCCCAGCGGCGTCCACCCGGGGCGGACCGCCCCCACCCCCCTTGGTACGCCACTGGGTGGGAGGCAGAGTAAAAAGGAGATCCCTCTGCTGTTGCTGCTTGCTTTCTGCAGCGCCAGTAGAAATGATCTCTGCCTTGTTTTGTGCTAGAAAAACTTAGGTGTCTGGTCTGATTTTTCAGTTGCCATAGCAACCTGGCGCCTAGGGCTTGTCAACCTCTGCATTATAATATGAACTTATCCCACACCTAGAAGGGCTGGATTTAACCACAAGGAAATAACAAGCTCAGAGAAGTAAAACACAGATCTCTGAATCTTTACTTCCTAGAATCCTGAGATTGCTTACCAACTTATGTAAAGTGCATGCCCTCATCCTCAGTTTCTTTGCCCTAAAGAACACCGAATCACAATAAGTAACTTTATTGGCCTCAGAATAACTATCACTGGTGCATAAAGCAAGAAACTATTTCCATAACAGGACTCCAGAATATTAAGGAAGGGTCTCAGTCTCCCCCTTAGCATTCTCCTACTAGCTAAATGTAAAGAAACCTGTTGATATGAGCAGGGAAGAATAATTTGTTGTGTATCATGCAATCTTGTAAAATGAAAATGGAACAATAATCAATCCCAGCCTTGGAGAACCATGATTCCCTCTCCCTCTTCCCAGAGTTGGTCACTACGAGTGCAAATTTCCCAGACTGACTCACCTTGATCCTTCACATTTAGAGCCACCTTCCTAGTCACCCAGTTCTAACCTCTTACCATATGTCCCAGCTGAGAACCAGGGAAGACTGGTTCAAATCCTACAGCTGCTCCTTGTGATCTTGGGCAAGTCACTTAACCCTCCACTGCCTCATGTTAAGTGTTCTAGTTCATAAAATCACTCACCTATGAACCCATATCCTTTGTGCTTCCCTGTTGTAGGATCCCTCGCCAGTGTACATGATTTGATCTTCCCAAAAGCCTCAAACACACTCTTGATATCATCATCAGAGAGGTCCTGATGAACCGATGCCACGTAGATCCTGTTGAAAGACCGAGCCTCCTCTGCTAGCTGGTCTATGATGGGCTGTGCCTGTCCAATGTTACTAGGTCTGCCAACCTGCACAATGGCAAAAAGCAGTTAAGGTTTGGTCTTAAAATTCCAGCTTTACTACACTACAGGTATAGAAAGGGAAGATCAATGAGTGCAGTGTATTACATTAGTAAGTTTCTGCTTCTAAATGTAAATGCATTTATTTAAAACATTTCAACATCATCTCCCAAGTCTTCCAAAAGATCACCCAAATCAGTGCAGAAGAAATATTTGTTACTGTATCTTCATTGCAAAGCGTTTGATGTTGATATAGAATGCACAAAATAAAATCATTCATTTTATAAAATCACAGCAGAATTTAGTGCACCCCAACATTTATAGGAAAGCCTATAATGTGAATATCAAAGAATGCTGCAGAGCAAGAGGGCTGTGTGCTAGTGCGGAGGGGTCTTAGAACTGGATCAGCAGAGATTGCCGCAGGCAGGAGTCAAGATACATTGACAGAACTGTGTATGGAGGTCTCAGCACTGGAATCACAGAGTGTGCTTCAGGACAGGAGTAAGATACATTGGTATAACAGTGTGTAAGTCTCAACACTGGAACAGCAAGAGTGAGGATATGTATGTGAAGGGGCAGGGTGTCTCCTCAGGCCCCAATGGAAAGAAAGGAAAAGAGATTTCAAGAAAGAATTGAGTAAATGGAACAGACTGTCACACTGTACTATTTTTATTATTTTATCACTGTAAACTGCTGACTTTCATTTATGTAAGATGTATATCAAATAAACTGAACCTTAAACAGAAGATGCCGCAGAACAGGTGTGAAGTGCATTGACAGAGTTGTGGGAGGGGGGAGAAAGTCTGGAACTGAAGGGGTGCTTCGGGACAGGAATGAGGTGCACAGAGAGCTGTGTGTCAGTACACAAGATAGCCACCAATAATACCGCTTTAAAGATGAGATCCTTGACAGAAACCTTCCACAACAGCTCAAAGGGCACCTTCTGCAAGTAACGGAGAACAAGATTAAGGCTCCAAGGAGGGCAAGGTCACTGCAGTGGAGGGCAGAGATGCAGAACCCCCTTCAAGAAATGCACTACATCGGGGTGCGAAGCCAGAGAATAGCCCAAAGCCTGCCCCTGGAAACAGGCAAAAGCAGCTACTTGTAACCGAAGGGAATTATAGGTGAGACCCCTGTGCAACCCTTCCTGCAAAAAGGCTAACAGCTAAGGTACAGAGGCCTCAAAAGAAGACCTAGCACGGGATGCACAACATGCCTCAAAGGTGTGCCAGACTCGAGCATAAGTAAAGGAAGTGGACTGCTTGCAAGCTTGCAGCAAGGTTACTATCACCACCTCCGAATAGCCTTTCTTTCTCAACTGCGACCACTCAAGAGCCAGGCCGTAAGACTAAAGCAGGAAGGCTCCTCCATCTGCAACAGTCCCTGGGCGAGAAGATCGGGGCTGACCGGGAGCCAAAACGGGGGAGCCACAAGAAGGCGAATCAGATGTGCATATCAAGGACGGTGAGGCCAATCCAGGGCAATCAGAATGACACACCCTCTGTGGCCAGCGATCCTGGGAAGTACTCGGCCGACCACCGGTCAAGGAGGAAAGACAAAAAGGAGACCCTCCTCCGGCCAGGGTTGAAGTAGAGCATCCAGCCCTGCCAAGCTGGCCTCTCTACGATGACTGAAAAACCTTGGCATTTCAAGGGGATGCCATCAGATACATTTCTGGTGTTCCCCATCTGAGGAAAATCTGACAAAAACCGTTGTCAACAGCTCCAACTCCACCAGATCCAGGAGATGACCACTGAGAAAATCTGCTTCCACATTGCACTGACCCACAATGTGAGCCACTGACAGCAGAGGGATGTGGGTCTCAGCTCACTACAAAAGGCGAGAAGCCTCGGCCGCCAGGGCTCGAGTCTGAGTCCCGCCCTGACAACTGATATATGCCATTGCAGTCATGCTGTCCGACAGCACTCGAACAGGCTTGTACATCAGCGACTCCTGAAAGGCTCATAAAGCATTCAGGACCACCCGAAGCTCCAGACGGTTAATCGGCCACACCACTTCCTGCGGTGTCCACAGCTCCTGCGTTTGCAAGTGGAGACAATGGACTCCCAGCCCAACAAACTGGCATCTGTGACCACTGCCACCCATTGCGAATTTGCCAGAAGCATACTCTTCCGCAAGAAGGCCTCGAGAAGCCACCATCTCATGCTCTGGCACGCCTTGGGCAGCCATGGAAGGTGCTATCGATACTCCTGGGAGACAGGGGACCACCTGCTCAGAAGCGAGAGCTGGAGAGGTCACATGTGCGCCAATGTCCACAGCACTACTTCCAGGGTGGCCGCCATCAAGCTCAGCACATGGACATAGTCTCAAGCTCGAGGACAGGGCAATCCCAGCAGACTGCGCACCTGAGCCTGAAGTTTGAACCTCCTCTCCTAGGGCAAGAAAACTTGACCTCGAGCTATGTCGCACTGGACTCAGAGGTAATCCAGACACTGAGACAGGATGAGGTGGCTCTTCTGAAGGTTGACCACCTAGCCCAAAGACTGTAGGAGGACAATGACCTGAGCAGTGGCCTGACAACTCTCCTCTGCTGAACCTGCTCGGATCAACCAGTCGTCAAAATAGGGGTGAACCCTGATGCCCTCCTTCCGCAGGCACGCCACTACTACCACCATCACCTTGGAAAGGGTGCAAGGGACAATGGCCAGGCCAAAAGGCAAAGCTTGGAATTGGAAATGCCAGCCTAGAATGACAAAATGGAGAAACCACTGATGAGGAAGTCAAATAGGAATGTGTAGGTATGCCTCTGAGGTCCAGTGCCGTGAGAAACTCTCCCGGCTGAATGGCCACCACCACAGACCACAGAGTCCCAATGCGGAAATGCTGCACGGCTGGGCACAGGCTTATTTATTTATTTGTTGCATTTGTATCCCACATTTTCCCACCTTTTTGCAGGCTCAATATGGCTTACATGGTACCGTAATCGGCGTTAACCGATTTTGGTATGAAGAAATACAAGTTGCGATTAATATCAAGGTGATATTATAGTAGAGTGAGATACATGTATGGTAAAGACAATTGAGGAGAACTTAGAGAGGGAAAGGAAGAGTTAGGATATGTCTGTTACGATCTTTGGTTAAGTTGTGTCGCAGATGTCCAGGTTTTTTATGTTGGGTCGGTGGGGTATGCCCTTATGAACTGTTCTGTTTTTAGTGCTTTCCGGAAATTCGTGTGGTCGAGTGAGGTTTCTACTACTTTTGGTAGTGCGTTCCACAATTGTGCACTCAGGTAGGAAAAGCTGGAAGCATAGATGGATTTGTATGTGAGTCCTTTGCTGCTTGGGTATTGGGAGGTTTAGGTATGATCTTGCTGATTTTATGGTGTTTCTGGGTGGTAGGTCGATGAGGTCTGTCATGTATCCTGGTGCCTCGCCGTAGATGATTTTGTGAACTGTCATACAGATTTTGAATGCGATACGTTCCTTAATTGGAAGCCAGTGCAGTTTTTCTCAGAGTGGTTTGGCACTGTCAAAACGTGTTTTTCCATATATAAGCCGTGCTGCTGTGTTTTGGGCGGTTTGAAGTTTCTTTATGATTTGTTCTTTGCATCCTGCATAGATTCCGTTACAGTAGTCTGCGTGGCTTAGCACCATTGATTGTACAAGGTTGCGAAATATTTTCCTCGGGAAGAATGGTTTCACACATTTTAGTTTTCACATTGAGAGAAATTTTCTTTATGGTGAGTTTAGCTTGGGACTCTAGTTGGAGGTTACGGTTGATTGTTTCTCCGCGAATTTTCAGGCTGTCTGAAATAGGGAGGGTGTATCCTGTGGTGTTAATGTATGTGGGTTTGTATGCATTGTATTGGGATGAAATGGTGAGACAGTGTGTTTTTTCTATGTTGAGTTTTCATTGGAATGCGTTTGCCTATGAGTTCATGATGTTTAAACTGAGCTTGATTTTATTGGTGATTTCTGCTAAATCATGTTTGTAGGGGATGTATAGTGTGACATCATCAGCGTAAGTGAATGGATTAAGGCCATGTGTAGATAAGGCTTTGGCTAGTGGGACCTTACCTTTCTGAGATCCAGAATTGGGCAGAAGGAGCCCCCTTTCTGAGACACTACAAAATAGATTGAATAGTGCCTAGCATGTGTCTCTGAAGGAGGCACAGGGACCACCACCTCTGGTCCAGGAGGGACTGCAGCGTGGCTTCAACCGCCGTCCACTTGGCAGCTGTGGCACATCTGGACTCCAGAAACACCTCGCAAACTGGCAAGGAGAACTCGATCCAGTAACCTTCTCTGATTCTAAGACCCACTGGTCTGAGATGATTCTGGTCCACTCCTCGTAAAAGAGAGTCAGCTGATCGATCCCCCATCTTGGCCCCGAGGAGTGGACTGGTGCCCCATCACTGTGAAGGATGGGCACCAGACCCCTTGTCACTCTGCAGGATGCTTATCACTCCAAAAGAAAGAGCACTGCTGAAATCTAGGGCGCTGGACGGTCCCTAAGGCGTGATCAGGTCAGTAACAATGAGTGTCACGGAGGTGAGGTCTAAAGAACCCCCCACCCCCACATCCTCAGGAAGCCCAAATTTAACTAAATTAAATTAAATTTGGCATTGTTAACATTAATTAGTAATAACATAGAGTGGAACTATTCATATACAGTAAATATTACATTGCATCTTATTAATCCTTCACTGTCTTCTCCAGTTCCTCTCCAAAAAGAAGTTTGCCCTAAGAGGGAAGATGCATCAAACAATGCTTGGATGCCACATCTGCCACCCAATGCCAAAGCCACAAAAACTTCCAAGCAGAAACCGCCAAGGCCATCTGCTTGGCTGAAGCCCTCATGAGGTCATAACAGAATCAGCCAGATAAGCCAACCCCGACTCCATGTGGGACAAGGAACTACCAAAAGCCAGCGCTGACCTCTGGTCCTGCTCCAACGCCTGCTGCAGCCAGCTAAGGCAAGCCCTGGCGGCATAGGAACTACAGAGGCCTATAGGGTTAGCGCCAATACCTCAAAGATGCACTTAATGGATGCCTTCAAACGACAGTCCTGCATGTCCTTCAAAGCCACACCTCCCTCCACAGGGAGGGTGGTCTTCTTAGTAACTGTAGTGACCAAGGCGTCCACTCTAGGCACAGCCTGCTTCTCCATTTGCTCCGCCACAACCGGGTTAAGCTGAGACATAGCCTTGGTCACCTTAAAACTCTCCTCAAGATCAGACCACTGGGCTGAAATAAGCTCTAGAATAGCAGCATGCACCGGAAAAGTCTTAGAAAGCTTCCTAGTGCTGACCATCTTGGGATTCCTTGCGCCTCGGGATTTTCAATGTTCAAAGCTTCCAGCTCATGACAGATGAGTGATGGTAACTCATCTAGTGAAAAAGGCGGACTACAGAAGGGTCATCAGACTCCTCCTGGAGAACTTCACAATCTTCTAACTCATCCACCCGGAACGAGTGTAAGGACCCCCTTCCCCCGACAGGGGTCCAGAAAAAGGTCCCACAGACCCCACATCCGAACCAACTGAGATCCATCACCATTTAAAAACCGGATACTCCAGGCAAGGTTGCAAAGCCACCTCCGACACAGGAGCGGGGAGCCAGAGGGAACTGTGATGGGGGTAAAGCTCTCTCCAATAAATAAGCCTGATGGAGAATTCCCCCAAGTCAGCAGTCCCCGAAGGCAGACTGGAGAAACCTGCAGGAAGCCTCCCCTTGCCAGCAGAAGAGATACACCCCCATAGGCGCCACGTGTAGGCCAGGAACAGGCCATGAGGACTATTTGGGCCTAGCCACCAGCAGCTGCGAGGTGGGAACCGCGTCAGGAGGCGTGGGAAAATGATTGTGTGTGACCGAATCATCAGGGTGGGAAACAGGCTGCTCAGGAGACAGACCATCACTCGATCCCGAAAGAGTCTCGATACACCCGGCAAGACAAACGCCCGCTGTCGACCTGCACGCCCCACAGCGGGAGCACTGCTTTACGGACTGTACAGCCATGCACGTGCTTCCCCATAATAAAAGAAAATATTGCCACCAAACATTCACCGGGAGCAACGTGCTAAACCTGCGCACAGCGTGAGCTCTTGAAGGAAGGTTGCTGGAGGCTCGACCCACAGAAAGCATAGTCAGTGCAGGAAACATTGCTGTCCTGCCTGCAGCTGCAGGGCTCTCCCCAAATAGTGCTGTCTCCAAAATGTCTCCTTTTTTTTTGTTTGTTTTTTGCGAGGCTTTGCTGAGTTTGTTTATTTTTAACCATTGAGGAAGGCTACAGTCTAAAAGACAGGGAGAAATGGGTCCACAGGATGAAGCATGGACCCAGCTAACTAAGTATGCCTCCAAAGCTGGCCATCAGACTATGCACCCCCCCCCCCCCCCCAGGCTGAACTGGCTGAAAGAGCCCAGGAGCTGACCTCAGGAGCTGCTGGAGATAGAAGTATACTGATTGAAAGAGAAGCTGGCCTTCTGGTATCATTGCCTTCGATTTTTTAATCTCTATCTCTACCCGCTGGTAGATGGCCACAACCCACCAGTTCCTGGGTTCATCTGCTGCTAAGGCTAAGGAAACCTATATCTACAGGACACAAAAAGTCAGAAATTCATATATGCTGATGGCATCTGTTCTGATATACAGGGCTGCACCTTCACTGAACTGGAATCTACCCTCAATAAGGAATGGTGAAATTGGCCGAGTATTGTCATCAAAGGTACCTTAAACCAGGTGTCACTTTCATAATGCCAGCGCAAAAAAGAAATTGGAGGTCTTTCTTACTGGGCAGCAGTTAGTGCCCTTTCTGGTTTTCCTGGGTGTCACCTTGGATCACACATTGATGTATTGTTAATAGCTTTTAAAGATTGTAGATAAACAGAAAAATTGTAATAATCTGTTGTCCAAACTGGCTGGCACTTCTCAGAGTGCCAATATATACATCATCCTTGGCTCTTTGCTACTCTGTGGCAGAGTAATATACGCCAATTTGGGCATCATTTTCACCCACCAAACTCGCCGACATACAACTGAATACCTCGATGCAACTCATCAATAGTACTTTCAACTCAACCCCATTACCTCGTCTTCCTCTCCCATAAATCACTGAACCTCCTGTGCTGCATCAAAGGGCCGCAACAGCAAGGTTTATTCAGAAGATACAGTGGGGGAAATAAGTATTTGATCCCTTGCTGATTTTGTAAGTTTGCCCACTGACAAAGACATGAGCAGCCCATAATTGAAGGGTAGGTTATTGGTAACAGTGAGAGATAGCACATCACAAATTAAATCCGGAAAATCACATTGTGGAAAGTATATGAATTTATTTGCATTCTGCAGAGGGAAATAAGTATTTGATCCCCCACCAACCAGTAAGAGATCTGGCCCCTACAGACCAGGTAGATGCTCCAAATCAACTCGTTACCTGCATGACAGACAGCTGTCGGCAATGGTCACCTGTATGAAAGACACCTGTTCACAGACTCAGTGAATCAGTCAGACTCTAACCTCTACAAAATGGCCAAGAGCAAGGAGCTGTCTAAGGATGTCAGGGACAAGATCATACACCTGCACAAGGCTGGAATGGGCTACAAAACCATCAGTAAGACGCTGGGCGAGAAGGAGACAACTGTTGGTGCCATAGTAAGAAAATGGAAGAAGTACAAAATGACTGTCAATCGACAAAGATCTGGGGCTCCACGCAAAATCTCACCTCGTGGGGTATCCTTGATCATGAGGAAGGTTAGAAATCAGCCTACAACTACAAGGGGGGAACTTGTCAATGATCTCAAGGCAGCTGGGACCACTGTCACCACGAAAACCATTGGTAACACATTACGACATAACGGATTGCAATCCTGCAGTGCCCGCAAGGTCCCCCTGCTCCGGAAGGCACATGTGACGGCCCGTCTGAAGTTTGCCAGTGAACACCTGGATGATGCCGAGAGTGATTGGGAGAAGGTGCTGTGGTCAGATGAGACAAAAATTGAGCTCTTTGGCATGAACTCAATTCGCCGTGTTTGGAGGAAGAGAAATGCTGCCTATGACCCAAAGAACACCGTCCCCACTGTCAAGCATGGAGGTGGAAATGTTATGTTTTGGGGGTGTTTCTCTGCTAAGGGCACAGGACTACTTCACCGCATCAATGGGAGAATGGATGGGGCCATGTACCGTACAATTCTGAGTGACAACCTCCTTCCCTCCGCCAGGGCCTTAAAAATGGGTCGTGGCTGGGTCTTCCAGCACGACAATGACCCAAAACATACAGCCAAGGCAACAAAGGAGTGGCTCAGGAAGAAGCACATTAGGGTCATGGAGTGGCCTAGCCAGTCACCAGACCTTAATCCCATTGAAAACTTATGGAGGGAGCTGAAGATGCGAGTTGCCAAGCGACAGCCCAGAACTCTTAATGATTTAGAGATGATCTGCAAAGAGGAGTGGACCAAAATTCCTCCTGACATGTGTGCAAACCTCATCATCAACTACAGAAGACGTCTGACCGCTGTGCTTGCCAACAAGGGTTTTGCCACCAAGTATTAGGTCTTGTTTGCCAGAGGGATTAAATACTTATTTCCCTCTGCAGAATGCAAATAAATTCATATACTTTCCACAATGTGATTTTCCGGATTTAATTTGTGATGTGCTATCTCTCACTGTTACCAATAACCTACCCTTCAATTATGGGCTGCTCATGTCTTTGTCAGTGGGCAAACTTACAAAATCAGCAAGGGATCAAATACTTATTTCCCCCACTGTACATATGATCATTCTAACTGGGCCCTGTTCCACAATGTCTCGCTGCTGCTGCATATTGTCTTACTTCACAACATCCACTTCGGAGAAAAACAGAATGCTTTAATATGATGGCTGAGTGGAGAACCTGAAAGTTGGCACATACGGTCAATTCAATCTATGTGGGTTACTTTACTATTCAATAGCTAGAATTTGATCTCCCTTGTTACCAATGGTCCTTCCTCAACTGTTTCTACACAGGACAGGGTCACTGAAGAACCTGCCTCAAGAGATGGGGAATGGCGAATAGCGATCTGTGTGTTTGTGGAGAAATAAAGACTATGTTTCATGTCACTTACTCATGTCTGCTGACCCAGTGGACGGTAGTTTGAGAGCACCTCATACAGCCAATAAAGCTGCCATTAGCTTGTTGACTACACATGGCACTGTTTGCACATGATAATAGTAAGTGTTCCCATATTCAGAACAATTTTGAGACCTCTGCAGTTTCAGCATGTGATATCAACTTCTACCAATGTTTTTTTCATGTTGATTGTAGTTAATGAAATACTAATCCCGCTAAAGGAAAAAATATTGAAAATCCTGTGTCTTAAATCTCTTGCTGCTTTCTTTTGGGTTTTTTTTTTTTTTTTAAATTTCTGTAGGTCTCAAGTCATGCAGTTCTTAAAGCACAGAAGCGCACTCTTCAGGGTTACAGCTGTTGCTGCAGCAAGACATCCACCTGTGCCAGGGAACTCCTCTTCAGAGACTGCTTCAGTCTCTTTGCTGTGAAAAGCTTCCCAGCTGTACCTCCTCTTCTTACTATTGCTAAAACAAAGTAACTGTGATCACATGCAGCCTAGCTTCTCCGTTTGCACATCAGACACGTCTAAAACTTAGAAATAATATAGCTAACATTTTGGAGTGCATCACTTCAAAACAAAATGGTAATTATACATATATTTCTATATTAGTCCTACCTCTGGAAACCTCTTTTGTCTGATCCTCAGCCCACATGGTGTATGATATACTCACCTTGATGTTTCTTCCCCCTAACATGACTGAGTTCATCTGCTCCAATGCAAGCTGAGCAGCTTCTGGTACTTCATATTCAACAAATGCGAAACCCTGTCAAGAAAAAAGAGAGAGAATAACTGATTATTATGCACCACTTATCCATAAACATGACACTTTCCCAACAGGGTATCACAAATCTCTACAATTCCTCTTCCTAGCATGCGAAGGAGAGTCTGAATGAGTTTGTGTTTTTAGACATACCAGCAGTATCATGCACTGTCAATGTGTTAGCAATCAATGTGTTTTGCACTTCAATTCATTATTGAGAAATCAAGGCTGCTGACTCGCAGGGCATTTTGAACCTATTAAGTACCTCCATGTGTTCCCAATACCAAACAAATTAGTAAATGTACTGAGCAATAGATGAGGGAGACAGGGCTTGACTGTGTATGGCAAAATAAATTACAGTACAACAAGATGATCTTGTGTAAAGAAGGGTGAGAGAAAAATGTCTCTTTTCTATAAAGTCTCTTTCTCTGAGCCTTCAATTATCAATCTGAATTATCAGCAATGGGAAACAGGAAAATGTAAAAGATTATTTCATATATTCAAATTGATAGTTTCTGTGGTTGGTCACCAGTCACCCTCAAGAGGCATCGCAACATAAGACTTCTAGAAATTCAAATTTGCCCAGCAACCATTCAGTCTCTCACTTCCTTTTCCATCTATGGAGTGCAGGTCTAGAGAGAGAGCCTGGTATATAGGTCACCAAGGGGAAGAAGGTGGGTTATATGAATTCATTAACATACTACCAAAAGCTAAATGGAAATACTTATTCTGTCTTCAAACAGGCATTTTGTAGGGATTCATAGTGCCAATTATCAAATTAAAAGGATGTCTTAAGAGAAAAGATATATAAAATCTAACACAGCAAAAGGAGGCAACAGAAATTTTACACTTCGTGAAAATATAAAAATGAATCCAGTTAGAAACGGTGAAACGTGCCACTAAAGTGGCACTGCGGAATATTCACAGCTTAGCCTCAGTTGGGTTTATGATAATGCATGATAGCTTCACTGTTCAAAAGTCCAAAATCTTATATACTGCGGGGGTAGTGCAACAGACTCAATACCACACCCTATGCTTCTTAAATTCTCCAATCGACTTTGGCACTGTGGATAATTACAATTATGTAGGAGCCTCAGCAGCAACTCATTTCACCAGGAATAAATCCTGTGGCTTGCCTGCATCGTCATCAGCTTCCCTTACAAAAACTTTTAGACTTATCCTATATAATAATTCTCACCTCCAACGTTCTAATGTGCCTGGGACCATGGCTCCCTCAGAGGTGGTCTGCTAGGCAGCTTAGAATGCTCTGACGTCAGTGATGTCACTGACAGCTGATTCCAAGGCAAGGCGAGGAGTAGGAAAACACGCTCCACGTGTTTCCCCACTCCTCCCTCTGCCTGGGAAACAGCTGTCAATGCCCCCCCCCCCCCCTCGGCGCAACACCCAAGCCCCTGTTCTGCAAAACCGCGAGCAGGCAGGGGGAGGAGTAGGGAAACACACAGAGCGTGTTTCCCTACTCCTCCCCCTGCCTACCAATCAGCTCTCTATGCCCCCCCCCCCAAGGCGCAACACCCAAGCCCCTACCCCCTCTCAAAGCATCACCCAAGACCCTCCCCCCAGCACATCACCAAAGCCCCTACCCCCCCCCCTCGGGCACATCAACCCCCTCGCCACCCGCAGCCGCCAATACAAACGGCTGTTGTCCTGTGGAGAAGCAGCGGCCGGTACAAAAAGTAAAAAGCCAAAAAAAGATTTTTAACCTGAAACACGGCTTCGTATACAGCCATTTGGCATTGGCTGTCGTCTCTGCAGCCACTCCTCCTCTCCCCTCCACGTCACTGCCCCTGCAGGAAGACCCAGGAGGAGCGCAGCAACGTCAGAGGGGAGAGGAGGCTTTTTTCTTTTTGTACCGGCCGCTGCTGCTCAACAGGAGATGCAGCAGCGACTGGACAGCGTTAGTATTGGCGGCTGCAGGTGGCGAGGTGGTTGATGTGCCCAAGGGGGGGGAAGGGAGGGTCGCTGGACTTGGGTAGCTAGAGGGGGGCAGGGGGAGGCGAGGGTCGCTGGACATGGGTAGCTGCAGGGGGAGAGGAGGGTCGCTGGACATGGATGGCTGCAGAGGGGGCAGGGAAGAGGGAGGTGGAGAAGGGGTCCTGAGACCAGATGGGTGGCTGCAGGGGAGACAGAAGGGACACTGCAGGGGGAGAGGAGGGTCACTGGACATGGGTGGCTGCAGGGGGGGCAGCGGAGAGAGGTGGGTTGCTGGACATGGGTGGCTACAGGGGGGGGCAAGGGGAAAGGAGAGGAGGGGGTCGTTGGACATGGGTGGCTGCAGGGGGAGAGGAGGGTTGCTGGACATGGGTGGCTGCATGGGGGGGCAGGGGAGAGAGGAGGGCCGCTGTACATGCGTGGCTGCAGGGGCAGAGGAGGGTTGGTGGGGAGGGGGTCCTGAGACCAGATGGGTGGCTGCAGGGGGGCAGGGGAGACAGGAGGGATGCTACAGGGAGGGGGGATTACCTTGCTAGCGCCCGTTTCATTGCCTATCAAAACAGGCCTTTTATACTAGTAAATTGTATATTTCCATGATACAAAGTAGTATAAACATTAAAACTTATCTTTTCAGTTTCAAAATGGCATATTCGGCCCAACATGGGCCATGTTTCGCCATGCTGCGTCAAGGCGATAGGTCCTATATCAAGGTGCCATTAGTTCCCGGCGGGTTGTGGTACTGAGTCTAATGCATGATAGCTTGGCATCTAGAAAAGACACTATCTTGAATTGGGATGAAGAACTCTAACTTAAAATTAAGGTAACTTGCAAAGACGAGGGTGGAAGTAAATATTTACAATCTATTAAATTTGGCGCTTGTAACAGCATGGACAAAGATCAGATTTGTGGCACAGCTGAACTGTTTCAAGCAATACAGTTCCTCAGTTTTTAAATGTGGATTTATAAAGTTTATGATTGTCCTTTCTGACCAGTGTGGCTTCAGTAGATTTGGATTTAAAGTATTCTTCAGCAAAACTGTGTATGTTTACTCTATGACTGGCATGCTTTATTCTGCTTCACAGTAACATGGAGGGGCATATGACGTCTAAGTCCAACTCTGAATGTTTTGCAAAAAAAACGTCCAAAAGCTAAATAGGAAAGAAGGTCACTTTCAAAAAAATGTCTTTTGTTTTCAAAAATTGGCTTTGTGATTTGGCCTTTTAATTTTTTTGGTCCATTTTCGAAAGAAAAAAAAAAAACATCCAAGTGCAAAACGCACAAAATCAAGCCCATTTGGATGTAGGAGAAGCCAGCATCTTTTGTACACTGATCCCCCTGACATCACAGGAAAGCAATAAGGCACCCTAGGGGGCACTGCAGTGAACTTCATAAAATGCTCCCAGGTACACATCTGAAAATTGCTCCCTTACCTTGTCTGCTGAGCCCCCCAAAACCCACTACCCCCATCTGTACACCACTACCATAGCCCTTACAGGTGAAGGGGATGCCTATATATGGGTACAGTGGGTTTCTGGTGAGTTTTGGAGGGCTCACAGTTTCCTCCACAAGTGTAAGAGGTAGGGGGAGGTAGAAGTCTGGATCCACCTATCTGCAGTGCACTGCACCCACTACTAGACTACTCCAGGGACCTGCATGCTGTTCTAATGGACCTGAGTATAGCATCTGAGGCTGGCACAGAAGCTGGCAAGTAATGTTTTTCATCACATTTTTGAGGGGTGGGAGGGGGTTAGTGACCACTGGGGGAATAATTGGAGGTCATCCCCGATTCCCTCCAGTGGTCATCTGGTTATTTAGGGCACCTTTTTGTGCCTTATTCGTTATAAAAAAACAGGTCTAGCTCAAAATGTTTTAGTTTTAGTCCTGGACAATTTTGTTTTCTTCCATTATGGCTGAAAAACGTTTAAGTCTCAGGAACGCCCAAGTCCAGCTCTGAACACTCTCCTGATACGCCCCCTTGAAATTTGGACGCACTTCTGACGGACTTCAAAGAAAAACATCTAAAAATAGGTTTTGAAAATATTGATTTGGACATTTTTGTGAGGAAAACGTCCAAATGCTGCTTTATGCCACTTTTCAGACATTTCTCTGTTTTGAAAATGGGCCAAATAGTAACATAGTAGATGTATACCTGAACTTGATTTGTCCTTGCGATTTTTAGGGAACAGACTGTAGAAATTTGCCCTCCACTAGCTTTGCTTCCCAATTACCCAGTGTTGCCACCCAATCTCTGCTAAGCTTCTGTGGATCCATTCCTTCTGAACAGGATTCCTTTATGTTTATCCCACATATTTTTGAATTCTGTTACCGTTTTCATCTCCACCTTCTCCTGTGGGAGAGCATTCCAATTATCCACCACTCTCTCCATGAAAAAATACTTCCTGGCATTTTTCCTGAGTCTGCCCCCTTCAACCTCATTTCATGTCCTCTAGTTCTACCACCTTCCTGTCTCCGGAAAAGGTTTGTTTGCAGATTAATACCTTTCAAATATTTGAACATATGTATCTCCTTTCCTCCAGAGTATACATGTTCAGGTCAGCAAGTACGTCTTGTAACGCAAATCCCATACCATTTTTGTAGCTTTTCTTTGCACCGCTTCAAGTCTTTTTACATCCTTAGCAAGATATGGCCTTCAAAGCTGAACACAATACCCCAGGTGGGCCTCACCAACGACTCGTACAGGGGCATCAACACCTCCTTTCTTCTTCTGGCTACAGCCACCGCCTTGTCCCACTGTTTTGTCGCCTTCATATCCTCAGATACTATGACTCCAAGATCCCTCTCCCTGTCTGTGCATATCAGACTCTCACCGCCTAACACATACGTTTCCCTTGGAGTTCTAAGTGCATCACTTTGCACTTCTTTGCACTGAATTTTAATTGCCAAACATTAGACCATTCTTCTAGCTTCTGCAGATCCTTTTTTCATGTTTTCCACTCCCTCTGTGGTGTCCACTCTGTTACAAATCTTGCTATCAACTGCAAAAAGGCAAACTTTACCTTTTAACCCTTTGGCAATGTCACTCACAAAGCTTCTGCTCTGTATATGAGACCAGCACTCCATCATCTTTTCAAGCTCTTGGTGTAATTCTTCTGGAGACGCATTGATTGGTTTTCTGGTGAGGTCAGTACCAAATAATCCTTTGATTTTATTGAGTGGGCTTTTCTTTTTGGGGGGGGGGGGGGGGGGGGAAGGGAATCCTTGTATGCGAGATGACACTAGGTGATTCTAACAAGATGTTTAATTGTTGTTGCTGAGATACAGTGTTTTTTATAATATTGAGGTCAGCACTAGAAAACGTTTAGTTATATATTTTTATTGTAGCTGCTACTGTATATATTTATGTGACCTGTTAAATTTACATGCAGTTCTTTTCCAAAAGTAGGCCCTTCGGAACTATTAATAAACTGTTAAAGTAGACTTGTTTTATAATCATGCGGTGTTGTTTTCTATTACAATTGGTATTTCTTTTAGAGTCCATTTTTGGATTTTATTTTTCCTTTTGATTTGATATGATTTTGGATATAATTTTATATTTTACATTCTGGTACCTAAAGGCTTATATATGTTTATATGTCCCTATTCGCGTTTTAGGTGTAATCCATACCCTAAGAGCATTAATAATTTGCCCCGATGCAGGCATTATATGCTAGAGACCAACTGAATTTTGGTTTTGGTGCCGAAACCCGTCCAAAATATATGTTTGGCCTTGTTTCAGTTCAAGCCGGAACTGAAAATGTGCTGCACAGCCCTCATTCCCACCCTCCTCCTCCCCCCCGACCTATCTGCTAGTGGTATCCCCCTCCTGAACCCACCCTGTATTGGCAGCCCCCTACTGGGCCTGCTGTTTGGCTAGTGGGGGCAGGAACGATCCTCAATCGCTCCTGCCTATGGCCGGCTCCTGTTCAAAATGGCTTCCAGGACATCCAGCTATATGCTGAAACACGTCAGACATAATTTTAACATCTGAACTACGGGACATTATAATATACATTGAATTGAATAAAAGTTGTTTTTACAGCTGCTGCTGGTTGCTACTATGCTGCTCTTTCCCTCTCTTTTTCTTGTACTTTCTGTTAGACAGCATATCTCTCCTATTCTTAAAACAGCTTCAATGGCTCCAGTTCAGCTCAGGGTTAAGATTAGATTACAGTCCTTACTTTGGCCTTTAAGACCAGGGCAGGACTTGGGTCTGTTTATTTGCAGAGACGTTGGACGTGTAAGTCCTGGGATAATAATGATGATGATAATAAATCTTTATTTCTAATCTGCAATATCTGAAGCAGTCTAAACAGGGAACAAAGGACATACATAATAAAATCCAACACAGAATAATAAAACAAAATCATACATAATTATTTATTTACTTATTACATTTGTATCCCACATTATCCCACCAATTGGTATGTTCAATGTGGCTTACATGGAACAATGGGAAGGTACAATGGGGAGGATTACAGGATAAGAGTGGGGTTAAGAATTGTCAGGTGGTGTTCACAAATCGATAGGTATAGCGAGAGGTTCTAGAGGTCTCATGTGGAAGTAGTAGGTTAGGTGGGGCTCAGTTCAGTTTGCCTGATTCTTGTTGGAAAATTGCAAACAGAGTCAAGTGGGATCGCGACCAGTCGCGTTGAGTTAGCTTATTGGTCGGCCAGTCGTTGTGAGTAAGGATGTAAGATTGGCGGGTTAAGATAGGTATTTGGGTCCAGGTTGGTTGCTGTTGAATTGTGCCATTTTCAATCCATCTGTCTATTTGATTCCATGGGAATGTATTTTTTGAATAGATGAGCCTTCAGTTGTTTTTGGAAAATTAAATAGTTATCTTTCAGTTTCAGGTCCTTTGGAAGTGTATTCCAGATTACTGATACAAATGCATCAAAAGCTATAAAACAAGAACAGTACCATTCCTATAATAATCCGTATGCTCGAGTAAACAGGTAGGTCTTTAAATCTCTCTTAAATTGAGCAATTTCATGCAATGAGTGAAGCTCCAAGGGCAATGCATGCCACAATTTAGGGGCTGCTACATAAAATATAGAAGATCTATATTCTTCCAAACATATCTGCTTGAAAGAAACAACTGTCCACGTGACAAATCTACTGTTTCTATAGTAAATGTTTTAAGTGTGCAATGTTTTAAAGTTGAGCCTTTTCCATGGTGTTCCATTTCGGTTAAACAAGCTTCTATGGCAGCTGCAAATAGAGGTCAAATATCTGTAGTTTTGGAAACTGCATGCTATCGGCTGAAGCCAATATTGGAACAGTCTGGTTAGTGTTTTATTGTATCGGTCAGATTTTTTTTTTTTGGGGGGGGGGGGAGGGGGGGTTCTAAACTTTTATTAGTAACACTATAGAGGGACATCAGGGATAAACACCAGAATTTTCCTACCAAGTCTTTCTTATTGTCTCTTGGAGAATAGACCACCATTGGCAAGCACCTGGAACAGACATGCAAGGACTGAACAAATAGCTGGACTTTCCAACTCATTATGATCCAAAAATTGTTATGATCCTACTGGGACAGACAGGGGAGTGACTGGGACTCAGTCCTGATTGGCCACGTCAGGGATTGGACTGACATCTGAGGCAGCAGACGTTAGATCTCAGACCCTATTTAAAAATATCTCTCCCTATAAAGGATGCTCTAGGGTTATCTCCCGCAGCTGTGAGCTTTCTTTGTCCTGCTTAGCCAGTGCAAGAGGCACAGGGTGTATTCTCTGTAGTTTGGTTCCCCTTGTCTGTGTATGTTCAGCATGTCGGTAGTTCGTTCCTGATTACTTTGCTTCTGTGCTGCTGTGTCTGCTGTCTCTGCCTGCCTTGCATTTCCCTGCCTGGCTGTGTGTGCAGGAGTGTGTGTGGTAAGAATGTTCTTCCTTTGTTTGGAGTTTCCCTTTAGCCTGTTTTAACCCTTTGTGTGCAGTGTTTGTTATTTGGCTCTTGTGAGCACTGCTCCTTTCTGACTTGTGTATTTAGAAGCAGCCATTCCCTTTAGCCTGCTTTAACCAGGTGTTTGCAGTGTTTGTTATTTGGCTCTTGTGAGAACTGCTTCTTTCTGACTTGTGTATTTAGAAGTAGCCTTTCCCTTTAGCCTGCTTTATCCCTTTGTGTGCTGTGCTTGTTATTTGGCTCTTGTGAGCACTGCTTCTTTCTGACGTATTTAGAAGCAACCTTTCCCTTTAGCCTGCTTTATCCCTTTGTGTGCTGTGCTTGTTATTTGGCTCTTGTGAGCACTGTTCCTTTTTTGCCTTGTGTATTCTGAAGCAGTCCCTAGTCTGTCTTATCCTTTCCCTGCTGTATCTGTTGAGCTCTGCTCCTGTTTGTCCTGTGAGTCTAGTAGCACTCTAGTTCGAACTCAGCCTTACTCCTTTACCTGCTGTTGAGGTCTGCCTTCTGCTACCCAGGTTACTGTGTAGCCTTTTGTCCGAGTTCTCTTCCTCTGGTTATTATCTATATCTGCCTGTTTGGTCTGATATCCTTCCCCTTGTGTCAATGCCTAGCGCTGTGCACTGCCCGAGTGCCAGTCCCTTCTGGGACCTCTTGTTCACCTTTCCCCTTCCCTAGTGTATGATTGGGTCCCAGTTCGGCTTTGCGGCCCATACACTTGGGCTCTGTACAAGTGGGTTCCCGTTCGGCCTTGCAGCCCATACACTTGGGCTCTGTTGCGGCCCGCATGAGTGGTCTATTACCCTTTTCTGGTGGTGCATGCTGGTTTCTCGGAGTGTGCTGGGCTTCGTGGCCTTGTTACTGTGTACAGTCTGTTTGGTCTACCTAGGCCTTGGCCAAGGTCCTCCCTAGGCCTCAGCCTAGGCACAAGGGCTCACAATCAACCTAACAAAAATTCAACTACCAGTCACCTTTTGTATCATCCATAATCTTTCCTCTAGACTCCTTTTTTTAAGGATTTATTTTATAGATGCCTTGTTAAAAAATTACTTCCAAAATATTAAATTAGTACGATCACCTTATATTTTAATTTAATTTCTTTGCATTCAAGTGGACTCATAGTAACCACACAGTAGTGGTATCCAGGAAGAGTTCTGACATCATGTGGGGTCAATGGGCCTCCTTTCTAACAGGGCTTCCTTGCACTTTGGGATTGCCTAGGCAAAATTTAGGCCACTGATCTATAATAATCCAAATAGCCAGATGAAATATTCTGACTCCTAAGTCCCTTGTGTACTCTGTCAGACATACCAGGCTAGATGAGCGCCTGCATATCCATCAGAACTTGTAGATACCACAGAACTTGCAGGCTGCTGGACAGACCCAGCTAATAATCCATTCTATCACTGCACCTTATCCAACAACCTTATACATATTATTGCAAGGACGTCTCTTACATTTCCTGTTAACCTTTTTGCTATGCGTTCTGGCAGCACCATCACCTGTTATTCAATCCAGTGAGAACAGTGCTATGAATACATTTATATAAAAGATACTAGGTTGTGCTTTCTGTTCTCTCCATTTTTAGCAACTAAAGATCTTCTGTGCTTAGCCCATTCCCTCTTATTCCTGAGGGATTGTTTCACACTTTTAACACCCTGTCCATGACAAAATGTTTCCTGGTGTTTCTTCTCAGTCTACCTCCTTGAAGCCTCACCCCATGAGCCCTTGTTCTAGAACATCCTCTCTCTTGAAACACGTTTGTGTCTTGCACATTATTAAAACTTTAAAGGTACTTGAATGCCTCCATTGTATGTCCCTTGTCTCACCTCTGATTCAAGGATATAAAGTTAATATTTCAAGTGTCATGTCACAAGAATTCTAATGCAGATCCCACCCCATTTTGGTAACCTTCCTCTGGGCATTCTCAATTCTCTATCTCTCTATCTGGAAGCAAGACTGCCAAACTTAACATGCAATACTTCATTGCCTCAGGTCCCCTCTAAGACTGGTGAAAGAACATATTCTATTTGAATGTTTATCACCACTGTACAGCATTATGTACATCCAGTATTAGTAAAAAAATATATATTATAATATTTCAAGTCAGATATCACTGAAGACTTATACAACAGCATAATCACCTCCTCTTTTCAACTAGTTATACCTCTTCATATGCACATTGTCCTCTCTCCAGCTCTAGACACTGTCATATGTAATCATCCCAAAAACTCTTTCCTGTATCACGGACATCAGTGTCTCATCGTTCACTGTGTACTGCTCCCCAGGATTTCTGTAAAAGTTCCTATATTTCTTTTGTATTGAAAACTAGCTACCAAGCGGTTGCTTGCTCTTCCATTTGTCTTAAAATCACATCTCACTGTACCTAACCTCTATGCAACATTGCCATAGAGATAGATAACAGGACCACACCAGAACCAATCTCTAAGGCATGCCAGTATTCATCTTTTTCATCCCAGAGTGAATTCCATTTTTCAATACTTTGTCATTTATCATTCAGTCTCTAATCCAGTCCACCATCCTGGAGCCTACTACTAGGCTGGCCATTTTATTTATGAGCCTTCTAGGGGGTAGTATCAAGTTCACAGCATAGTCCTCCTTGCCATGAGACATTACAGAACTCTTCTAGGAGGTGAAAACTGACATTTCAGGAATGTGACCTTTTCCACTGAAGTACCAACAGCTGAGCAGAACTAGTGTAGCCAACTTGCTGCTTTGCTCAGTTGTAATATGATTTACGTCTTTAGCTCTGGAAACCTTAGAAAGTTTTCTTTTGAAAACTAAGCATGTATCTCAGATGAAAAACAAGCAGATCCTGAGCTTTCTCAAAACTGGGAAGCATACACAGTTTCTGGTTTACAGTCATTAGCTCAATAGCTAAGTGGCCTTAGTTAAGCAGGGAAGGCGGTTTAGAAAAAAAAAATTAGTATCAATGAAGAAGTTCGGGGCAATTTTCTGCATCAGTGAATTTCACTGGAGAAACTTCTTTCAAGAAACTGCAGCTGAAACTCATCTCCTCGTTCTGGCTAAAGCCAGAACTGAAAACTAAAATGTGAACAAGTGTGGCCCACTGGAATTATGGGAGCTTGCAGCTCTCTGCTAAACCCACAGGAGATTATTACCCTTCAGTCCTAGGAACAGCAAGCACAGACTAACAAATGGGAGAACAATTTTAACAAGGACTTTTCAACAAGTCTGGCATGTTTAGGTTCCCAAGTCAATGCAGATGTAGTTACATATCCTCTGAGACAGGAACTTTGTGAAAACATGTAAAAATAAAATAAAATCACGATTACCAATTTTTTATGCTTACCCAAACTGTGCACAATTGGGATGTTTCTGTTTTGTATTTAGTTATAAAATTGATTAAGGACAAGCAGTGATATAGATTATTCCAGCCTGATTAACAATCCAGAATAAATAAGCATATGTTAAGAGATGTCAGAACTATGAGAGATTACAAAAAGAGCAATAAACTTCTCAATTTATTTTCTAATATATAAATTTCATTTCATCGTAAAATAATTTCCCTGCTGACAGTATAAGCTGAACAATACTTGTGCTTGAAAACAATCGCTACAGGTTCCTCTCTCACAGTATCTAGCTTCTGCAGGCCATACGTTTAACTAAAGTGATGCATCTTCTTCATTCCCACAAGTATCAACACCCCAGATCACACCCTTCCTATCTCAGACAGCTTGAAAATCCTCGGCGTTACAATGGACTGTAACTTAACACTAGAGAGCCAAGTAGCATCCACAACAAAGAAAATGTTCCACTCAATGTGGAAACAATTCTTACTAAGGGAAACATTTCGCAATCTGATACAATCAATGGTACTAAGCCACTTAGATTACTGAAATGGAATTTATGCGGGCTGTAAAGAACAAACCTTAAAGAAACTTCAGACCGCTCAAAACATGGCAGCTAGGCTTATATTTGGTAAAACATGATTTGAAAGTGCAAAACCCCTCCACCAAAAACTACACTGGCTCCCAATCAAAGAATGCATCGCCTTCAAAATCTGCACCCTGGTTCACAAAATCATCTACGGAGAAGCCCCAAGTTACATGACAGACTTGATCAAGTTACCAATTAGAAATACATCCGAATCAACACGATCTTATCTAAATCTGCACTACCCAAGCTGCAAAGGACGTAAATACAAAACAACTTACGCATCTAGTTTTTTCCTACATAAGCACACAACTGTGGAACGCATTACCAAAAGCCTTGAAAACAATGTACACCTAAACTTCCGGAAATCAGTAAAAACCAACCTGTTTAAAAAGTCATACCTTACCGATCCTACTTAAATGCCTAATCCCTGCAACACAACCAAACTAAAGTACGTAATGGACATAACACAACTCTTCTATTCTCCAATTCCCTAATGTGGCTGTGCCACATGAACTTGATCTTACCACAACATCACCCTGTATTTGTTCACAGCGGAGTCTGCAAAGGCCTCTCCGGTGCTATGTAAGCCACACTGAGTCTACAAATAGGTGGGAAAATGTGGGATACAAATGTAATAAAAAAATACCTAGTAGCAGGGGCATAGCAATAGGTGGGTGCGATTGGGCCTGAGCCCACCCAGCCGTGGTACATACTTGACAGCATCGGCAAGGGGGAAGCAAACTGGGCTCTGGTTTGAAGGCTCTTGCGGTCCTGCAGCTCTGTTCCTTAACAAGCGTCTAGCTTCAAAGGGTAGTCAGCAGCTATCTCTACAGGCTGCCTGTGGCTGACCTGTAAACCTTCTCTCTGCCGCGTCCCACCCCCCTCTGATGCAACTATCTATTTTGAGGTACGCGGTAGAAAGAAGGCTTCGGGGTCAGGCACAGGCAGTGTGTAGGAATCACTGCCACTGCTAAGGGGGAGGAGGGAGGCTGCAGGACTGTGGGAGCCTCCCAAGCTGAGCCTAGCTTGCTTGTTTCCTCCAGACCGGGGATACGCTAAAGAAAGGCTGGACAACGGGCAGGAGGAAAGAAAGTGGGAGAATTGTTAAACAGGACAGGGGGAAGGAAAGGAGAGATTCTGCACAGGGAGAAAGCAGGAGAGGGAGAAATATTGGACACAGTCCTGCGAAGGAGGGAGAGATGCTGCATGAGGGGGCAGAGTGGGAGAAATGTTGGACACGGCGGTGAGAGGAGGAAAGGAGAGATGCTGCATAGTGGTAGGGGGAGAAAGAAATGTTGGACCCTGGGGCACAAGGGGGAGAAAGAGAGAGGTGATGACAATGAAAGAGAGGAAGGAGGGGAAAAGAGAGGGAGAGATGGACATGAATAGAGGGAAGATGCTTTGGGGGGGGGGGGTGGAGTGGAAGGAAAAGGGAGAAGGCTATGAGAATGGGGAGGGAAGAAAAAGGGAGTAGACGTTGAGCTAGAAGGGTGAAGGGAGGAAGAAGCTAGGAATTGTAAAACCATGTGGGAGAGGCCAGGAGGGGTAGCAAATGAATAAAAGGAGGTCAGTCATTACATGGGGTAGAAAATGGAGAGTAGATGAAAGGAAATGGAAGGCTGGGGAAGGCGTGAGATGGGGAATGGGAAAGCTAGTGGGTGAGAGGAGGAAATGGAAATCTGATAGGTAGCTGAAAAGTAAAAAGAAGGGTGAGACAGAGGGTGAAATTTGAATGGACAGAGAGGCACAAAAGAAAAAAAAAGAGGAAGAGCCAAAAAGGAAATATCAGTATGTCAGAGACGAGTGTAGGGAGGGAACGGAACAAGTCAGGAGGAGAAAAGACAAATGGACAGCAACCACTTGAAGGAGAATTTAGCTGAGGACAAACAGGAAAGCAGAAAAGAGAAGCTGGAACCAACATGATGTCCAGATAACAAAGGTAGAAAAAAAAGCATTTTATTTTGATTAACTGAAATATGTTAGCTTTGGGAAATGTACATAGCAGACATCTTTGTATTGTGTTCACATGAAAGCATGGTATGCCAAGTAAATTAAACAAACTATAGAAAAGGAAATGTTTTTCCCTTTCTTATAATAATAATACATCTCTTATTCTCCACACATGCCAATAAAGAGTTCAATGTGAATTCCAAACAGAGACAAGGTCAATTACTTTGGAGTTACAACAAAAGTTTCTGTTACAACTTTATCAAGTCAACAAATTAAGATGAGATTTTTTTTTTTATTTCTTCAGTGTTGCAGTACATGCAGAGTCAGTTTTTGTCTACATATTTTTATTTCTAATTTGTGATCCCTTGTTCTGTATTTGGTGAGGGTCTGTTGGTATGATATACTGGCAGGTGGGGTGATCGGAGGGAAGACAAGGAGAGGGGATCAGGGGGTGGCCCTCCTTTATTTTCTGATCTGGGCATCAGCATGTCTAACACCAGCCCTAACCCTTGCTGGTGAAGATCCTCAAGCACTGCTAGCTGAGGATCTCATCCAAAGGCATCCAGAACTCCCTTCTACCAGCTCTGTAGTCTGTGACATCATCCTTGAGCCACAAACAACTAAACATGCATGGAGTGCTGGTGGCTCAGGAATGTTTCTGTTGTCTGCCAAGATTGGTAAAAGGGGCATCTGGCTGCCTATGGGGGAAATCTCCAGCTGACAAGACTTTGGGGATTATTATTATTATTATTATTTATTGCATTTGTACCCCACATTTTCCCACCTTTTTGCGGGTTCAGTGTGGCTTACAATACGTTATGAAAACTGGAAGTACATTTTGTTACAGCTCAGTTATGGATTACATTGTGAGGCGTTTGATCCTCATTAGATATTTATATTTTGAGTTGAAAGGTGCTGGGGTAGGAGGCAGAGAGTTAATTTTGTGCCCACCCACTTTGAGCGCAGGACCACTCAAAATTGGCTATCTGGCTACGCCACTGCCCAGCAGAACCTGGATATTGTTTAGAGTTACCCAAATAGTATCTAAGCCAGAATTAATATAAAGCGAATGCTACATACCTGTAAAAGGTATTCTCCGAGGACAGCAGGCTGATTGTTCTCACTGATGGGTGACGTCCACGGCAGCCCCTCCAATCGGAATCTTCACTAGCAAAAGCCTTTGATAGCCCTCGTGCGCCGATGCGCACCGCGCATGCGCGGCCGTCTTCCCGCCCGAACCAGCTCGTGCCGGCCAGTCTCATATGTAGCAAGACAAAGAGAAGGGAAGACACAAATCCAAAGGGGAGGCGGGCGGGTTTGTGAGAACAATCAGCCTGCTGTCCTCGGAGAATACCTTCTACAGGTATGTAGCATTTGCTTTCTCCGAGGACAAGCAGGCTGCTTGTTCTCACTGATGGGGTATCCCTAGCCCCCAGGCTCACTCAAAACAACAACCATGGTCAATTGGGCCTCGCAACGGCGAGGACATAACTGGGATTGACCTAAAAAATTTACCAACTAACTGAGAGTGCAGCCTGGAGCAGAACAAACATGGGCCTAGGGGGGTGGAGTTGGATTCTAAACCCCGAACAGATTCTGAAGCACTGACTGCCCGAACCGACTGTCGCGTTGGGTATCGTGCTGCAGGCAGTAATGAGATGTGAATGTGTGGACAGATGACCACATCGCAGCTTTGCAAATCTCTTCAATAGTGGCTGACTTCAAGTGGGCTACCGACGCTGCCATGGCTCTAACATTATGAGCCGTGACATGACCCTCAAGAGCCAGCCCAGCCTGGGCGTAAGTGAAGGAAATGCAATCTGCTAGCCAATTGGATATGGTGCGTTTTCCCACAGCCACTCCCCTCCTGTTGGGATCAAAAGAAACAAACAATTGGGCGGACTGTCTGTTGGGCTGTGTCCGCTCCAGATAGAAGGCCAATGCTCTCTTGCAGTCCAATGTGTGCAGCTGACGTTCAGCAGGGCAGGAATGAGGACGGGGAAAAAATGTTGGCAAGACAATTGACTGGTTCAGATGGAACTCCGACACAACCTTTGGCAAGAACTTAGGGTGAGTGCGGAGGACTACTCTGTTATGATGAAATTTGGTGTAAGGGGCCTGGGCTACCAGGGCCTGAAGCTCACTGACTCTACGAGCTGATGTAACTGCCACCAAGAAAATGACCTTCCAGGTCAAGTACTTCAGATGGCAGGAATCCAGTGGCTCAAAAGGAGGTTTCATCAGCTGGGTGAGAACGACATTGAGATCCCATGACACCGTAGGAGGCTTGACAGGGGGCTTTGACAAAAGCAAACCTCTCATGAAGCGAACAACTAAAGGCTGTCCTGAGATCGGCTTACCTTCCACACGGTAATGGTATGCACTGATTGCACTAAGGTGAACCCTTACAGAGTTGCTATTGAGACCGGACTCAGACAAGTGCAGAAGGTATTCAAGCAGGGTCTGTGTAGGACAAGAGCGAGGATCTAGGGCCTTGCTGTCACACCAGACGGCAAACCTCCTCCATAGAAAGAAGTAACTCCTCTTAGTGGAATCTTTCCTGGAAGCAAGCAAGATGCGGGAGACACCCTCTAACAGACTCAAAGAGGCAAAGTCTACGCTCTCAACATCCAGGCCGTGAGAGCCAGGGACCGGAGGTTGGGATGCAGAAGCGCCCCTTCGTCCTGCGTGATGAGGGTCGGAAAACACTCCAATCTCCACGGTTCTTCGGAGGACAACTCCAGAAGAAGAGGGAACCAGATCTGACGCGGCCAAAAAGGAGCAATCAGAATCATGGTGCCTCGGTCTTGCTTGAGTTTCAACAAAGTCTTCCCCACCAGAGGTATGGGAGGATAAGCATACAGCAGACCCTCCCCCCAGTCCAGGAGGAAGGCATCCGATGCCAGTCTGCCGTGGGCCTGAAGCCTGGAACAGAACTGAGGGACTTTGTGGTTGGCTCGAGATGCGAAGAGGTCTACCAAGGGGGTGCCCCACACCTGGAAGATCTGTCGCACTACACGGGAATTGAGCGACCACTCGTGAGGTTGCATAATCCTGCTCAACCTGTCGGCCAGACTGTTGTTTACGCCTGCCAGATATGTGGCTTGGAGCACCATGCCGTGACGGCGAGCCCAGAGCCACATGCTGACGGCTTCCTGACACAGGGGGTGAGATCCGGTGCCCCCCTGCTTGTTGACGTAGTACATGGCAACCTGGTTGTCTGTCTGAATTTGGATAATTTGGTGGGACAGCCGATCTCTGAAAGCCTTCAGAGCGTTCCAGATCGCTCGTAACTCCAGAAGATTGATCTGCAGATCGCGTTCCTGGAGGGACCAGCTTCCTTGGGTGTGAAGCCCATCGACATGAGCTCCCCATCCCAGGAGAGACGCATCCGTGGTCAGCACTTTTTGTGGCTGAGGAATTTGGAAAGGACGTCCCAGAGTCAAATTGGACCAAATTGTCCACCAATACAGGGATTCGAGAAAACTCGTGGACAGGTGGATCACGTCTTTTAGATCCCCAGCAGCCTGAAACCACTGGGAAGCTAGGGTCCATTGAGCAGAACTCATGTGAAGGCGGGCCATGGGAGTCACATGAACTGTGGAGGCCATGTGGCCCAGCAACCTCAACATCTGCCGAGCTGTGATCTGCTGGGACGCTCGCACCCGCGAGACGAGGGACAACAAGTTGTTGGCTCTCGCCTCTGGGAGATAGGCGCGAGCCGTCCGAGAATCCAGCAGAGCTCCTATGAATTCGAGTTTCTGCACTGGGAGAAAATGGGACTTTGGGTAATTTATCACAAACCCCAGTAGCTCCAGGAGGCGAATAGTCATCTGCATGGACTGCAGGGCTCCTGCCTCGGATGTGTTCTTCACCAGCCAATCGTCGAGATACGGGAACACGTGTACCCCCAGTCTGCGAAGTGCCGCTGCTACTACAGCCAAGCACTTGGTGAACACTCTGGGCGCAGAGGCGAGCCCAAAGGGTAGCACACAGTACTGGAAGTGACGTGTGCCCAGCTGAAATCGCAGATACTGTCTGTGAGCTGGCAGTATCGGGATGTGCGTGTAGGCGTCCTTCAAGTCCAGAGAGCATAGCCAATCGTTTTCCTGAATCATGGGGAGAAGGGTGCCCAGGGAATGCATCCTGAACTTTTCTTTGACCAGATATTTGTTCAGGGCCCTTAGGTCTAGGATGGGACGCATCCCCCCTGTTTTCTTTTCCACAAGGAAGTACCTGGAATAGAATCCCAGCCCTTCTTGCCCGGATGGCACGGGCTCGACCGCATTGGCGCTGAGAAGGGCGGAGAGTTCCTCTGCAAGTACCTGCTTGTGCTGGAAGCTGTAAGACTGAGCTCCCGGAGGACAATTTGGAGATTTTGAGGCCAAATTGAGAGTGTATCCTTGTCGGACTATTTGGAGAACCCACTGATCGGAGGTTATGAGAGGCCACCTTTGGTGAAAAGCTTTCAACCTCCCTCCGACTGGCAGGTCGCCCGGCACTGACACTTGGATGTCGGCTATGCTCTGCTGGAGCCAGTCAAAAGCTCGCCCCTTGCTTTTGCTGGGGAGCCGCGAGGCCTTGCTGAGTCGCACGCTGCTGACGAGAGCGAGCGCGCTGGGGCTTAGCCTGGGCCGCAGGCTGTCGAGAAGGAGGATTGTACCTACGCTTGCCAGAAGAGTAGGGAACAGTCTTCCTTCCCCTGAAAAATCTTCTACCTGTAGAGGAAGAGGCTGAAGGCTGCCGGCGGGAGAACTTGTCGAATGCGGTGTCCCACTGGTGGAGCTGCTCTACCACCTGTTCGACTTTTTCTCCAAAAATATTATCCGCACGGCAAGGCGAGTCCGCAATCCGCTGCTGGATCCTATTCTCCAGGTCGGAAGCACGCAGCCATGAGAGTCTGCGCATCACCACACCTTGAGCAGCGGCCCTGGACGCAACATCAAAGGTGTCATACACCCCTCTGGCCAGGAATTTTCTGCACGCCTTCAGCTGCCTGACCACCTCCTGAAATGGCTTGGCTTGCTCAGGGGGGAGCGCATCCACCAAGCCCGCCAACTGCCGCACATTGTTCCGCATGTGTATGCTCGTGTAGAGCTGGTAAGACTGAATTTTGGCCACGAGCATAGAAGAATGGTAGGCCTTCCTCCCAAAGGAGTCCAAGGTTCTAGAGTCCTTGCCCGGGGGCGCCGAAGCATGCTCCCTAGAACTCTTGGCCTTCTTTAGGGCCAAATCCACAACTCCAGAGTTGTGAGGCAACTGAGTGCGCATCAGCTCTGGGTCACCATGGATCCGGTACTGGGACTCAATCTTCTTGGGAATGTGGGGATTAGTTAGAGGCTTGGTCCAGTTCGCCAGCAATGTCTTTTTTAGGACATGATGCATGGGTACTGTGGACGCTTCCTTAGGTGGAGAAGGATAGTCCAGAAGCTCAAACATTTCAGCCCTGGGCTCGTCCTCCACAACCACCGGGAAGGGGATGGCCGTAGACACCTCCCGGACAAAGGAAGCGAAAGACAGACTCTCGGGAGGAGAAAGCTGTCTTTCAGGAGAGGGAGTGGGATCAGAAGAAAGACCCTCAGACTCCTCGTCAGAGAAATATCTGATGTCTCCTTCGTCTTCCCACGAGGCCTCACCCTCGGTGTCAGACACAAGTTCACGAACCTGTGTCTGCAACCGTACCCGGCTCGACTCCGTGGAACCACGGCCACGGTGGGGACGTCGAGAGGTAGACTCCCTCGCCCGCACCGGCGAAGCTCCCTCCGCCGACGTAGTCGGGGAGCCTTCCTGGGAGGCGGCCGCAGTCGGTACCGCACGCGGCACCGACGCCGGAGACCTCACCCCGGGCGATGGACCAGCCGGTGCCACGCTCGACGGTACCGGTGGCGCAAGCACCCCCGGTACCGGAGGGGTAGGGCGCAACAGCTCTCCCAGGATCTCTGGGAGAACGGCCCGGAGGCTCTCGTTCAGAGCGGCTGCAGAAAAAGGCATGGAGGTCGATGCAGGCGTCGATGTCAGAGTCTGTTCCGGGCGTGGAGGCTGTTCCGGGCTGTCCAGAGTGGAGCGCATCGACACCTCTTGGACAGAGGGTAAGCGGTCCTCTCGGTGCCGATGCCTGCTGGGTGCCGACTCCCTCGGCGACCCAGAGCTCTCGGTGCCGACATGGGAAGGGGACCGGTGTCGATGCTTCTTCGACTTCTTGCGAAGCATGTCACTGGAGCTTCCCGGCACCGACGAGGAGGACGTAGAATCCAGCCGTCTCTTCCTCGGGGCCGAGGCCGAAGAGGGTCGGTCTCGGGGGGGCTGTACTGCAGGAGCCCTCAGGGTAGGGGGGAGACCCACCCGAAGGCTCACCGCCACCAGCAGGGGAATGGACAGCCCTCACCTGCACTCCAGACGATGCACCACCGTCCGACGACATCAGCAGACGAGGTCCCGGTACCACCGACGTCGATACAGTCGTCCGATGTCTCAGCGCCGATGCAGAGGGCCGATGCCTCGATGCACTGGCAGCCAAGGATGAAGGTCTGGACGCTGAAGACGTCGATGCACTCGATACCCCCGGTGCCGATGCCGACGAAGAGCCCGAGAACAAAATGTTCCACTGGGCTAACCTCGCTACCTGCGTCCGCTTTTGTAAAAGGGAACACAGACTACAGGCCTGAGGGCGGTGCCCAGCCCCCAGACACTGAAGACACGACGCGTGCCTGTCAGTGAGCGAGATTACCCGGGCGCACTGGGTGCACTTCTTGAAGCCGCTGGAAGGCTTCGATGTCATGGGCGGAAAAATCACGCCGGCGAGATCAAAACTCGAAATGACTAAAATTGGCACCACAAAAATATGGAGAAGAAAATTTCGACCGAGGCCTAACTGAGGCCTACCCCGACGACGAAAGAAAACTTACCGTGGCGAAAAGCTCGAAATACGGGAAGGAAAAAACCAAACAGGCTCTTCCCGAACACTTTTTAAAACTTTCTGAGAAGAAACGAGTCGAAAACGACGCGCGAGGTCAACCTTCCGGGGCACGAACGGCGAAACACAACCGTACCGAGCGCGGACAAAAGAAGACTGGCCGGCACGAGCCGGTTCGGGCGGGAAGAGGGCCGCGCATGCGCGGTGCGCATTGGCGCGCGAGGGCTAGCAAAGGCTTTTGCTAGTGAAGATTCCGATTGGAGGGGCTGCCGTGGACGTCACCCATCAGTGAGAACAAGCAGCCTGCTTGTCCTCGGAGAATAATGTAAATAATGGAAGACATATTTTACCTCCAAGCAAAATAGCCTCTGCACACAGACCACAGCTAATGAAAACAGAAACTAAAAGCTACAGTGCTCTTACAATGGCTAACTTTGTACCACACTCGGAGTGACAGCTGATGATGTATCTCCACAGAGAGGTTAATTCCTAAGGACCTTATCATCCCAAATGTAGACAAACTCCTACTAAATTTTTCAAAAGCATTTATATGGAGCACTCTATTTACCATATAAGCTACCATGCAAGATCATAACTGCATTATTTGAAACCACATTATACAAAAAAATAAAATGCAAAGTTTACCACCCACCACCCCCCCCCCCCCCCCCCCAACCCATCCCGGACTAGTCATGGCAACTATTTTGACTACACTTCAGACCACCAGGGATTGTTAGATAGGCTGGGGGGGGGGAGTTTTTGCAGAGGCAGCTCCTATTTAGAGGGGAGGGAGACAAACAGGACAAATCACAAATTTTTGGCTTCCACTGAAACACATGGTCAGTTTAGAATGAAACCAAAACCATGACTGTAAATTAAAATAGCACTCCTGCTGAAACCAAAACTGGACAGAAAAAGGATTTGGGGCGAGTTTTGGCATTGTAACTAGAGGAGTGTGGTAGCCGTGTTAGTCCACTCTTAAGGTTATCAATAGAAATCAAACAAAATAAAACATGGAAAAGAAAATAAGATGATACCTTTTTTATTGGACATAACTTAATACATTTCTTAATACATTATCAAGAAATGTATTAAGTTATGTCCAATAAAAAAGGCATTGTAACTGAAACCAAAATTCTATCAGCTTCTACCAATAATTATGTCAGACATTAGAAACAAGTGTCAGTCTTAGAAGTTAGAGATCTATCAATTTATAGTCCTAAACTAAGAGAAAAAGAGAAGCAGAGTTTGCTTATACTTTCATTGAAACACTATTTGACTTGGGGTACCTAAACACTTGCATACAACTATAGGCTTGAAGTAGACACCAAAAGACCTTAGCTTAAGGACAAGCAAGAGAATACTAGAAACTGAATAAGGTATGCAGCAATACAGCAATCTGGTATTAACAAGCAGGCTAAGTAGATCAAGTAATTCTCATTTTACTTCTGAAAAAGTTTCCCCCATTCTTGCTGAACCAGGGCCAGACAGACCATTGGAACAATAGGGCAGTGCCTGAGGACCCACAGCAGTAGGAAGACCACTCTCCCCTTGCTTCCATCTAATTTAATCACTTCTGAAAGGTGGTAAGGGGCCCATGATCCTTATTGCCTGAGGGCCCAGATCACTGTCAGCCCACCTCTGCTTCCAGCTGAATATACTGGAGATCTTTCCACAGGTTTCACTAAAATTGAAGTCTGAGGACTGCACAGACATTCCAAAACCTTCATCTTTCTTTCCTATATTTCATTATTGATTTTTGAGGTATGTTTAGGCTTGTTATGTTGTTGAAATATCTAAGCTCATTTCAGTTTCTTTACCAGCTGTGGGTAGGAGGGTTTTTTTTAGATTTAATTCATGTATTTGCAGTAGTACCTCAAGGTGAGTTACATTCAGGTACAGTAGATATTTCCCTGTCTCCAGACAGCTTACAAATAAGTTGTGCCTGAGTCAATGGATGGTTAAATGACCTAACCCAAAATCACAAAGAGTATTAGTGGGATATGAACCCTGGCTTTCCTAGTTCTCAGTCCATTGCTCTGTCTGCTCCTCTTCTGTCGGGAATTAACTTCTAGTATAGCCACAACCAGTATTCTGCAACCTTTTCATCAGTTTGGATGAAAGGCCCAAATATAATACATTATTTGTAGAATTTGAGTTAGTTGCTGCTCTGTTAAGAAAACTGCAGCCTATATATCCCTATGTAGGTTTATCCATGCCTGATCATCTCAGGTGGTACATGAATCCGTGCTGAGGATTTTTCAGTTTTTCAGAGTCTGTTGTTAGCAGCCCTATAATTATCAATGTAATAATTAGAATCAATGGAGCTGAGTTATCAAAGCCCCCAGGTAAGTGAAGCATTGAATACCTCTATACAAAATGAAAAAAAGGGGGCAACATTTGGAAAGCAGTATGTACTAATGCCAATAGAGTGGGAAATAAGGTTCTGGACATAGAGGCTATGATAGAAGCTAATTTAGATTTAGTGGCAATCACAAAACCATGGTTCACAGAAGACCATGTCTGGAATATAGTTACACCGGGCTACACTGGGTAATAGTCATTTCGATAATTTGTTTTAACATAGAACAACTGCGGTATGAGGCTGCTGATTTTCAGAGTTTAAAAAATCTGATAACATTTCATGTGAACTAAAAATCTTACACTGACTAATTCTGTTCAAATCACTATGGGGGTCTTTTACTAAAGGTTAGCTCATTATCTGCAGCAGGGTCCATAGGAATAAAATGGGACCTGCTGCAGATAACTCGAGCTAATCTTTAGTAAAAGTCCCCCTATGCTTGTTATTTCAAGTGGTGTAAGGATTAACTGGAAATACTAAATGATTTATCATAACCTTCTATATTTGGTTTCTCATTCAGATTGACTACTTCATTAATTTTTCAGCCTCCTTGCATATGAGGTGTCCAGTATTTGTGTACTTTTAGTACTTTATGTTCTTCTTTTTTTAAATAATCTCAGTATGGAATAGTCTGCCTGATTATATTCGATTAGAATCATCTTATCTGATCTTTAGAAAAAATTAAACACATTCCTATTTAATAAATAGATAATACTATGGTATGAGGTATTGTGGGTTTGGATGTTATTTAGTGTACTTTGTAACTTCTATTTTGTGAACCGCATTGAACCTATAAAGAGGAAATAGCGGTATACAAGTCTTTTATTGATATTGAAATATCAACCAGAACAGCAGATACTGAAAATCCTGATCTCTGTTTCCACATATAAATTTCCAATGGAAATTGATACCCAGAAACAATCAGATGTCTCTGTGATGCTTACTAAGAAATAAAATTGTTGCCTTAGTAGCTCTACGATTCCCTAATGTGTCTGTTACACATGAACCTTATTCTACCACAACATTACTGTATTTGTTCATACCGGAATTGGCGAACGCCTCTACGTACTATGTAAGCCACAATGAGCCTGCAAATAGGTGGGAAAATGTGGGATACAAATGTAACAAATAAATAAAATAAATAAACTGGTTTACTTTCCCTGCTCTATACAAAAATTAAGTTATTTTGAAATAGGACTTGTCTGCATCCTCTGTTTTTTTTGTAATTCAGTTTGCTGTTTTGAGTTTGTATTGTGGTTGACATTTTCAGTGAGTACTGAAGGAACAACAGTATCTCACATGTTATATGTTTCAAATATTAATAAATAATTTTAAAATACTATTAAAGGACTTCAATAGTTAGTTTTGCTGCTGTGCACCTGTAGTATCACAGTTTTAAAATCAACTCACCTCGAGAGTCACGTGATGCTGTGAGGGGAAGCAGACGTGCTTAGCTTCGCCCGCTCAGGGAACCTCATCCTTCAACTCCCTTTGTTACCAAAAAGAAGTAAATTGGAACTGAAACCGTCTTAAGTACTGGAGAAGAACGTATGGACAAATTTCTAAGCAGAAATTCAATGCAAATGTCCTCGAAATCCTCAAAAAGAATACAAGATCGTGTGCGCCTAGGGGAAGACAAGATGGCGGCGGCGCCACCATCTCCCTCACAAATACAACAACCATCGACCTGGATACCTGAGATAACAGAAGCGGTGGTAAAAGCACTAGATCCCCGGTTCTTACAGCTGTCGGAACAGATAGCAGGAATTGCACAATCTACCGAGGAACTTACTCGGCGAGCAGGGGAGTTGGAGTGCAGAGTGTCGGATGTCGAGGACATTTTGGAAACGCACTCTTCAGCGATAAAACAGCTGGAGGCCTTAAATAAATCTCAGCAAGAGAAGATCGAAGATCTGGAAAATAGATCTCGAAGAGAGAATTTGCGATTTCTCGGCTTCCCTGAATCGCTACCAGAAAAAACTTTATTAACCACTCTGCAAACTTGGCTGACAGCACAATTTCCAATGGCGGGAGAAAATTATCCTATCACCCTAGAACGTGCTCACAGAGTTGGGCCAGTTCGTGCGACAGACACCAGGCCCAGGATCATAATTGCAAAGTTTCATCGATACTCACAAAAGCACAGATTCTGAGTCATTATAAAAACCATCCCGAGGAGGTAAAATTTGATGGACAGAGAATACGACTCTTCCAAGATTACTCGGGGGCTCTCTCCGCGAAGCGACGGACATTCTCTCCAATTTGTACAATATTAGTAGAAAAACACCTACGCTTTTCATTACAGTATCCAGCTATGCTGAAAGTTTCACAAGGGAATCGCTGGCATTCATTCTACTCACCAGAGGAGGCAAAAAGCTGGCTGGAGACATTAGAAATAGAACCCTGACGGGTTTGATAGACTATTATTGAAACTTATAACTGTAAAGGGAATGCAAATGATAACTGGTACGGAAGTAAGTTCCAGAGGTATAGTGTAATAGAAAACGAAATGTTAGATGTTATAAACGAAGGATGGGGGGCACCTTAGGGCATCATTCTGACTATTGTCCCGCGCTTGACGTAGAAGGCTCGGGACAAAATGGTGGGAGTTTGGGGATCTAAAAGAGGGAGGGGGAGGGAGGGGGTTGGGAATGTGAGTAAGGAAGAACTATATACTGCTAAGTGCATGCAAAAGATGATAAATGTGAAAGAGGCAATGGTAAATTGTTATAAATTCTTGCGGTCTAATTTCTCAGCAAGTTACCGTTTTAAAGTCCATGACGGTTTTTTTCAACCTGAGAGATTGGTCAGCAGGTTAGTGTCTCAGAGAGAATGGCTCCCGGAGGAGGCTGGGCATTCGGGGGCTACTTACAAGAAGGTCAAATTCTTAGATGTGGTAGAAAGCGGAGTCACAAGGTGCTGTTAAACTTAGAATAGTTTCATGGAATGTTGCCGGCATCTCATCTCCGATAAAACGCTCTAAAATATTGGCCCAATTAAAAAGACAGAACGCAGACATCGCATGTCTGCAAGAAACAAAATTAACAGATACGGAGCACCAAAAATTGCAGCAGCAATGGGTAGAACATTGTTATTACTCGTCTGCGGGCAAAAAACGTAGTGGGGTAGCCATTTTGATTAGAAAAAGGCTGCAATGTCAGACACAGTTATTGTATAAAGACGATGAAGGTAGAATAGTACTCTTGAAGGTAAACTATCAAGGTCAAAACTTTTACTTATGCGCACTTTATGGACCTAATGGGTATTCACAATCCTTTGTTCGATCTCTCATAACTTTGGGTCACAAATATCTAGATGCTCCTTGGGTTTGGGCAGGTGACTTCAATATGGTCTTAGACTCGCAATTGGACAGATCATCGCCAAGCCCTGGCCCAGGATCAGGAAGGAAGGGAGGACTAGCTCATTTTTGCTCCACTTTACAAATAGTAGACCCGTGGCGTCTATTAAATCCTACTGCCAGAGATTACACACATCAATCGAAGGCCCACCAAACATGGTCACGCATAGATTATATATTGATATCTACCACTTGGTTTCATAAAATCCATCAAGCTATCATAGGCCCTTTAGCTGTATCTGACCATACTCCAATATGGATAGATTTGATAATGGGAGAGAGAGCTAGGGAGTCTCATATATGGAGATTCCCCTCTTATTTAAAACAAGATAAAAAGTTTCTAGAACATCTACAATTGAGTTGGAAGAACTATGAGGAAACAAATTTAAGCTCCTGTTCATCTGCAACACTCTTTTGGGAAGCTTCCAAGGCAGTGATGCGAGGAGAGGTGATAGCATTTATGAGTGCTAGAACTAAACGTTTAGCGAATGCTATTATTAATCTAGAAAAGGAATACCGAAAAACAAAACAGACATTTATAGTAAATCCAACACCCTTAAATAGAGAACAGATGATTGCTTCGCTAGTGGCATTAAACGCGTATATTCATGAAAAAACTAAATCTAGACTAATCTTTAGAAAACATAACTACCAACGTTTTGGAAACAAATCCGGGAAATTATTAGCACACTTGGCACGTTCTGAAAATCATCAGAAATTTATCCCTATGATAAATACAGAAAGTGGACGCCCTACTTCAAATCCAATAGAAATGGTACAAATTTTTCACTCATATTTTAAAAAGATGTATACAAGGCCACAAAATGAACATGGACCGGTTTTAACTGATTATCTTGAAGATGCAGGTCTACCATTACTGTCTTCGGCAGCCCAATTACACTTGTCACAACCGATCCAAGCTGCAGAAATACAAAAAGTAATTAGATCCCTGCCAGGAGGTTCATCCCCGGGTTTAGACGGGTTTTCCCATGAGTACTATAAAATGCTGGAGACACAACTGTGCGGCCCATTACTGGATTATTATGATACAGTGGTGGATGGGGGTTTTTTCAACTCATCAGAAAATGAAGCGTTAATCACTTTAATACCAAAACCTGGCAAACCTCGTGATAGGGTTGAATCTTATAGACCCATATCCCTACTAAATGTTGACTTAAAAATTTTGGCCAGGATTCTAGCTGACCGACTAGCTATTCACATACCTCAAATAGTGGGAGTACATCAAGTAGGATTTGTACGAGGACGTCATTCTGTTCTAAATGTGAGGAAAATACTTTTATCTATAGCCCATTGTAAATCAAACAAACAACACTTAGCATTGGTCAGTCTAGATGCAGAGAAGGCATTTGATAAGGTTCAATGGGATTATTTATTCCAGGTTCTTACACATATAGGTATGGGAGGTTGGTTTCTACAGGCTATCAAATCTCTATATCATAATCCAACTGCTAGTATTTTGGTAAATGGACATAAATCTCGCCCATTCGAGGTATCCCAGGGAACGAGACAAGGATGCCCATTGTCCCCATTATTATTCTTGCTTTATCTAGAACCCTTACTGCGAACCATTCAGCAAGATACGGATATCTTTGGGGTTGAGTTGCCGGAACAACCAGTGAAGATACTGGCGTTTGCAGATGACATTTTTCTTACGCTCACTCGACCAGATAGTTCTATACCAAGATTGTTGTCAGCGCTAGATGAATTTACCTTTTACTCAGGATTCTCCCTAAATTATCAAAAATCATTGGTCTTACCAATCCAATCTGAAATAAAAGATAATTGGATTGGCCCTTTCCCGTTAAAGTGGGAATCTACAGTAGTAAAATATCTAGGGATATATATCACGGCGGATCTATCACGATTATACCAATACAATATAGAGGCCCACAAAATCAAAATGGAAGAAAAAATGAAGGGCTGGCAAGGGTTACCCATTTCATTGCTGGGTCGAGTGGCGCTATACAATATGATTTTATTTCCAAAATGGATTTATATGTTTCAAACGCTGCCGCTCATGCTGAGTTACAAAGATGAGAAATGGTTGGGTAGGCAATTAACCAAATTTCTTTGGCAAGGGAAAAGAGCACGTATATCACTCACGAGAGCTATGTTGCCACGTGCCAAGGGAGGACTGGGGCTGTTGAATTTGCGCCTCTTTTCAATAGCTGGTAGTGCTCGTCACCTTTCTGACTGGTTCAGATCAACTCAATTTTTACCTGTACCAGGTCAGAAATATCCCTTCTGAGACCACAACACTTTGCCCACTGGCTTCACTCCACGACAAAGGGAGCGGATCTCTCGAGACACTTAAATATAATTTTTCGGCCTATGCGTAGAGCGTGGAAGCTGATGTGTAAAATACATGCTATAAATCCTAAGATGACCCCATTATTGCCAATTCAAGGGAATAGTGATTTCCCCGTGGGAGATACATCACGAATATTTCAAATGTGGGCCTCAAAGGGGATACGATATCTCTTTCATGTGATAACGGAGCAGGGAACTATTAAGCCATTTCAAAGTTTATGTGAGGAATTTGGCCTAGCCCAGAGTGATATATTTGCATATTACCAAATCCGCCATTATGTGCAGTCATTGGATAGTACGATGCTCACCTCAGAAGTGTGGGAAAGACTTAAGAATATGTTGGACTTAGAAGCTCAACTTCGCACACCATTAAAATATTTTCATGGCATGTTGAGAGATAGAATTGAAAAATATGACTATTCGAAAGAAACACAGAAATGGAATCAAGAATTAGTCTTAAACATGAGACCAGAACAGATAGAATCTTGTTTAATGTCAATTTATCATTTAACAGACAATGCCAGTTGGTGGGAGTTACATTACAAGTTTGTATTACGATTACACATTTCACCACAAAGAGCATATCGGGCTACTCTACGAGAAAATAACAACTGCCCAAGATGTACAAAGGAGCAAGCCCATCTGGGTCATATGTTTTGGACCTGCAGGAGAATCAGGCTATTCTGGGTAGCTCTCGCAACACATGTTTCTAATTTTTGGAAAACTATATGGCGCCCAACACCAGATCAATTGTTTGATATCTTCCACATACTGAGCCCCATACCACGGGGCATGAAGATCTTCCTGAAAAAAGCTATGCTGATGGCAAGGAAGGTAATATTGCAGCTGTGGTTAGATCCGGCTGGACCCACGATTGCGCACTGGCGCTCATCCATGATTCAATTTTGTACTTTGGAACGATCAGGAATATCAGATCTAGCCTCAAAAAAAGGAGATAAATTTTGTACCATTTGGGCGCCCTTTTGGGACACATTGACTTCATCAGCACGAAGCAAGATTTTGAATTTATAAACTGGACTGAATACAAAGAGATGGATATGCAATAGCAGGAATAGATAACTGTTCGGAGGGAGGGGGGGAAGGGGAGGGGGGAGGGTGGAAGAGGGAGAAAACACAGTAACTTTTTTTGTTGGTTTATTTCATGATGAAAAATTGTTGAACAAGGTTTTCAATTTGTAAAATTAATCTAACTGCAAATAAAGAGAATTATAAAAAAAAAAAAAAATCAACTCACCTCTAGGTACAGTGGATAAGGACATATAATTGCCTATTCCAGAACAGTAGTGAGAAATCACTTCAAGTGTAGTGGTCTTCTTTATACTAGAATAGAGGACTTGCTATTCCTAATCAAAGTTAAGAGAGCAGGGGCCTAGGTACTAAAACCCAATAAAATACTTACAGTTCATATACTGCATTTGAACAAAGCAATCAAAGCAGGTTACAATCAATTAAAATCTGAAAAAAGGAAAAGAACTAAAAGTCAAATAAGAAAGTGGAACAAAAGAGAACAGGATGTAAGAGTGTGAGAATAGGGGAAGGAACTGTGACCAGAACGTGGGCCTACCGTGTCTGCAACATCTAGAAGGCCTGGGAAAAGAACTGGAATTTTTAAGCCACTTTAAATTTCAGGTAGGAACATTTGGATCGACAAGAATGACCAAGAGCATTCCAAGGATAACGGGCAGCGTGAAAAACAGTGCTTTGTCTCACAGAATCAAGATGTGACAGGCAAACTGAAGGAGTGGAGGAGATGGTGCTCAGAAACAGACTGGAGAAATCTACAAGGAGTGTAGGGTACAAACAATAAAATGAGATAAGAGGGGGCCCTATATGGATGACTTTGTGGGTCAGTGTTAGAATTTTGTGATGGATTCTTTAAGACTGGAAGGAGAGTGGCATGGCAAAAACAGCCAGCTTGAGTTAAGAGTCTGACAGAAGTGTTTCAGACCAGCTGCAGACTTTTCAGCAGAACTTTAATGAGACCTGCACAGATAATGTTGCAGTAATTGAGGCATGGTGAAACAAAGGCATAAAGCAAAGTTGCACAGAAGGTGTCATCAAGTTAGTTGTGGACAGTTCAAATTTATTATAGGGCCAAGAAACTAGATTTAACTACTGAAGCCACATGGGAGTTAAAAGCAAGCTGAAAGTTTAAGTAAACCACAAGGTATTTGAAGGAATCTATAAGAGGGGTCCCCTGGATAGAAGGCTTTAGTGATAGATGCAAAGAACAAATAGTTATACAGGAAGCAATGGTTTTAGAAGGATTGAGAAGAGGTGATGTGAGCGCAGCCAGTCCGTGACCAAACTGAACCAAGTGAAGGGCAGCCAAATTGGGGTATAGGTGTCATGGAGCACATCACTGGAATAAAGTAAGTCAAGATAGAGAAATCTTGGATTAGAGATGCAAAGGGACTGAGAAACATATTAAAGAACAGGGAGGCCAAGACTGAACATTAGGGTAAGCTACATTAACAAAGGATAAGGAAGTATAGTTTAAAAAAAAAAAAGGGCAGGGACATCATGAAAACCTGATCAGAAACAAAAGAAGCAAACCAACAGAAAACTATTCCGGAGACACCAGATGCCAATGGCATGAGTCTGGACAGCAGCATGTTGTGATCAATGAGTTCAAAGGCCGTAGTCAAAGGACAAGGGACTCTTTACTGGTGCCAAAAGCAGAATAAAGACTGTTAATAAAGTATGCAATTAGGGTTTCCAGGCTATGTCCCAGTCTGAATCCCAAATGGCAGGGGTATGGAGGACAAGCAATGCCTCTGCATGTTGGCGAAGTTGTAAGAAAATGATCCTTTCAGCGAGCTCACAGAGATATGGAAGACTGGAGATGGGTCTGTATGTTTGCAGGTTGAGAAGATCAACCTCTAAGCAGAGGGGAGAAAACCAGCAGAAAGACCACTGCTGATCATGAAAAGGGACAGCAAAGCAAGGCCATATGCAGCAATTTTTAACCAAGGGGAAGGGACTGGATCGAGGGAGCAGGTAGTCTGCCTAGAGGATGAGATGAGCTTGGTAAAAGAGGTTAACAATGGAATGTTGAGCTTGGAACAAGGGAAAAGAGGAGGACTCAGGCTCAGAGGATGAACAGGTTGGGGAAAGTAACAGGTCTGTGGATGCAGAGGGGAATGAAGATTTTAAAGATGAAATTTTAGAGGAAAAGTTGCAAAAATCAGAAGCGTTGAGGCTAGAGGGAATATTAGCTAGTAAGCCATTTCTCTAGGTCCTTCAAGAACTGAAAAACCTAAGAGTATTTGACAAAAGGACACCAATCTTGCTAACCTTAATGACTCAACATGCTGACCTCCAGAACACCATGTGCTCCTCATCTGGAGACAGAAATAATGGACTCTGACAAGTGTAGAAGGTATTCAAGCAGGGTCTGTGTAAAGCAAGTAAGGGGATCTAGGGCCCTGCTCTCATAACAGATGGCAAACCTCCTCCATTTAAAAGAGTAACACCTCATAGTGGAATCTTTCCTGGAAGCCAGGAAGACTTCAGAGACACTCTCCAAAAGACCCAAGGAAGCAAATTTATTTACCGCCTTTTTTGAAGGAATTCACTCAAGGCGGTGTACAGTAAGATCAAATATGAGCAATAGGCAATTACTACTACTACTATTTAACATTTCTAAAGCGCTACCAGGGTTACGCAGCGCTGTACAATTTTAACACAGAAGGACAATCCCTGCTCAAAGAGCTTACAATCTAATGGACAAATGTACAGTCAGTCAAGTAGGGGTAGTCAATTTGGGGCGTTCACGATTACATGAAAGGTATAAGGTATAAAGGTTAGGTGCCGAAAGCAATATTGAAGAGGTGGGCTTTGAGCAATGATTTGAACATGGGTAGGGAGGGGGCTTGGTGTAGGGGTTCAGGAAGTTTAATCCATGCGTAAGGTGATGCAAGGCAGAATGGGCGGAGCCTGGAATTGGCGGTGGTGGAGAAGGGTGCTGAGAGGAGGGATTTGTCCTGTGAGCGGAGGTTTCGGGCGGGAACATAAGGGGAGATGAGGGTAGAGAGGTAATGAGGGGCTGCAGACTGAGTGCATTTGTAGGTAAGAAGGAGAAGCTTGAACTGTATGCGGTATCTGATCAGAAGCCAGTGAAGTGACCTGAGGAGAGGGGTGATATGAGTATATTGGTTCAAGCGGAATATAAGGCGTGCAGCGGAGTTCTGAACTGATTGAAGGGGGGATAGATGGTTAAGAGGGAGGCCAGTGAGGAGTAGGTTGCAGTAGTCAAGGCGAGAGGTGATGAGAGCTTGGATGAGAGTTCGGGTGGTGTGCTCAGAGAGGTAAGGGTGAATCTTGCTGATGTTAAAGAGGAAGAAGCGACAGGTCTTGGCTGTTTGTTGGAGAGGGAGGAGTCGAAGATGACTCCGAGGTTGCGGGCAGATGAGACGGGGAGGATGAGGGTGTTATCAACTGAGATCACGAGCGGAGGAAGAGGAGAAGTGGGTTTTGGTGGAAAGACGATAAGCTCGGTCTTGGCCATGTTCAGTTTCAGGTGGCGGTTGGACATCCAAGCAGCAATGTCGGATAAGCAGGCCGATACCTTGGCCTGGGTCTCCACAGTGATGTCTGATGTGGAGAGATACAGCTGGGTGTCATCAGCATAAAGATGATACTGGAACCCATGGGATGAGATCAGTGAGCCCAGGGAAGAGGTGTAAATTGAGAAAAGAAGGGGTCCAAGGACAGATCCCTGGGGAACTCCAACAGCAGTAAAAATATTAAACTAACAATACAAAGTATGGCATGGTGTACTACTTGCAATGACAACACAATATGTAATAGAACATTATAATTGGTAGTGAAGGGTAAGGCAAAGTTGTAACATATAGATGGGTAAGAAAGTAGGAAGAATTAGAAAGTAAGGTGTTTTATTTGAATAAAGTTGCACATGCGGTCAGAGAGATGGTTAAATTTTATCTCAGCTAGGGTAGGAGAGGATAAACAAGTCCCGCTGCAGTATGTGTAGCCGGCGTCAATCCCCGTGTGTGTGAGTCAGACTAACAAGTTAGTTACTTCTTCCGTTAAAGGCTTGAAGAGCCAAGCTTTCACCTGCTTCCTGAAGTAGAGATAGTCTCGTGTTAAGCGGAGCCTTTCAGGCAGTGCATTCCAGAGTGTGGGGGCTACTCCGGAGAAGGCTCGCTTACTTGTATCACATTATATGTCTTTTGGAGAGGGTGTAGTTAGTGGAAGTCCTTGGGAGGACCTTAGTGTCCTTGGCAGTGTGTGGAGGATCATACTATTCTTCAGATACTCAGGGCCATTTCCTTTCAGAGTCTTGAAGATCAGGCATAGAGTTTTAAATTTAGCCCTGTATTGTACTGGTAGCCAATGAAGTTTTTGTAAAAATGGTGTGATGTGGTCACATCGCTTGCAACCTTCTATGAGTCTTGCTGCTGCATTCTGAATCAACTGGAGCTCGTGCAGGCTCTTTGTAGTCAGACCATTGTATAGTGCATTGCAGTAATCCAGTCTTGATGTTACCATAGCATGCACAACTGGGATAAGATTTACCTTCTCGATGTAAGGAGAGAGGCAACGTAGCAAATAGTAGAAGCAGCTCTTGAAGGTTGCTTGGATTTGGGGAATCAGAGTAAGTGTTGAATCTAACTGTATTCCAAGGTTCCTGACTTGTGATTTGATGGGGAGTTCATACTTCCCAAAAGGGATTTTGATGTCAGGTATGTATCCACTTGTGTTAGGGACCCAGAGCAGCTCAGTTTTACTTGGGTGCAGACAAAGTTTGTTGTGTTTAGCCCATTCTTGAATTGATGTTAGACAGGTAATCAGTTTCTTCAAGACTGTAGGTAAGTCAGGTTCAATGGCTATGAGTAGCTGCACATCATCCGCATAGATGTAGAACTGAGTGTCCATTGACCGAATCAGCTCAGCTAGTGGCTTGAGGTAGATATTGAACAGAATAGGTGACAGTATCGATCCTTGTGGTACCCCGCAGGTCAGTGTGCATGGTGGTGATGAGTTGCTGCCAAACACTATGGATTGTTGCCTGTCTGATAGATAGGATCTGAACCAGGCAAGTACTGTTCCATTGATACCTGTTTCTGCCAGTCGTGCTAGCACGATATCATGATCCACGGTGTCAAAAGCTGCTGACAAATCTAGCAGTACTAACATCGAGGCGAATCCCTTGTCTCGGTTTCTGTGAAGATCATCTAGCAAGGATACGAGGACTGTTTCTGTCCCATAACCGGGTCCGAATCCAGATTGACATGGATCTAGTCAGTTACTCTTTTCTAGCCATTCATTAAGTTGAATACAGACTGTATGTTCTAAGAGTTTCCCTAGAAACGGGATGTTGGATACTGGCTTGTAACTTTTAAGTTTGTCCTGGTCAAAGTTGTTTTTCTTCAGCACAGGGTGAACCACTGGCCTTTTTAATGCTGTTGGTAGTTGCCCATTAGAAAGAGAGGTGTTCACAATTTTTATGGCGCCTTCTATAAGGCCCATACTTGCCTGCTGAACTATCTTTGATGGGCAGGGATCAAGGGAGCAGATAGTTGGTTGAAGGTCTCTTAGGATTTTATCAAGGCTCTCCTCTATCATTGGGTTGAAAGTGTTCAATCTGTCTCTGTTAGGAGGGGGCGAGTTTGTGCACTCCTGGTTGACTGGTTGGGCACTGGGTGGGATTGCCTGTAAATCCTGGTGGAGACTCTTAATTTTGTTGGCAAAGTATGCAGCAAAATCATTGCAGTTCAGTTTAGACTGGGCAGACTGGTTCTGTTGTGGGGGTTGCAGTAGGCTGTACTATACTGAACAGCTGCTTAATTGAATTGGCAGCCTGTGCAATGCATTGAGAGAAATACTGTTTTTTGGTTGCTGTTAAGGCTTGGCGGTACTTGCCACGTGCTTCCTGCAGTTTGGACTGTCTTCATCCAGGTGAGATTTGTGTCATCTCCTTTCCAGTTTTCGTCCTTTGCGTTTAAGGATCAAAAGTTATTATTTATTGCGCTTGTATCCCCCATTTTCCCACCTATTTGCAGGCTCAATGTGGCATACAGAAATCTGTTATGGCATCGCCGTAACAGAGGAGAAATACAATTGGTGTTACAAAGGGGTAATCGAAGACAGGAGGGTCAGTGAGACATTCTGAATAAAGGAGTGTAAGGGTTGTGTTCTATTCATTATGGATTTTCGTGGTAGGCTTTGATAAAGAGATAGGTTTTCAAGGCTTTGCGGAAGCTACTTAGTTCGTTGATCGTTTTCAAGTGAGTTGGTAGTGCATTCCACATCTTCGTGCTTATGTAGGAGAAGCTGGACGTATGTGTTAATTTGTATTTGACCCCTTTGCAACTGGGGAAGTGTAGGATGAGAAAGGTTTGGGAGGATCGTTTAGCATTTCTGGGTGGGAGGTCCACGAGATCTAGCATGTAGGTAGGGGCGTCTCCATGAATGATTTTATGAACAATCGTGCATATCTTGAATGTGGTGCGTTCTTTCAGTGGGAGCCAGTGTAGGTTCTGATGAAAACCAAGGTAAGCGTTTGTGAGTGGGGCATAAGACCTTTTTTAGTGGTGCTGTTTTCTCTAAGGTCTTGGCTAAGTATGTATTCCAGATGTCAACTTGTTCTGACACTGTTGTCTTTTCATCTACATCTGGATAGTCCAAGGCCTCTAGGAAATTTTCAGCAGTCAGCTTTCTTTCGTCTCTGATCGCCTTCCAAACCCTGGGAGGTGCCATTTGTTTCAGGTGGTCACTTAGAGAGAATTTAATTAGAAAATGGTCTGACCATGATAGGGATGTTATTTCAATACTGCTATTCCAGAATTCTGGCATATCCACCCCTTTGTAGAATACCACATCTAGTATGTGACCCTTTTCGTTGGTTGGAGAATTGATCACCTGTGTAAATCCTAGTGCTGTCATCGTGTCCAGAAAGGCAGCTGTGGTGGTATCTGGGGTTTTGATGTGTAGATTGAAGTCTCCCATGATCACCAGCCTAGAGTAATTCAGGGTCACATCCAAGCTGTGAGAGACAGAGAATAGAGGTTGGGATGTAGAAGTGATCCCTCGTTCTGAGTGATGAGGGTCGGAAAACACTCTTTTGAGTATAATTTCAGAAGAAAAGGGAACCATATCTACCTTGTCCAGTACGGCGTGATCAGAATCATGGTTCTGGGGTCTTGCTTGAGTTTCAACAAAGTTTTTCCCACTAGAGGTATCAGAGGATAGGCATACAGAAGACCTATCCCCCAATTGAGGAGGAAGGCATCTGATGCTAGTCTGCAGTGAGCCTGAAGTCTGGTACAGAACTGAGGGACCTTGTGGTTGATCTGAGTGACAAAAAGTTCTACCGAGGGGGTGCCTCACGCTTGGAAGCTCTTGCAGGCTATGCCCATACTGAGAGAACACTCATGCGGTTGCATTACCCTGCTCACCATTGGCCAGGGTGTTGTTTGTGCCCACCAAATAAATGGCTCGAAGGAACATGCCATGTTGGCGAGCCCAATGCCACATCCGGACGCCTCCTGACACAGAGGGCGTGATCCGGTGCCCCCCTGCCTGGGTGTAATACACTGCAATCTGATTGTCTGTTTGAATGAGAATAATATGATGAGATAGCCGATCTTTGAAAGCCTTTACAGCATTCCAGATCGCCCGAAGCACCAGGAGGTATATTTAAAAATTTGCTTATTTTTATTTTATTTTTGTTACATTTGTACCCCGCGCTTTCCCACTCATGGCAGGCTCAATGCGGCTTACATATTGTATACAGGTACTTATTTGTACCTGGGGCAATGGAGGGTTAAATGACTTGCCCAGAGTCACAAGGAGCTGCCTGTGCCTGAAGTGGGAATCGAACTCAGTTCCTCAGTTCCCCAGGACCAAAGTCCACCACCTCAAACCACTAGGCCACTCCTCCACTACTCCTGGGAGGACCAAGCTCCTTCAGTGTGAAGCCCATCTACACGAGCTCCCAATCCCAGGAGAGATGAATCTGTCGTCAGCACTTTTTGTGGCTGAGGAATTTGGAATGAGTCCCACAGTCAAACTGGATCGAATTGTCAACTACTGAAGAGAGCGTACAAGCTCTGGGGACACTTGAATGACATCTTCTAGACTCCCCCTGGCTTGATACTACAAGAGAGCATTGCCCATCAGTATTATGAATCACTGGGAGAAAGGTGCCCAGGGAAAACCATCCTGAAGTTTTCTCGGACTAGAAATTTGTTCAGGGCCCTCAGGTCTAGGATAGGTTGCATCCCCCCCCCCCCCCCCCCTGTCTTCTTCTGCATAAGGAAGTACCTGGAACAGAATCTCTGCCCTTCTTCCCCTGGTGGAATGGGTTCGACCGTATGGGCCTTTAGAAGGGCGAAGAGTTCCTCTGCAAGTACCTGCCTGTGCTGAAAGCTGAATGAAGGAGCTCTCGGTGGGCAATTTGGAGGTTTGAGATGCCAACTGACGGCGTATCCGAGATGGACTATTTGAAGAACCCACTGGTAGGAGGTTATAAGAGGCCACCTTTGGTGAAAAATTTTAGGCTCCCCCTAATCAACAAGTCATCTGGTATGGACACTTTTACTGCAGCTATGCTCTCCTGGAGCCAATCAAAAGCTTGTCCCTTGCTTTGACTGGGGAGCAGCAAGAGGCCTTAGACGCATACTATTGACACAAATGAACGCATTGATAAGTGGCTTGATAAAAGAGGGGGAAAGTTTCAAGCAAAATTGAAAAAAGCAGCACAAAGTGATGTTTTTTCAGACATTGTTATAACCTATTCCTGTTTTTTCATTTCTGTGTAATTTTTTTCTTTTTTGTTCTTTTCTTTTTATTCATTTGTTGAGCCTCCCCAGCCTTCACCTGATTTCTCTCTCAACTCCCCTTGTGTTTACCTCTAAAGAGTTTGGCTTCCTGGCTGCGTTCCAGCCTGCTCCCTGCTGCAGTGAGCCTTGGCTCCTGGGCCCTGCACCCCACACAGCTCCTCCACCCAAATAACGCTCTACAGACCGAGTATGAAGACCAGCAAGACGCCGATCACCACTGGCCCCATCAGGCGTATGAGGGACAGGATCATGGAAAGGAGCATGTCTATCGTGGGGCTCTGCTCAGCTCAGCATCCCTGTCCCAGTTTCTCTCATCCCCACATTCACCTTTATAGATGAGCTCTGGACCTTTTCTCCATCCTCGCTGCCTCAAAGTCTGTCTTCCACTGCACAGTGTCGGCCAGGCTCTGCAGATATTTGAGCTGCACCATGCAGGAAGTTGGGAAGTCATGCAATTTCAAACCCCATGAGACTTCCTCAACTTCCTGCACGGCGTGTCTCAAGTATCTGCACAGCCCGGCTGTACGGGGGAAGACAAAGACTTTGAGGCAGCAAGGAAGGAGAAAAAGTCCAGAGCTCAGTTGTAAAAGTTAACATATTGGGGGGGGAAGAAATAGAAAACCTGGGATTGGGATGCTAAGCAGAGCTCCGAGCCCTGCTGTAAAGGTAAACTTGGGGGGTATTAATTTATTTGTAGCATTTATACCCCGCTCTTTCCCACTCGATAGCAGGTTCAGTGCGGCTTACAATGTATGGGTACAAAGTATCACAGAGATAATGCGTTAATTGCCCACTCTTACAGTTTTTATAACTATTACTTCATTTATTTAAGGAATACAAGTTAACCAACACCTATAATCACTCATGTAAAAAGTAATTGCCCCCTTTCTCTTTTTAACTTAATCAACCAATTGACCAAATTTAATTGATAATTAAATTCAGTTGATTGAATGCAGTCAGGCTTGACTGCAGCCAGTCCTCTTGAATCTAAATCACAACATATATTGAACCTTACCATGAAAGTGAAGAAGTCACCACAAAGTTTCTAGAAGAATGCTATGCCACTATCAGAGGAAATTTCAGTGAGATGAGAAAAAAAAAGTTATTGAAATATATCAGTCTGGAAAGGATGACAAAGCCATTTCTAAAGTTCTGGGACTCCACCAAATCACAGCAAAAGACATTATTCTCTCAATGAAGAGGACTAATCAATCATGAATTTTCTAATAGTGGCGGCCTGCCAAAATTACCCTGGGATGTCACAAAAATCCCCGATCATCCTCCTAAGAACTGCAGGCCTCTCTAGCCTCAGCTAAGGTCAGTGTTCATGACTTCACAATAAGGAAGAGACTGGGCAAGAATGGGATTCATGGGAGAGTAGCAAGTTGAAAACTGCTGCCATCCAACAATCACATCAATGCTTGTCTCACATTTGCAGAAACAAACCTGGATGATCCCAAAGACTTTTGGAATAATGTTCTATGGACAGATGAGTCAAAAGTGGAACTTTTTGAAAACACAGGCCCCATTATGTTTGGAATAAAGCAAAAACAGCACTCCACAGTAAAAACATACCAGCAGTCAAATATGGTGGTGGTAGTGTGATTTTGTGGGGATACTTTGCTGCTTCAGAACCTAGAAAACTTGCCATTATAGAAGGAACCATGAATTCTGCAATGTACCAGAAAATTCTCAAGGAGAATATCCAGTCACCTATTTGTGAGCTAAAGCTCAAACATAACTGGGTTATCCAGCAAGACAACAATCCACAACAAAAAAAGAAAGTCTATATCTGAATGGTAGGAAAATCAAAATTAAAGTTTTGGATCAGCCTAAGTCAAAGTCCTGACTTAAACCCAACAGAGACACAGTGGCAAGACCTGAAATAAGCAAAGATTCTGCAAAGAAGGAAAAATGTCTTACCTGATCATTTTCTTTCCTTTAGTCCTACCAGACCAGTCCAGACTAATGGATTATGTCCATCTACCAGCAGAAGGGCACAGAGAAAAGAAATAGCTCTTGTAAATCACCCCTTAAGGGTATCATACAGCCTGGAATGTTCAGTATTTTGTTTAGCCAAACAGTGGTACCTCTGACCCAGTTAGTGGCCAGAATGAAAACTTGATACCATCTGTCTTGTTCAGCCAATAATTGCAAAAAATGGCATACAGGTATTTCACTTATGCTGTAGAAGTGATGGAGTGAACCCAGAGAAAAATATCTGTAAAGAGAATGACAAAATCTCCTCCCAGGATATTGAGGGAACGGTATGCCACATGACAGAAGGAATCAACAGATAAAGTGGGTGGGTGTCTGAACTGGTAGGACTAAAGGAAAGAAAATTATCAGATAAGAAGACATAATTTTAGCTTCCTTGTTGTCATACCAGACCAGTCCACACTAATGGAATGTAGCAAAGCAGTATCCATGTGGAGGGGGGGGGGGGGGGGGGGGGGGGTGGCGTAGCTGATACAGATGCAGAAGAAGAAAAAAAACGAGTTCTCTTATATGTGAAAGCCAAAGGTAGAATAGCTAGAGAACCCCAACCCAAGAAAAAATCAGAAAATCTGACACAAAAAAGAAATGACAGTTGGAAATCATTGCCAAAGAACATACCCCAAAGAGAACGTACATCGAGAACGAGGCAGAAACCGATGTGGAAGGCCGCAAATGTTACACCTGCGAACCAGACCACAGTAAATGAAAAACTGAAGAACAGAGGGCCATGATGCCTGAAAAGTCTCAGGATGTGGTAAATCCAGAGTACTAGAGAGCAACAAGGTAAACCAAATGCTGGAGAAGTGGCCTAGTGGTTAGGGTGGTGGACTTTGGTCCTGGGGAACTGAGGAACTGAGTTCGATTCCCACTTCAGGTACAGGCAGCTCCTTGTGACTCTAGGCAAGTCACTTAACCCTCCATTGCCCCATGTAAGCCGCACTGAGCCTGCCATGAGTGGGAAAGCATGGGGTACAAATGTAACAAAAAAAAATGTAATGGCCTGAAGCAACAGACATCGAGCTAAACAAGCCCAACCTAGAAGGACCAGTAGAAGACTAAGGTAGTAGGCCCAGACAAGGAACTGAAGAGAATGAGAAAGAAGAAGCAAAAATCCAGCATGTCAGGAGGCACACTTCTCAGATGAGAATAGGAAGCAGCAAATCCACTCTGTAGAGAAATAACTTTCTCTTTCACATCCAAAAAAGGAACCAAAGATAATACCATGAGAATCCAATGGAATTTCTGAGAGTGCCGGAGATGTAAGCAAAAGGGAAGAACATCAATGGCTGAAATATAAGCAACTCTAGGTGGAATCATCTCCAAGCCCCAAGAATGGAAAATACAAAATGTAGTCTTCCGACGTCTTAATGAAGGGAGTATAAGACGCTAAGCCCCGAGGAGTAGGAAAACACCCTCCCTGGTAGTCAGCCCAGAGATTGGGTATCCACAAGTTCCCCTCGACCAATTGAAAACCATGCAAAATAACACAAAAAGATTCCAGGAAAAACAATCCAACTGGGCTAAAGTTAAAACTACATAGTATAAACCTGCAAATGCAACTACATTTGTGACCACTGGTGGTATCAAGAAGACACCAACCGCAAGACACAAGACATAAGCGTTCCAGAAATAGTTCCAACTACCAAAGACTCTGAAAATGCTAGCCATCAGAGGAGATTAAGAAAGATTGAAGGCAATGGAGCTCTCAATATCCTACCCAGATTCTTGAGGCAGGTGGCCAAGTGACAGCAGAGTCAGTAAGATTAAACACCAGTGAACATGGAAAGGAAGGAGTAGCCGCCTCCCATTAGGAAAGAAAAGCTAGGCTCAAGAGCATCAGTGATATGTCCTGCAGATGGAGAAGGGGTAAGGCCATTCCAAAGAGGACAACCTCAGTTCAAGACAGAGAAATTCCCTGCCACAGCTACAATGACAGAACTGAGCCTCAACAAAGCATGGAGATATGAGCTTACCAGCAAAGATGGAGCCGAGCTCCACAAACAAATATGAGGAAGTTCCCACAGTTAAAGCTAAAGGTCTGCACACCAATACAGAGCCTTGTTTTGTTTCAGAGATAGAGCTGCAAAGCCCATATCTCAAAGGTAGCCACACTCCATACTGAGAGATGGAAATGGAAACCACTCTCAAAGACGGAACTATGTGGCATATACCAAGTGTCCTAGATCTAATCCATTTCCAGAAAAGGGAACTGTTGTTCAAAATCAGAGATGGAGCAAAGCTTCTCCTGCAAAGATGGAGCAGAGTTATTTATTTATTTATATTTGTATCCTGCACTTTCCCACTAAAAGCAAGCTCAATGCAGCTTACATAGTAATAGGTAACACAGAATTTTGTTATATAAAGTAGGAAATTAAGTATAACATAATAGAAGGATGGATGGGTAGTAAATGGATGGGTAGGTAGGTAGAGACAGGTGATAGAGAGAGGAGATAGATTCTGGGACAATGTCGTTTTCTCTTCAGTATATGTAAGGTAGATGGGTTCATGAGATTAATCTGGGTCTTTTGGGTAGGCTTGTTTGAATAGATGGGTTTTTAGTGCTTTTTTGAATGGTAGGTGGTCATGGATTGCTCGGATAGGTCTTGGGAGAGCGTTCCATTGACAGCTGCCCAGGAAGGAGAAATTGGATCCATAATAAGTTTTGTACTTGAGACCGTTACAGCTGGGGTAGTGCAGGTTGAGGTACTTTCGTGAGGATACAGACATGTTTCTTGCTGGAAGGTCGACCAGATTTATCATATAGTTCGGAGATTCTCCGTGTATTATCTTGTGGATTAAAGTCTGGGCTTTGAAATTGATACGTTCTTTGATTGGGAGCCAGTGCAGTCTTGCACGGAGAGGAGTTGCACTATCAAAACGTGATCTGCCAAAGATGAGTCTTGCTGCTGTATTTTGGGCGGTCTGAAGTTTTATTTAAGACATAGGCTTTGCAGTAATCAGCATGGGTAAGTACCGTGGATTGCACTAAATTCTGGAATGTTTTCTGGGGTAGATATGGTTTTACGCGTTTCAATATCCACATGATTGTGAACATTTTCTTTGTGGTGGATGTGGCATGATTGTCGAGGGAGAGGTGGCTGTCTAGTGTCACTCCAAGGATTTTCAGGTTTTCAGAAATGTGGATTGTAGTGCCGGAGATGGTGAGACAGAATAGCTCAACAAGGAGGTACACTCTAGAGGCACAGAAGGCCACAGAATGAGAAGGGCTGCACACTGAATTCATAGGAGACTGATCTGCACTTGCACTCCAGAGATGGTTCAGCACTTGACAGTCCAAGGAGAAGAGATCTACATGCAGCGAAGAAATGTGCTGTACATCCAGAGATTCAACTGCGCTGAACATCCCATAATGGAACTATGCTCCACCAATACAGATGGAGAATGCGCACAACCAAGAGGAATTGTGTTCCACAAACAGAGAAACAGAGGAGATACACATCTAGATAAGGATTGTGCACTATGCCAGAGCTGGAAGTATGTTCCACACCCATAAACGGGTTTGTGCGTAATAACCAGAGATGGGCCCCTGCTCGAGAACCGGAGAGGAAGCAGTTCTTGCCAAGCAGAGAAGGAACAATACCAGACCCACAGAGACAGAGCCAGGTTCTACCATCTGGCACCGAGCCATTTGCAACCCATAGAGATGGAGCTGAGTACAACAATTAAAGATGAAGCTATACTCGGAGTTGCAAACAACTTTCAGATTTGGAGATGCACTGAAATATCAGAAAGGGAGCGGTGCTCGGCATGCAGAAATGGTCCCATGTTGGAGATTCAAAATCAAAGCTAGGCACAACAAGTATAGAAGCTGTGCCCCAACTTCAGAGATGGAGATGAGTTCAACATTCAAAGATGGAGCTGCGCTTGAGATTCAGAGATGACGCCATGTACAACATTGAAAGGCGGAGCTGTGCTCTACAAGTAAGACAGAGTTATGCTCTCTATTAAGGATGTAGTCACACTCTCCCCTCACAAACCAAATGATGCTGTACCATCCAAGAGAGGGCCAAGCTCTATCTACATTGATGCAGTCATCATGTGCAAAAATGATAGGCGCACAGTTCGAGGATGGGACTGCAGGCTATATTCAGTCAGGGATGGATCTAAGTTCCATATACTGAAATGCAGAAAACATACAGTCAAAACTGCAGAGCAGGAACAAATGTTAATGGTCCTACGGAGAAAAATAAACATCTTGTCATAGGAGACTGACAGTCACTAAGAACACAGAAATGGCATACCAATGGTAACCCAGGCAAATTTACTTAGATATCTCGGCACAGGAGCTGTGCCAATCAACAAGAAACTCAGAAAGCAGTCAAGAAGAAATTGTGCAGGCAAAGCGAATCAAGGCTAGCATTCCGCAACTGTACAGAAAAAATGCACCAAGCATCACTGATGCACAACATGAAGTGCTTCCTGTAACAAGAAAAAGCACCATGTACAAGGAAGCAGACACCCCGAGAGGAAACTGAGAAGGCTGCAAAAGAGCCTGAGCCTAAAACAAAAAAATGTCTTAGGCATTTGCTCAAACCATAATCAGGAAGGCAATGAAGAAACAAACAAATCCACCACTTGCAAAGGAGAGTGAGGCCCAAGATGAACGCTAGAAGGTATACCCCAATAATATGCATGGCAAGAAGGGAGGGAATATATAAATTACAGCGTAGGCTGGTAAACAACAAAAGTGCAAAACCCGCCAAATTAGGCTGATAGAGAAAACAACTCAAGCCTGGGAGCAGAGTCAGAATGGTGCAATGTCCAGCAGATAACAGAAAAAATAATTCAAAACTAGCAATCCCAGAACTACCCTCTGCACTACAGGCAGTAGACGGAGGCCTCCAGAAACCAGGGAGAGCTGGCATGAGGCGACCACTAAGACAGAACAATAAGTTACCACTGAAAGGAAGGAAAAACATACTGTAAATGGAGAAAGGCAGTAGAACTCCATAAGAGCCGTCAACTGGCTAGAGGGAAGGGTGTAAGAGAACCCACAGAGAGAGTAAGAGACACACCCAAGCACCCACAACCACTGCGTGAGCGTAGCATGGGAAGGGAAACACTGTCTAGTGATTGAAGCAGTGAATAAGAAGACAATGAGAACCTCCAACCAGGTACAATATACAGCTTAGATTGTGAGCACATTAGGGACAGTGCGAAGTACCTGCAGTAGAAGTTGTAAACCGCATAGTTGCCTCAGGGATCACTTGAGCTATATCAAGTACTGAAAATAGATTAAATAAATAGAGCGAAAGAAAAACACCTCACAAATAATGAGGCACAGAGGGAGAATTACACAAATTGAGTTTGTGCTGTTCCTGGCACCATGAAAAACCAACTAGGAAGGGAGACCAGCAACAGTACTTACCATGTGAAGGAAGAAGCTAGTGAAGTAGGATACCTGCCATTAGAAAATACTTCCTCTCACACACCAAATTGAAGGTTGGTAATAACCTCCCAAAAATCCTCAAGACCACTAAGAGCGAGGGGGGGGAGGGTGTCCAAGCTTCATCCAGCATGTTAATAATTAAAGGAGTTACTATCATCCAAGAGGAAACCTCTTGGAAGTTGCTAAAAAGCACTACAGGAGCTGCACTGTCGATCAACCATCTGCTTGGAGACAGAATAAAATATTGAACATTCCATGCTGCATGATACCAAGGGGAGATTCACAAGAACTATTCTTTTTCTTTGCCTCCTTTCACTGGTAGATGGACATAACCCATTAGTCTGGACTGGTCTGGTATGACGACAAGGAAGAGCAAGCTAAGAATCCTCAACAGCAATGGAGGATTCAAAACACAGGAAGCTTTTGGTTGCAATTATGGCTACTAAAGGTGGTGCAACCAGTTATTAAGTTTAGGGGCAGTTACTTTTTCACATAGGTGATATAGGTGTTGGATAACTTTGTTCCTTAAATAAATGAAGCAATTTCCAGATAACTGTTTGAAATATTTAATGCCTGCTGCAACCTTGGGCCATATGTTTTGGCATTGCCCTAAAATACGACATTTCTGGAATGGTCTGGCTGCAAATGTAACAACTGCAGAATGTAACCTTGCGACTGAACTCTAGGAGTTGTTTTGATGTTTTTTCTGTTGCGCACCTTCTTCCAAAAAGGCTTTAAGGGTTTTTTTTAAACAGACTATGCTTATGGGCAGCAGATGTTATCTTGCTCTGCTTGATGTTGACAGAGGCCCTTTTTTTTGACACATTGGAGGTCGGAGATGATCAGCCTTTTGATGATGGAACGATTGAGAGTTCAAATATTAGACTCTGTACCGGGTTTTATATATATATATATATACAAATGCAACAAATATATATATATATATATATATATATATATATATATATATATATATTTGTTGCATTTGTATCCCACATTTTCCCACCTATTTGCAGGCTGTGTGGCTTACAGTATTCCGTAATGGCGATCACCAGTTCCGGATCAAGAAATGCATAGTGGTATTGTAGTAAAGTTTGTACAAGACAAACTAAATTAAGCAGTCAAGTGTTAAAGATTTTTTACCGGGGTAAGAAACCAAGTGGTATTGCGTTAAAGTTCAGTAATTGACAGTGTAGGTAAGTAGTCAAGTATTGAAAGTTCATTTTGTCTATCTCAAGTATCGGTTTCCTTGTCTGATAAGTACTGTGGTGGTATGCCTTTTTGAACAGGTTGGTTTTTAGTAATTTTCGGAAGTTTATTAGCTCATATATTGATCTTATGGCGTTTGGTAGTGCTTTCCATAATTGCGTGCTTAAGTATGAGAAGCTGGATGAGTATGCTGATTTATATTTTAGTCCTTTGCAGCTAGGGTAGTGGAGGTTCAGGAATGTTCGTGCTGACCTTTTTGTGTTCCTGGTTGGTAAGTCTATGAGGTCTGTCATGTAGATTGGAGCTTCGCTGTGAATGATTTTGTGTACCAGGGTGCAGATTTTGAACGTAATACGTTAAGTGGGAGCCAGTGTAATTTTTCTCTTACGGGGTTTGGCGCGTTCGTATTTTGTTTTTCCAAAAATGAGTCTGGCTGCTGTGTTTTGAGCAATTTGGAGTTTCTTAATGATTTGTTCTTTGCATCTGGCATAGATTGCATTGCAGTAATCTAGGTGGCTTAGTACCAGGGCTTTTTTGAGGGGGTACTTTGGGGGTACTGAGTACCGGCACCTTTTCTGCTGTCTGCTAAAATTCACCCATGGACCCCAAGTTTTAATGAAAGAGCTGAGGCTCTACATACCAATTCTGCCTTGTCATACATTCTGTGACCAGTTGCAGGGGGCTTGGCTATTGTGGGATGGGTCCCTCAGTGATTACCCCACCCCTGAAGAGTGGCCTAGTGTCACAATGGTGACTGTTTCCTTGTCTCTACGCACCTCGCTCCCTGGTGGCCAGAACCGGTGGCTGCTATGGACTGTCACCCGTTCCAGATTTCAGCCTAGTCCAGTCGAGATTTTCTGGGCTGCCAGACTTGCTTTTATTTTTTGTGCCTGAACAGCACCCGTAGCTGACTTGTGATTCCTGCAGCTTAACTTCAGCTGCTGATGGGCTTTATTAGCCATCTGGAAACTTCTGTGTTTGCCTTTGCATCACCTAAGGCCCTGAGGTTTGTTGGTGTGCTTTGTTGCACTTCTGCCTAGTCTGGTTTCTTGTATGAGTTCCTTATCTGATTCTAGTTAGTCTGTGTGTAGATTAGCTTAGGTTTATTGCTTATTTCCTAGTCTTGTTTCTGGTCTGTATTCCTTGTCTAGTTTCCGTTTGTCTGTGTTTCCCTTTTAGTGGCAGATTTGCAGCTTTCAGTCCTTGTTCTTGAGCTTGCCTGCTTTCTACCTAGTGTTGTATTGTCTGTCTGAGAGTCCTAGTATAGTATTCTGCCTAGCCTCCCTGGTGTACTCTAGACCCTGTGTGTATCCTGTTGGTATCCAGTTCCTGCCCTGTCCTATAAGTCCTGCCGGCTGCCTGCACCCATATATACTTTTTTTTTCCTGACTGGCAGAGACAGCTAGAAGAGAGGGATTGAGGGGGTGGGACAGTTGATTTACATAAAACGAAGATAATTATAGGATCAAGTTGAATGGTAGGACTCTATATATTATATTATTATATATATATATATATAAAACAATAACAACAGAATATGGATGTTGAATTTATACATAAATGAAGAGGAGTGTGGTAGCCGTGTTAGTCCACTCTTAAGGTTATCAATAGAAATCAAACAAAATAAAACATGGAAAAGAAAATAAGATATACCTTTTTTATTGGACATAACTTAATACATTTCTTGATTAGCTTTCGAAGGTTGCCCTTCTTCGTCAGATCGGAAATAAGCAAATGTGCTAGCTGACAGTGTATATAAGTGAAAACATTCAAGCATTACTATGACAGTCTGACAGGGTGGGAGGATGGGGGTGGGTCGGAGGTATGCATGGGGACATCAAAGCATATCATTGATATTCTAACAGGATGGGTGTGGATAGGTGAGGGGTGGGATGATCAACAAAGACATACAGCTTTATGGTTTATAATGGGCTAGGAACCCCAGATCCTTGTTAAGTCCTTTCTGTTGGGTGTTAAAATATTCAATCATTCTGACTTCAAAGGTCTTACGTTCTTGTATGGTTTTAAAGTTACCTTTCAGGATTCTCACTGTGAAGTCACTGGTACAGTGTCCTGGTCCTGTAAAATGTTGACCAACAGGTGTGGGAACCCTACTGGCACCAGCATTGTTCATGTGATGTGATGTGATGTGATGCCAGATGCTTAAGACAAGATTCAATTTACATAGACATCACATGAACAATGCTGGTGCCAGTAGGGTTCCCACACCTGTTGGTCAACATTTTACAGGACCAGGACACTGTACCAGTGACTTCACAGTGACAATCCTGAAAGGTAACTTTAAAATCATACAAGAACGTAAGACCTTTGAAGTCAGAATGATTGAATATTTTAACACCAACAGAAAGGACTTAACAAGGATCTGGGGTTCCTAGCCCATTATAAACCATAAAGCTGTATGTCTTTGTTGATCATCCCACCCCTCACCTATCCACACCCATCCTGTTAGAATATCAATGATATGCTTTGATGTCCCCATGCATACCTCCGACCCACCCCCATCCTCCCACCCTGTCAGACTGTCATAGTTATGCTTGAATGTTTTCACTTATATACACTGTCAGCTAGCACATTTGCTTATTTCCGATCTGACGAAGAAGGGCAACCTTCGAAAGCTAATCAAGAAATGTATTAAGTTATGTCCAATAAAAAAGGTATCATCTTATTTTCTTTTCCATGTTTTATTTTGTTTGATTTCTATTGATACATAAATGAAGTAATTACAAAACCTGTGTAATGTGTTTACTCAGGTTCCATTCAGAGTGACATATATGCACTAATAGGGGAAATACTTTTTCACATCACTTTATGTGAAAATTTGAGTACTACTATAAAATCTCACATCCTCTTAGGACTGAAGAAAAGATCTTACCAATGAACCTCCTCAGAATTCATATCAGGAGTCCCCCACAATTCTAACACTAAATTTAGTGCCCCCATCCCCAATGTTGATCCATCATTTAAAAAGACTAACCTTGTGTTTCATCGTCACAGAGTCCCAGGACATATCGATACTCTTTATAGGTCCAAATGGAGCAAAGGCTTGGCGAATGGTGTCTTCTCCCAGCTCATAGTAGATTGATCCCACATACACTCGACACATAATGGCTAGAGCACGCTGCCTCTGAGCCGCCATCTGCAATGGAGAGAGGAACTAGCTGGTTAGCTCGGCAGAGGCCACATGTTCCTGCAATGCAAAGAAAGAAGAGGGTTTTGCTGTGCCCCAATCCCACCCATCTCCAACCCTATCAATCCCTGCAAGTCAGTGCCAATCCATTTTCTACCCAGCAGCAGCTCAGCCCACCTGACCTGTCTCACTAAGCGGAGGAAGTAGGTTATTGAGTGATGCACAGAATGCCAGGGAAAACAGAGGCAATAAAGATCTCTCACCATGACTCAAACCACGTTCTGAGGGGACCCTCAGCAGAATTCTAATAAGACCACATCTCAAACAGTGCCAATTGATGAGATACTGAATTAAAAGGGAGAATCCACTCCAGATCTTCTCAGCAGCAAAACAACATCTGTTGCACTAATCAGTGAAACAGCCCATAATGTACAGGGTCTCTGTTAAGCTGTACAGGGCTAACCAGGTAACAAAAGCATAATACTTGCAAAGGCCACTTTTATTATTGCCAAGGAAGAAAAAGGGGAATCATCTTTGGACAGGCTAGTTTTTCATTTTATTTCATTTCATGCTCAACGGACTCCATACAAGCTATCTAGTTTCACAGACACAGCTAGTTAAGAACAAAGTGATAAACCATGCAGCAAATCTTAATACAAGCACACAAAATATTTCAGAAATCTAACAAAATCACAGACATCTTAAAAATCAAACACACCAAATTTGTCAGTACCGACACATCCACATATTGAGTCAGGGCCTGTGCAATGAGGGCCACAGTAACTTTTCTCCATGCTTAGAGGCAAAAAAACACAAGAATCCAGCCTGTGTCCATTAAACTACCTCTTCTTGTCTCCTTCCAGCATTTTCTCTCCTTGGGCTGGCTCCCAATGACTTCCTTGCTTTTAGTTTTTGATTTCCTCAAACCCTGTGGCAAGGGCCAGATTTTGTAGCCCTCATCACAGCTGTGGACGCAATAATACATTAGAGGGATAATTTTATAAAGGGTTTTTTGCATGTATATACCAACACACACTTAAAAGATCTCTTATGAAATTACCCTCACGTACAAATATATGCGTATTTGTAGGCAACTCAGGTGAAGACATGATCATGAGTTTGGGCAAAGCATTGGTAGAGTCATGATTTCCTTGTCCGCCGAACAGGAGGAGGAGGAGGAGGAGAAAAAACACGTGCTAGATGCTTCTGGATTTAGATCTCCAAAAACTTGAGAGAAGTTATTACAGTTCTCATAGCATAGATTCTGAAGCCCAAGTTAAAAATGTGAATATGTTAAGGTATTGATAAGAATTTGGTGACTGGTTGTATCACTTTTTAATTATATATAAGTCTGTACAGCTGCATTTGCTGGGCTGTGGATTATGCTTATTGTATATACCGAGTTTAATTTTGTGGATCTGAGATTTCCACATTTGAGCTCTCTTTTTAAAGGGAGGAGTGGCAAACATACAAATCTTAAATAATATTCAAAGAGAAACACCACTGGTGCTTTTCATTATAAATGTAATGGCAGTTTTATGATGAAAACTAGTGTCTGAAGTAACTTTTTAATCCTCTAATTCTTTACACAAGCATTTCAGATAGATGTTTTTTTGTTCGGCTTTTTTTAAAGGGCCATTGTCAGAACTGGTATGACAAAATTAAAAGACATTTGCAAAATATGTGCAAATTGAACCAACAAAAATGGACTGTCCTGACCCTACTAACCATTAGGAGTCAAACACTGCAAAGCTGTGCAGGGTTCCCACACATTACTTTTCTATAAGCATGAATGTGGAAAATATGACAAAAAAATTTTTTTTTAAACCACTAAAATGATCTAACATAAGGATTTCAAAAGTCACCACCTCCTCAAAATATTCTCCCCAATATATCAAACCTGACAATTTCTATTTTCAAACATTAAAGTCCCATACTAAATTTACCAGATGCACGAGACTTCACACTCTCACAAGGATATGAGGAGTGTAGCGCACCTTTCAGCACTCTGATGATGCTACTTTATGAAAGGCACTTTAAAGTGAGATCAACTGTCTGGGATACAGTGAGGATGGGACTTCATGCTACTTTCCTACTATGCTCAGTGTACCATGCTAGTTGGGGTGAGATGAGGGAATGTAAAAATTCCTGGTCTCAAGGCAGCCTGGGCAAGTATACTGCTTTTCCAGCTTTCATTTAGACACAGGCTAAAACTGTGATCTTATCAAGAGTTCCACTGTGGTCTCTGACATTCATGAAATGCATCTTTTTTGTAAAGGTAGGCTCCTTTATTTGGAATGGCCATTTAAAATGAATATTATTAATCACTCAAAGGAATTTTGTATACAGCTAACACAAATAAAGGACCATAATTTCTTACAGAATTCTATAAAGTACTCTTAACATTAACAGAGACAGGAACTCTCACCTTGACTAACACCGCAGCCCACTGTCACCAGACTAATTCTCCCATACCCTGCAAGTGTGACTGTTTGCCTCATGCTACCTTCCCATCTGTGCCCACATATCACCTGACCCTTTTCCCTGAATCAGAAAATGCTGTCCGATATGGCACAGAATGTAGGCAATTCTGGTCCTGGAGTCACACAACCACAGGAACTGAATGACCAATATATGGAAACCTCATGCTTATGAGACATACCCTGTGCATATTTAGCTCATCCATACCTATAACAACAAGACTGACTGAAAAGCAGTAGCCAAGGACCCAAGTTGTTTCCTCTGTGCCCTAGGGCCAGTTGCTTTAAATAGTGAGATCCTTCCACCCTACGTGGTCACAAAGGAAAGCTCTGTAACATGGGCAAGAAGAACAAGCGTCTTCACTCATGTCTTGTCTAGAGAAGCCATAGGAGGAAAATGGAATGGAAGTGATGAAAAACATTGCCAAGAAACCACTTGCACCTTACCCAAATTCCTAAAGTTAGTGAATATAGCTCTGCCCAGATTCTCTCCTTATCTCCTCATTAGATGTGTCCCACTCCCATCTATTATTTGGCTTGAAGGTGCAACAAAATAGCATTACAGCATGAAATTATGCAGTTGTAAATATGAAAATCCTTAATTTCATTTTCCAACAAGTCAAACCTCCCTATTGCACCAACTTGGGCAGTAAACATATAGGAAGTAGTTTATAAACTTTCTTCATGGGTAAACCCTGTTTTATTTGTGGAAAGGATTTTTATAAAATTACCCCAGGAGTTATGTGCATATAAAGTAGGATTAGAAAATATTAGTACCTACTTTAATGAGACCCACAAGCAGGTGTGTTTCAGGGAAGCAGTTTGGAAAGATCACAGGCAGAGTTGCAAACTAGGCTCATACCTTATAAAATACATGCATACAAGTACACCAGCTCATGAGATGTAAAAGTACACATGTATTTTACCCATGATGCAGCTTCCATAAAGCTATTTTATAAAGATACACAGGCACCTATATCTTTATTAACTAGCCCCAAAATAGGAGTCTACTTGGACTTCCTACATAGGCAACCTGTTACAAAATCACCCTCATAAAGTAGAGACATGCTAACCAGAACAATGGATCTAGATCTTCAGTAATCTATAAATTCACAAAACAAAACAAAAATGAAACAAAAAACAAATAGAGAAAAAGCATTTGGGCAAAAAATGTACAAAGGCAAATCACTCAAATTTTATGCTCTACAAGAGCCTGAGAAGCAATCTTTGGATTAAAAAAGTAATAAATTAGATAAAACAAAGCAAAGAAAATAACAAGATAACTTTTCATTGGGCTAACAATACATTTTTTATTAGCTTTCAAAGGCAATGCATTCTTCTTCAGATCTGAAGCTAAACAAAAAATGTACTGTTAGCCCTATAAAGGTATTGTCTTATTTTATCTATATTTATTACCTTTAAAAGTGGACTAACACATCTACCACATCTCTTTGCTCAAGACAGATTAAAAAAATAAACACAAACACACCCTAAAGCTTAAAAATCAGAGCATTGTTCAGTAGAAATCTTATTTATATATATCCCAAAATATGTATATACACTTAAGAGATTCATGTATATATCATGAGTATTTGGATATGAAGGTGAAATTTTACACTTACCTGTTAACTTCCTTTCCTTGAATCTTTCTAGACCACTCCAGACCAGATGGGTTTATGTCACCCTAGCAGCAAATGATGAAGACAGAACACAGCTTTGAAGGGACACTATCCGGTTGTAACCTCAGATCACTTCCCAGACTTTTCTTGGCAGCATGAATAAATGGTTACAAACAATGCCAAGAATGATAAACAACTAAGTGGAATAGAACTTTCACAAGTTAATGCTAAAGGACAGCCACAAAAGGAAAGCCCTTTCTGCCCATGAGATGCTGACATTCTGGCTGCAGTCTTTAGTCTGAGACTTGGCACCAGACCTGCCTTTGAAAACCACTGCAGCCAAACAAAAATTAGCCCTGAAAGGGGAGTTTACTTAATCAAGATTTGAAAAACCTAATCTGCTAACCAGTGCTAGAGCCATAGCCACATATGAACCACCAGTATGGCAGCAACTGAGCAAGAACAAATATACACAAGATCTCAAAGCACGTCGTCCAGAAAAGCCTCTCCAAAATTTAACTATATCACCACTGGTGATGCAGGCATCTGCTACGTCCACGAGGGCCCTCACATACATACCTGCTGCAAACTGATGCCTGAACAACAAGGGTTGAAGAACTGAAGCCTTGACTGAGGAACAATTTCACCTTCCAGTCATGCAAATCCTTAAAGGCCCTCTACTAGAATGGTAGTCTTCTTGGTGATTGCTGTCATTAAAGCACTCACAGTGGATTTGTGCAAACTTATCTAAGTCTTCTCAAGAGAAGGTGTGGAGCTGCCCATAACACTTGGTTCACTATAGTCCCCTGTTCAATGCCTCCCATTCAGCAAGCATCATCTATGAGAGGGCATGATAGAATGGAAAGACCTTGAAGGGTCTTCCCAGATCCTCCAAAATGGGATCCCCCCATCCCTGGGCACTCCTTGCCCTGATATGGAAATATGGCATAGGCATTTTATTTTATTTACCACGCACCTGGAATGATGTCCCATTACCCATTCGTAGTAATCCCTTATTTGAGAGTTTTAAATCGGAGTTAAAAACCTGGTCACTCAATCTAGCGTACAGAGACTCAGGTTAACTGAGATTGCCACCTGAGACCCTGCTGTTCTTGGAACTCCCCTGCTAGTCCCCCGATTCCCTATCTTTTGGTTTCTAATTAATTGTAAATTTTTGTTTTGATTTTTTTGTTTTATCTATAGTATGAAGTTCATTGGCTCTATTCTGTAGTTTTATACTCTCACCATCCCATTATTTTTATGGAGTTCCTTTCTGTTTTTAGCCTGTACACCACTGTGTTCTGCTATGTCAGTTTTAACGGTATAGCAAGTTTTATGTTCAAACGTTTTTTATTGACATTGTTCAACACCAACATTGTCATACAAGCTCTGCATATAACGTCCATCCAGCCTCAATCTAATATACAACAATTGCTAACTAGCATACAGCATATGTAAATTTTTTGCCAACATTATTACCCCATCAAATATACCAATCCTCCCCCCCACCCTCTCCTATTCCCTCCCTTACCCCCCCCCCCCCCCCCCGTTACCCCAGACCTGGATAACCATTCAATATCAGCCCGTGGAGTTCACCCTGTATTTAAAAGTAAACTACGGCCTCTATGGCTTAGACTTTACAAATAAGGGCCCCAGATAGCCAAAAATGTGACTCTCTTTTTCTGTGAGAACCTAGATTCTCCCGCCTCCCACGACACCAGCTGATGTAACTGGTTTCTCCAGTGCCAGTATGCCGGTGGATCTGACCGTCCAGTACTGTAAGATACATTTCCTGGCCAATAGGCTCATCTTACGGATCATTAATGTTTCAAAGCGATTCCGCCCTCTAAAGGACCCCGGAATGTCTAAAATCAATTGTTCAACTGTCCCCAAGATCCGCAGCCCCAACCGCTCCTCCCAAAAACCTCGGACTCGTGTCCAGAACCTTTTTAAAATTGGGCAGCTCCAAAACATATGCAGCATTGTGCCAGGCTGTCTTCCACATTTAAGACAATCCAGACTACGATTTCCTCCCATATGTGCTAGTTGAGCTGTAGTTACATATCCCCTATGAATGCAACGATAGGCACATTCTCTCAAACGAGCATCTGATACTAACAGGGGTATTCGTGCTATTGATTTAGTGATATCCCATGAAGTCACTACAACTCCCAATTCCTTTTCCCAAGCACTCCTCAGTTGTCTATAGTCCCTGGGGGGCAGCCATCCTGATATTGTTTTATGAAGTAAGGATATTGTGAGTTCGCCCTCACCAAAAGAGTGAAAAAATTCTCGTATCCTTTCCCCCAACCGAGTTCTCAGAGGATCTGCCGGTAGAGAAGTGATATAATGTCGCACTTGACGTATAGCAAATCTATTCCCCCAGGAGTTGCCTACCTTTCCCAATAACTCCACGTCGGTAAGGGGCTGCCCATCTTCCCCCACCAGGTGTTCCAATTTAGAAATTCCCTGCCTAGCCCATTCAACAAAATATCGGCTTGACAATCCTGGCAAAAATGCACCATTCCCACGTATGGTTATCAAATCTGTTGTTGTTGGGTCCCCCCTAGTTGACGTATGAGCACTCCCCACACCTCTCGGAGCGAGCGCAACAGCACACTTTTACTTAATCCCTCCGGTAGATCTCGCGTTTTGTGGTGTAAAAGCGAAAAAAGTTGATAAGGTTCCCAAAGTGCTGCCTCCAGCGCCGTGGGAGTATATCGTTGTGTATCTAAACACCAATCTCCCAGATAACGCAAATGACATGCTTTATTGTATAATTCTAAATTTGGCATGCCCATTCCCCCTCGCTCCAGCTCCCTACTAACCGTGAGAAACGAACCCGTGGCTTCTTGCCTCTCCAACAGAACTTTGATGCTAACTTGTAAAAACTCTTTAGGTCTTTCCGTCGGAGCCAAACTGGGATGGTCTGCATCACATAAAGCCATTTGGGGAACAACACCATTTTAATCATGTTTACTCTCCCTAACACTGACAACGGCAAATCCATCCATCCTTGTAGCATCTGCTGGGTCTCCTCTAACAGCCAAGTAATATTCAGATCATATAACCGCGAGAGATCCATAGGCATCAAGATTCCTAGATATCTAAAAGAGGTTTGTGCTTTCCTCAGGGGGAACTCGCCTCTCCACCGCCTCCACACTTCCTCTGAGGAGGCCAAGGCCTCCGATTTCTCTAAATTCAAACTGAGGCCCGCATAGTCTCCGTATTCGGAGAAGATCTCTAATAAAGCGTTCAGGGATTCTTGTGGGTCTGTTAAATGGACCAAGATGTCATCTGCGAAAGCCGCTACCTTAAAGACCTCGCTTCCTATCTTTACCCCTGCCACCGCTTTCTGTTCCTCAATTTCTCTCAACAAGGGATCCAGTGATAGCACAAATAATAACAGTGGCAGAGGACAACCTTGGCGTGTTCCCCAGCCTATTTCAAAATCTTTTGTCTCAATCCCATTTACCGATATTCTGGCCTTTGGCGCTGAGTACAATGCTTTGATCCCTGATAAAAATCTATCCGTGAAGCCATATTTCTGAAGAACAGCATATAGGAAATTCCATTTTACTTTATCAAAAGCTTTTTCAGCGTCAAAGCTTATTAACAAAGAATTTTCCTTCCCTCGACATCTGGCTTCTAATGAGGTCAACACCTTGCAAACATTCTTAGTGATTTTCCGTCCCCTTACAAACCCCACCTGGGAGTAGTGTATAAGATTTGGCAGAACTCTCGCTAATCTGTTCGCTAAGATCTTAGCCATCAATTTCACTTCATAATTTAGAAGCGAAATGGGCCTATATGATTCAACAAGTTCCGGGTCCTTCCCTTTCTTGGGGAGTACTATAATACAAGCTGTATTTAAATCTGGAGGCATCCTTTCCTGCTCTATTAATATGTTAAACATTGCAGCTAAGGGCTCATGATTTCTTCTCCCATGATCTTATAAAATTCCGCTCGGTAGCCGTCTACTCCCGGCGCCTTAAGCAGTGCACTTTGATTAATCGCCAGAAACACCTCGTCTGGTGTAATAGGAGTATTAAGTCGCTGTGCCTCTTGAGAGGATAGTGTTGGTAATCCCATCTGATCTAAGTAGGAGTCTCCCGTCAGACCATCATCCGGCGGGGCCTCATATAATTTTTTGTAATATTGATAGAAACTCTCACTAATTTCCTTGTCCGTGTGGACTTGTTCTCCCTGCCTCTTCTTCATAGTCAAAATCCTGGTTTTACCCTGCTTGGTTGCAATCAGGCGCGCCATCAAACGACCACATTTGTTCCCATGCTTATATAATTGATATTTGTAATAGATTTGCGATTTAACTGCTCTATAATGAAGTATTTCATTTAATTTAGTCTGCAAGAGCATTAAATGTTGTCTATTCTCAATGGAGGCCTGTTGCCCATATCTTCTCCGAGCTCTGCATACTAATTGACTCAACCTCAATATCTCTCTATTCCTAGTTTTACGTTTGTGAGCCATATAGCTAATGATTTCTCCTCGAAATACTGCCTTAGCCGCCTCCCAGTACAGGACCGGTCCAACGTGCATTGCATTATGTACTTTATAATCCCGCCAACTCTGATGTATGGAGGCCCTGAAACCCTGATCCCGATAGAGCTCTGCGGGAAATACCCATCTCTGTGCCCCTCCCCTCTCTTCCCGAGGCGCCCAGCTCATTTCCACCCAGGCATGATCCGATATCACATCTGCTCCTATTGCAGATGCCGTCACTGAATTGAACATCTGTTCTGAAATCAACAAATAATCAATTCGTGCCTGTGTGCCCTCGAGAGGTGTGTGTAATCTCTCCCCTGCGGATTGAAAGTTCTCCAGACATCCACTAGCCCCACCTGTCGACAAAGATTAGGCAGCCCCCGAGACTCCTGTCTAAACTCATTCCTCCTAGCCCCAGTACTGTCAATCAAGGGGTCCATCACCATATTAAAGTCTCCCCCTATTATTATGGTCAAAGATTTGCTCATTAACAGTCGCGAAGTGATCATCTTATAGAACTTCCGATCATATTGGTTCGGAGCATATACATTGCCGAACAACATAATTTGGCGCTGCACATGAGCCTCACATAGCAGAAATCTGCCCCCTGGATCTGTGAAGTTCACCTCCACCTTATCCACTATTCCTTTTCGAAACAGGATGGCAACCCCCCCTTTCTTTCCTTGTGCCGCTGCGGATACACAATCCCCCACCCACCAAGTTCGCAATTTAGCATGTTCCCCAGCCGATAGATGGGTTTCCTGAAGGAAGGCTATATCGACTTTATGTCTTTGCAAATGTTGCAAAATTTTTGAGCGTTTAATTGGGGACGAGATCCCTCCCACATTCCATGTAACTATTTTTAGTGGACCCAGGTCACATAGAAAAGCTGATCACAAGATGTATTCCATTTATACATTGAAGAGGGATGTCCCAGCCTCCACCCCTCCTCATACACTGTCCTTAGCCATTTTAGTTCATTCTCAAACCCCACTAGCCGTATCTTCCAGGTCTCAGTCCCCCCCCCATCCCCCAAACCCCCCCCCCTTCCCCTTTATGAAACCCAACTATCCCCTTAAACCCCAACTTCCCTTCTTCTAAACCCAAGCCTCTAAATGAGACCATCACGTATAACACCTCCTACCCCCCTCCCTCTCGTAAACCAACTAACACAAAATGCTTCCCCTCGTCTTCCTCTCTTCAGTATATCTCTAATTTATGATTATGTAACTTTTCCAGTTAGTCCAAAAAACAGCATTTAACAAACTTCACAAAACCTTATTCCAGAGTTCTCAAGCTGTCTCTCTGGTCTGTAAGGAGAATCCTCCACAGCCCTCTGCAAGAATGTCCCCGGGATGGCCCTCGGTAGTATCACTCTGATATTAATCCAAGCCACTCTGACAAATCGCCTCAATTCTTGGTGTAAAGGTTATACCTCGATTCTCTGTAGCATTCCATTCAATAATCCCAGACTTCTGCCCAGTCCATTCTGCAGCACGTGCCCAAGAGATTCTAATTGCCTAGTAAGATCTCATAAGCTTCCTCCTGTGGCCACAATCCTGTCGAACCACCAACTCCGCCCAACGAATTGGGTCTTAACATCTTCCAAATCTAATTAACTTTTTGTAATCCAGTATGTTTTATCCATGTGTCCCTCGATCCCATCTTCCATTAGATATCTGTTGATCCTCCATTTAACCTCTCAGTCAGCGATGTTCCACCGAGTTCAAAAAAGCTTGTGCTTGTTCGGTCGTTGTATAAACCTGTGTGACTGCTTGATAGGTGACTCTTAGTCTAGCTGGATATTGCAGTGCAAATCGAATTTTCTTTTCAAAAAGTTTTGTGCAGATAGGAGAGAACTTCCTTCTCTGCATCGCCACCACAGCAGAGTAATCCTGGAAACATAAGATCTTTTTGTTCCCATATTGCAGCTCCTGATCTTTCCTCAAAGCTTGCAGTATTGCCTCTTTGTGCGCAAAGTTTAAGATGCGGCAGATCACCACTCTTGGACGTGTGGTTTCCACAGGCTTGGGCCCCACCCGATGTGCTCTCTCTACCTGGAGAATTCCCAGGTCTTCTGGGAGTTGTAGTTGTTCTGGCAACCATTTTTCCAAAAATACCCGCAGGTTTACAGTCTCCAAAGCCTCAGGCAGACCCACCAATCTTAAGTTATTCCTCCTTGATCTATTCTCGAGGTCTTCAAGCTTTCCTTCATAGCTTTCCACCATGGATTTAAGCTTAATATTTTCCTCCTCCATTTTGTGCACTTTGTCTTCGAGAGCTCCATGACGCTGTTGATACTCCGCTAGTTCTTTGGTAAGCTGTCCCAAATTTTCCTGGACTACCGTTATTTTACTGTCGATGGGCCCCAATCGTCGATCCAGCAGAGGCTCCATGGCGGCCGTCACCTCCGCCGCCACCTCCGCTACCCACACGGAGCTCAAGGCCGTCGCAGCCGGGCTCGCCGGCGCCGCCATTTTTTCCTCGCCGGCCCGCGTCTTTTCTTTGTCTCGGCGAACGCTTTTCGCCGCCATGGATTCTTCCGTGAGTAGCGCCGATTTGGTTACCTTCCCTTCTTATTGCGGGCTAAGGTGTTTATCGGTTCTTTACTGGGGCGTTTTCCTGGATTTTGAGGGTTAAGTGGGTAAGCTGGCCGGAGCGGAGGTTTCAACGACCGCTCCTGGTCATGGCGTCACGTGATCCCCCCGGTATAGCAAGTTTTAAATAAACTATAAACTATTAATAAACGAAGAGAGCTATTCCTCATCTTTTTCTGAGAAGAGGTCTCCCCCATCATGCAACACATCCTTTAAGAGGGAGCTCCTTCATCCACATCCTTCTCACCCCATACACTATTCATAAAGTACAGAGGTGATATTAGGGCCTGTTTGGGATCCGAGACCCCACTGAGCACCCTGGCCCTTTCAGATGCACAGGCCGGAATTCTAGCCATATGCTGGGCCCCAAGATCACCACAGAGCTCCAATGGGCCCCTGTGGCCCATCTACAAAACCTATCCAGTGCTCTCCTGAAATGGTCAGTGAGGCCATCACCACCTTGGTACCAATGACATAGGAAAATGTGGGAAAGAGGTTCTGAAAGCCAAATTTAGGCTCTTAGGTAGAAAACTCTAATCCAGAATCTCTAGGGTAGCATTTTTCAAAGTGCTACCCGTTCCACGCGCAGGACCCAAGAGACAGGCAGAACTCCGGAGTCTCAATGCGTGGATGAGGCGATGGTGCAGGGAGTTTTAGATTTGTAAGGAACTGGGCAACGTTCTAGGGAAGGGGGAGCCTATTCCAGAAGAATGAGACTCCAACTTAACCAGGGTGGGACCAGGCTGCTGGCATCGACATTTAAAAAGGAGATAGAGCAGCTTTTAAACTAGAACCTGGGGGAAGGCCGACAGTCATTCAGAAACAAATAGTTTGGAACAAGGTATCTTTCAAAGATATCACCAAAACAGGAAAGGTAGGTTATCCCAATAGCAAGGTTGCAAAAGAGACCATAGTAAATCAAGTGACTAAGTAAAAATCAGACAACAGATTGCAAATTAACACTGAGGCGTATTTTCAAAGCACTTAGCCTTCCAAAGTTCCATAGTAACCTATGGAACTTTGGAAGGCTAAGTGCTTTGAAAATACACCTCACTGTCAACTAATGAGGAAGACGTAAACAGGAACAACAAACATAGTTTGAAATGTCTATATGTAAATGTCAGAAGTCTAAGAAATAAGATTGGAGAGTTAGAATATAAATTAGATATAATAGGCATCTCTGAGACCTGGTGGAAGGAGGATAACCAGTGGGACACTGCCATACCAGGGTACAAATTATATCATAGTGATAGGGTGGATCAAATTGGTGGAGGGGTAGCTTTGTATGTTAAGGAGGGCCTTGAATCAAATAGATCAGATGGATATAGAAATCTTATCAGAAATTAGGGAAGCTAACAAACTGGGCAACACAATAATGATGGGTGATTTCAATTACCCCGATACTGACTGGGTAAATGTAACATCAGGGCATGCTAAGGAGGTAAAATTCCTTGAAAAAATCAAGGACTGCTTTATGGAGCAGCTGGTACAGGATCCAACAATAGAAAGAAAAATTCTAGACCTAGTCCTTATTGGAGCACGTGGATCTGGTGCAGGAGGTAATGATGCTGGGGACACTTGATAACAGTGATCATAATATGATCATATTTGATAACAGCTTTAGAGTAAGTACACACAGGAAATCCAATACATTAGCGTTTAACTTTCAAAAAGGAGACTATGATAAAATGAGACGAACGGTGAAAAAAAACTTGGAGGAGCAGTTGCGAAGATAGTGAATGATACATACCTGTAGCAGGTGTTCTCTGAGGACAGCAGGCTGATTGTTCTCACGACTGGGTGACGTCCGCGGCAGCCCCCACCAACCGGAAGAAGCTTCGCGGGCGGTCCGCACGCAGGGCACGCCCAACGCGCATGCGCGGCCGTCTTCCCGCCCGTGCGCGACCGTTCCTGCCAGTTGAATGACAAGCAAAAATGATGAAAACGCAACTCCAAAGGGGAGGAGGGAGGGTAGGTGAGAACAATCAGCCTGCTGTCCTCGGAGAACACCTGCTTCAGGTATGTATCATTCACTTTCTCCGAGGACAAGCAGGCTGCTTGTTCTCACGACTGGGGTATCCCTAGCTCTCAGGCTCACTCAAAACAAGAACCCAGGTCAATTGAACCTCGCAACGGCGAGGATACAACAGAAAATTGACCTACGAAGAACAACTAACTGAGAGTGCAGCCTGACCAGAACAAATTCGGGTCCTGGAGGGTGGAGTTGGATTTACACCCCAAACAGATTCTGCAGCACCGACTGCCCGAACCGACTGTCGCGTCGGGTATCCTGCTGGAGGCAGTAATGTGATGTGAATGTGTGGACAGATGACCACGTCGCAGCCTTGCAAATCTCTTCAATAGTGGCTGACTTCAAGTGGGCCACCGACGCTGCCATGGCTCTGACACTATGAGCCGTGACATGACCCTCAAGAGTCAGCCCAGCCTGGGCATAAGTGAAGGAAATGCAATCTGCTAGCCAATTGGAGATGGTGCGTTTCCCGACAGCGACCCCTAGCCTGTTAGGGTTGAAAGAAATAAACAATTGGGCGGACTGTCTGTGGGGCTATGTCCGCTCCAAGTAGAAGGCCAATGCTCTCTTGCAGTCCAATGTGTGCAACTGACATTCAGCAGGGCGGGTATGCGGCCTGGGAAAGAATGTTGGCAAGACAATTGACTGGTTAAGATGGAACTCCGACACCACCTTCGGCAGGAACTTTGGGTGGGTGCGGAGCACTACTCTGTTGTGATGAAATTTGGTATATGGAGCATGAGCTACCAGACCTTGAAGCTCACTGACCCTACGAGCTGAAGTAACTGCCACCAAGAAAATGACCTTCCAGGTCAAGTACTTCAGATGGCAGGAATTCAATATTATTTCACACTGAATACGTTGGCACTAGGCTACACTCTTCTATAGATTCAAGAGACCATATTTTATGAGCTCCATTGTCTGTCAGTATATCTCCTGTGCAACTACTGATTGACCCCTGATGAAGGTTTTTTCATAAACCGAAACACGGACCGTGTTGGGTCCTCAATAAAGTTTTTTTTGGAGCATCTCATCTCTTGTCTTGGATTGATCCCTTGAAGTTGTTTTTCCACTTGTTTCTTTTCTGTTTCAAGATTGGATGCGGGTCACGAGCATGGAAGATTGGTAGGCCTTCCTCCCAAACGAGTCCAGAGTGCAAGACTCCCGCCCCGGGGGCGCCGAGGCGGTATCCCTCGAACTCTGTGCCCTCTTGAGAGTAGAATCCACGACCGCCGAGTCATGGGGCAATTGGGGCCGCATTAACTCTGGGTCCGAGTGGATTCTGTACTGGGATTCTGCTTTCTTGGGAATGGTGGGATTAGATAATGGTCTCATCCAGTTCCGAAGCAGTGTCTCTTTGAGGACATTGTGCAACGGCACCGTGGAGGACTCTCTAGGTGGTGATGGATAGTCGAGGACCTCGAGCATCTCAGCCCTCGGCTCATCCACAGAGACCACGGGGAAGGGAATGCAAATGGACATGTCCCTTACAAAGGAGGCAAAGGAGAGGCTCTCAGGAGGCGAGAGCTTCCTCTCTGGTGAAGGCTTGGGGTCAGAGGGAAGGCCCACAGACTCCTCTGAGGAGAAATATCTGGGGTCCTCCTCTTCCCCCCAACGAGGCCTCTTCTTCGGTATCGGACATAAGCTCATGTAGCTGAGTCCTTAACCGGGCCCGGCTCGACGTCGAGGCACTGAGGCCTCGGTGTCGTCGAGCGGTGGACTCCCGCGCCGGCGGGGATGAAGCTCCCTCCATCGACGTCGACGGAGACTCCACCTGCGTGGCGGTCGAGACCGGCGCCGCAAGCGGCGGCGGTGTCGAAGGCCTCGGCACCGGGCTAGAGCTCGCCGGCGCCACAGTCAACGGCGCCGAGGGCGCAAGCACCCCCGGCGCCGGCACAGCCTGGCACATCAGCCCTTCCAGGATCCCCGGAAGGATGGCTCGGAGGCACTCGTCCAGGCCCGCTGTCGGGAAAGACGGGGGGGTCGGTAGAGGTGTCGGTGTCGGTAGAGGTGTCGGTGCCAGAAGCTGCTCGGGTCCAGGAGACTGCACCGAAGTGCTGGGACCCTGACGCGTCGATACCTCCACTACCGAAGGGGACCTCTCCTCTCGACGCTGATGCTTCTGCGTCGACTCCTCAACGCACCGAGAGCCGGATGCATCGAAGGCGACCGATGACGGTGCTTCTTTGATTTTTTGCGGTGCCCGTCATCGGCGTCAGGTGGAATGGAGGAGGAGGAGGTCGATCCCCCTCGGTCTCGAGGGACCGGGTCAGACAGGGTTCGGTCCCGAGGGCCATGGGCAGAGGGAGTGACCGGGGCCGATTGCCCACGCGGCCTCTCACCCCTACCCTCACTGGAGGACCGGTGGGCCGACGGGACCTGTGCTCCTGGGGTCGATGCCATCGGTGCCGATTTCGCGGACATCGATACCGGTACCGAAGAACCGGCCGTCAATACCGATGCCATCGAGGTCGACGTCGAGGGGCCGGCGCAAGTTCCAAAAAGACGGTCCCGAATAACTTGCCTCGCAACCTGAGTCCGTTTCCGGAGACCAAGACACAAAGAGCACGACTTGATATTGTGCTCCGGCCCGAGGCACTGGAGGCACCAAGCGTGGGTGTCGGTCTGCGAGATAGGCCGGCCGCACCGACCACACTTCTTAAATCCACTCGGGACCTTCGAGGACATCGACGGAAAAATCGCGTCGGCGAAATTAAAGTCGTCGATGGTGGCGGTAAATCACACAAGGCCGCAACGCGACGCCCCCGCTAGAAAATGAGGGAAAAACAAGCGCGTTCACCTTTTTTTTTTTTTTTTTAAACAAGAAAAAGAAAAGGGTCCGGAACGCGCGGGAACCAGAAACAAACAAAAAAATAAGAAATTCGCGAAACGCGACGGTTTTCCGGGGCTGACGAGAGAAAGCAGCTCACGCATGACTCTCTCCAGCGCGGAAAAAACAAGACTGGCGGGAACTGTCGCGCACGGGCGGGAAGACGGCCGCGCACGCGCGGTGGGCGTGCCCTGCGTGCGGACCGCCCGCGAAGCTTCTTCCGGTTGGTGGGGGCTGCCGCGGACGTCACCCAGTCGTGAGAACAAGCAGCCTGCTTGTCCTCGGAGAACAAAAATTTACATCAGCTTGGATGCTGTTCAAAAATAGCATCCTAGAAGCCCAAGCCAAATATATTCCGTGTATTAAAAAAAAGACAGCCGGCATGGTTAAAAAGTGAGGTGAAGGAAGCTATTAGAACTAAAAGAAAATCCTTCAGAAAATGCAAGAAGGAACCAAATGAAAATAACAGCATAAGGAATGGCAAGTCAAATGCAAAGCGCTGATAAGGAAGACAGAGACTTTAAAAAGAAGATTACGCTGGAGGCAAAAACATATAATAAAAATTTTTTAAGGTGTATTAAAAGCAAGAAGCCAGCAAAAGAATCAGTTGGACCACTAGATGACCTCGTTACCTCTCTACCCTCATCTCCCCTTAAGTTCCTACCCGAAACCTCCGCTCACAGGACAAATCCCTCCTCTCAGTACCCTTCTCCTCCACCGACAACTCCAGGATCCGCCCTTTCTGCCTCGCCCTATGCTTGGAATAAACTCCCCGAGTCCATACGCCAAGCCCCCTCCTTGCCCATTTTCAAATCCTTGCTCAAAGTACACCTCTTCAATGTCGCATTCGGCACCTAACCATTATACCTCTATTCAGGAAATCTAGAATGCCCCAACTTGACATTTCGTCCTTTAGATTGTAAGCTCCTTTGAGTAGGGACTGTCCTTCTTTGTTAAACTGTACAGCGCTGCATAACCCTAGTAGCGCTTTAGAAATGTTAAGTAGTAGTAGAATATCACTTGCACCCCATGATGTGCAAGCATATGCCTTTTATCACCACAGCTTGCATCTATAATAGTCGGACCTCATGAAGAACAATTATCAGAGGCTGACAAACTATGTCAATGCCTCAATCATTTATGTACTAGATTAGGACACTTCAAGGAATCAACACTGAAGTGGGGCTATATCACAGTTTCAATCCTCTGGGAATGTCACATCAATCACAAAAAACTCAATACTGGTCCCATTTGAAGCTATCTGCACAGTGAACAAGTTCAACAATGTGTGAGAAAATGGTCAAAAGTGATGAAAAAACATGACGATGCTGATGATGATAATCACCCTTTCCCATTCACTATTCAAATCTGACAGAATTAAGTGGAAAGAGATTTGGGAGACTGCTATAAGCTGTACCCTTTGTACTGTAAGAGTAACTTGGAGGTCCATGCTTTTCTGAATACCTCTCAGTCCTGATAGTGTTAGATTGACAAAAGATAGATTATGCAAATGCTTGCTTTTTCATGCATGAAAATCAAAACACATTTCTCCGCTTTTATTTCAACTGCATTGGCTCCCTGTGAAATATTGATTTCAATTCAAAAGTGTTGACAGTGTGATTTTTACAGGTCTTCCCCCTTATTTGGCTTCCTTACTAGTCCCTTATAGACCAGTCCACCACCTACGGTCTTCCTCAGAATTTCTCCTTGCTTTGCCATCAGTCTCCCAAGTCTGGTTAGATGCTACCTGCCAATCAACATTTTTCTATCTCACCCTAGTTCTACGGAAACTCTTTGAAGCCTTAAGGTACTTTGAAAGAGTATCTATTCAAGCTAGCTTTTTCAACACATTCAATGGATTTGCAGGTGGTCCAGTGGAGCATAGGTATGCACCCGATAACTGCTCTGTCCATTTTGTCGTCTTTCCATAATTTTACTTCTGCTTAGACTGTGATGCCTTTTCTGAAAATGGAGTTCCATTTCTTACATTTGTTTTTGGGTTTTTTTAGCTTTGCAAACTGCTTTTGATGTGACTCATGGAAGGCAGAATAGAAAATACCTAATAAACCATAAACCATACTATATACTACTACTACTTATCATTTCTATAGCGCTACTAGACATACGCAGCGCTCTGTACACTCGAACATGAAGAGACAGTCCCTGCTTGACAGAGCTTACAATCTAATTAGGACAAACAGGACAAATAAGAGATAAGGGAATATTAAAGTGAGGATGATAAAATAAGGGTTCTGAACAAGTGAACAAGGGTTAGGAGTTAAAAGCAGCATCAAAAAGGTGGGCTTTTAGCTTAGATTTGAAGATGGTCAGAGATGGAGCTTGACGTACCGGCTCAGGAAGTCTATTCCAGGCATATGGTGCAGCAAGATAAAGGAACAGAGTCTGGAGTTAGCAGTGGAGGAGAAGGGTGCAGATAAGAGAGATTTACCCAGTGAACAGAGTTCCCGGGGAGGAATGTAGGGAGAGATGAGAGTGGAGAGGTACTGAGGAGCTGCAGAGTGAATGCACTTATAGGTCAATAACAGGAGTTTGAACTGTATGCGGAAACTGATAGGAAGCCAGTGAAGTGACTTGAGGAGAGGGCTAATATGAGCATATGAGCATAACGACCCTGGCGGAATATTAGTCGTGCAGCAGAATTAACAGATTGAAGAGGAGAGAGATGGCTAAGTGGGAGACCTGTGAGAAGCAAGTTGAAATAGTCTAAGCGAGAAATGATAAGTGCGTGGATGAGGGTTCTGGTAGTGTGCTCAGAAAGGAAAGGGTGAATTTTGCTGATATTATAGAGAAAGAAACGACAGGTTTTAGCAGTCTGTTGAATATGTGCAGAGAAGGAGAGGGAGGAGTCGAAGATGACCCCAAGGTTACGAGCTGATGAGACAGGAAAGGATGAGATTGTTATCCACAGAAATAGAGAATGGGGGAGGAGGAGAGGTTGGTTTAGGGGGAAAGATAAGAAGCTCAGTCTTGGTCATGTTTAGTTTCAGATGGCGCTGAGACATACAGGTAGCAATGTCAGACAGGCAGGCTAATACTTTGGCCTGGATTCCTGCTGAGATTTCTGGTGTGGAGAGGTAGATCTGGGAGTCATCAGCGTAAAGATGATACTGAAAACCATGGGATGAGATCAGAGTACCAAGGGAATAAGGATAGATGGAGAAAAGAAGAGGTCCCAGGACAGATCCCTGAGGTACACCAACTGACAGTGGGATAGAAGTAGAAGAGGATCCACTAGAGTATACACGAAAGGTACGCTGGGAGAGATAAGAAGAAAACCAGTAAAGAACAGAGCCCTGAAATCCAAGTGAGGACAGCGTATCAAGGAGTAGGCTGTGATCAACAGTATCAAATGCAGCAGATAGATTGAGAAGGATGAGGATAGTAGAATAGACACCTTTGGATCTGGCTAGGAACAGATCATTGGAGACTTTAGCAAGCGTTGTGTCAGTTGAATGAAGGGGGCAAAAGCCAGATTGAAGTAGATCAAGAATAGCTTGAGATGAAAGAAAATCAAGGCAACGGCGGTAAACAGCACGTTCAAGTATCTTGGATAGGAAAGGGAGGAGGGAGATGGGGCAATAGTTGGAAGGACAGGTAGGGGCCAATGAAGGTTTTTTAAGGAGTGATGTGAGTACAGCATGTTTGAAGGCATAGGAACAGTCGCAGTGGACAGTGAAAGATTGAGGATATAACAGATAAAAGGGATGACAGTAGGAGAGATAGTGTTAAGTAGATGGGTGGGAATAGGATCAGAGGAACAGGTAGTTAGTTTCGAGGAGGAAAGAAGATGTGTAGTTTCCTCTTCAGTAATTTTCATTAAGGAAAATCCCTGCAGAATTGCTAGAAGGATGCCCCCATACAAGCTGATAGTCCGAAGAACCCATCAGAAGAGTGGAGACACTCAAAACAGTCTAAGGCTACTAGGAGTCACTCCATAAGCAGTAGTACCAGACTGATTCAGACGCAAAACCCATTACATTGGTTCTGCTTTTTTTTTCTTCTCCTGCACTACTACAGAAGATTCTCAAAGCAAGAACATTAGCACCTTAGCTCTTTCCCAATGCATAAAGGCTGGCACAAATGATCACAGTATACAAGAAGGGGTTCACTTTTAGTTGAAGGTCTATTATACACAGTAGCATAATAAATGATAGCAGATAAAGACCTGCAAAGTCAACCAGTCTAGCCAACAAGGCAGCCAGAGTTGCATCTGCCACTCCATGCAGGTAATACTCCTTCATGATCAAATAGTGCAGTAAGAATTTCCAACAATCTTGGAAGAGTGGTTTTATCATTTTGGCTGCACTAGTCGTATTCATTGTCAATACTCAATTGAACCAACTTGTTGCAAACTGACATCATCAGCCTTATGGTGTCTTCCCCTCCTCCTCTCAGATACACTCATAGTATACAACATGAATGGTAAGAACCTTTATTAAACTAAGCCACTCAAGTAGATGTCTGACGACCTAATGCCACCATGTTTCGGCAATGTGATGCATCAGGGGTCCAAAGAATCTTGGATGTATGCACTAGATGGGTATGGGCACAGAAGAAAACACTAAGTGGACAAGCACATGGGTCCATTGCCCTTCAAGCAATCTGGAAGAATTGTCTCAACTACATTGCATCTCACTAACCTGACCAAAAAACTTCCAAGCACACATTGATATGTTGCCTGTACACATTAAATTTTATAAACTCCAAAGGGATGCTCTCTATGGTACAATGCAAACACCGAGACGAGCACTAGCAGTCAATCTGAGAGACTGAAATCATAATGGAGATCGCCGTTACAGCATAATGTAAGCCACACTGAGCCTGCAAAAAGGTGGGAAAATGTGGGATACAAATGAAACAAATAAATAAATATTGGACAAATCCTGGCATATGAATGAGGTTCATTCCTGTAACGGTATGTGCAAAATAAATCCATTTGGAGACACTACCCCATCAGATATCACTGGAATAGCATTAAACATATTGTTAGAATAAGACATAGATGGGAGTCCAAACTGGTGGAGGTAGGAGTAAGGCAGGTAGCTCCGGGAGTAGGTTTGAAATCCTAACCACCAGGCCAGCATGGTGATATATGAAAAGCCAAGAAGCAGGAGAAAAGGATCATGACAAACACCCCCATCGAAGAACTGAGCTTACCTATAGCTCAACGAAAAAGGGGTAAAAACATAAGTACTACCATAGTTGTTCAGACCAATGGTTCATTGCGCCCGGCATGCTTTTTCTCTGTGTCCAAATAAGTCACTTGGGAATACCCAGAAATAAGAGATGATTCCCACATTGCTCGGCTCTAAATTGTTAGTCCACCTGTCCTTACTTTATTTATTTTTTTGTCTATTAGATTGTAAGCTCTTTGAGCAGGGACTGTCTTTCTTCTATGTTTGTGCAGCGCTGCGTACGCCTTGTAGCACTATAGAAATGCTAAATAGTAGTAGTAGTAGTCCTCAATAAAGTAGCACAAACGTTTTTAAATCAAGCTATACTATTAACCTTAATATCAAGTAAGTGTTCCCAGCACTAATGCAGTCTCGGTCAGCTTGCTACAGGACCTTGCTAGAGAACTGTTTGCTGCAGCCTCCATGTATCCTGTTTTCTGACTTGTTTCTGTGTCTTCAGAATCCTTGTATCCTTGCTCAGGTGAAAAATACCACCTTTGAATGCGTGACTAAACATGTCGATAAAGGTGAGCCAGTTGATACAGAGCAGTGTTTCCCAAGTCCGGTCCTGGAGTACCCCTTGCCATTCAGGTTTTCAGGATATCCACAATGAATAAGCATGAAAGACATTTGTATATAATAGAGGCAGTGTATGCAAATCAAGTTCATGCATATTCATTGTGGATATCCTGAAAACCTGATTGGCAAGGGGAAATCCCGGACTAGACTTGGGAAACACTGATATAGTGTATCTAGATTTTCAGAAAGCTTCTGACAAAGTTCCTCATGAGAAACATCTAAGAAAATTAAAAAGTCATGGGATAGGAGGCTAAAAAGTCATGGGATAGGAGGCAATATTCTTTTGTGGATTAGGAATTGGTTATTGGATGGAAAATAAAGGGTAGAGTTAAATGGCCATTTCTCTCAATCGCGAAGCGTGAATAGTGGAGTGCCGCAGGGATCTGTACAAGGACGAGTGCTATTTAACATATTTATAAATGATCTGGAAATTGGAACACGTGAGGTGATTAAATTTGCAGATGACACAAAACTATTCAAGGTTGTTAAAATACATGTATATTGTGAAAAATTGCAAGAAGACCTTAGGAAATTGAAGACTCGGCATCCAAATGACAGATGAAATTTAATGTGGACAAACGTAAGTAATGCACATTAGGAAGAACAATTCAAATCATAGTTATCTGATGCTAGGGTCCACCTTGGGGGTCAGCACCCAAGAAAAAGATCTAGGTGTCACTGTAGACAATACGCCGGAATCTTCTGCCCAATGACTGCAGCCAAAAAAGCATACAGGATGCTAGAAATTGTTAGGAAAAGGATGGCAAATAAGACCAACAATACTACAATGCCTCTGTATTGCTCCATGGTGCGACCTCACCTTGAGTATTGTGTTCAGTTCTGGTTGTTGCATCTCAAAAAAAATATAGCAGAATTAAAAACGGTTCAAAGAAGAGCGACCAAAATTATAACGGGGGTGGAACTCCTCTCAATTGAGGAAAGGCTAAAGAGGTTAGGGCTCTTTAGCTCTGAAAAGACGGCTGAGGGGAGATATGATTGAGGTCTACAAAATCCTGAGTTGTACAGAACAAGTAGAAGTGAATCGATTTTTTACTTTTTCAAAAAGAGTACAAAAACTAGAGGACACTCAATGAAATTACATGGAAATACTTTTAAAACAAATAGGAGGAAATATTTTCTCACTCAACGAATAGTTACGCTCTGGAATTCTTTGCCAGAAGATATAGTAATAGCAGTTAGCGTATCTGGGTTTAAAAAAAGTTTGGGCAAGTTACTGGAGGAAAAGTTCATAGTCTACTATTAAGACAAACATGGGGAAGCCACAGAATGCCCTGTGATGGGTAACATGGAATGTAGCTACTATTTGGGTTTCTGCCAGGTACTTGTGACCTGGATTGACCACTATTGGAAATATTGGGCTAGGTGGACAATTGATCTGACCCAGTATAGCTATTCTTATGTTCTTATGCCTCCTGAGTGGAGCCACAGCTTCCCTAGCTTCTTGGGCTTCCCGGAACTTTGGAAGGCTAAGTGCTTTGAAAATATGCCTCTAAGTGGCCAAGAATAATTACTGTCACCCTATCCACAGACTTTTATCCAGTAAGTGATCTTTCTTTCTACATCACCTTGACTTATAGGTTAAAAAAGGCAATTTGATCAAATATAAATGAACACCTACAACACAGAAAAGACTAGTTGATAAAATGAATTAAATGCTAAAATGAACACAATAAAAAAATGCAGCATATAGTTATGATCCCACTTTCTTTCACATTCTGTAAGTTCCCCTGGAAAACAAGACCTGGCAATTTAATGCAGTCAGTATTAGAGTAGAAATTCATTAATTACAAACAAAAATGGGAACAGTCATTACTCACTAAATAAAACCATTGATATTTCTTTGTAATATACAGGAACAATTATCTGTTTATTACTACTACTCCCAGCCCAGCAGAAACCAAATCAAGCAATTGAATCCTAGTTACCCACCTGACAAAGCAGAGAAGTAACAACTTAGCAAGCAAAAGATTCTCTCGTGTGATAGTGTAAACTGTTACTCCTTTCATACTAAAGTGGAATCATGACTTTTCTTTAGAATATTACCAACAAGAACCAACAAGCTATACCTACTGTCTTTCTGGATCCCATTACTAAAAGTGACCCTCTTGACACATATTTATAGGAGATGGATTTAAGGAACAGGCTAGCAGATTGGGTTTTACTTGCAATACCAAACAGGAAAAAGACAAGCATAAATTAGTCCTTTTCTGTCTATCTGATTAAACATTACTATATATAAACTGGGTATGGGTATTCAAAGTCAAACAGCATTTATCTTTCTAATACATTCAGAATGTAGAAAACATTTTTTCTCTTTGAGCTTACCTTCTCCCCAACTCAAGAGAATACATTCTCCACTTTAGAACAGAGAGCCTTACCTTTAAAAGGAGCCTCCATCTCCTACTAGTTCTTTCACTGCCTTAACACCTGTACCTGTGAGCTGAATGAGGGGACTGAATAGTTGGAGAAATTAGTTAATTATAAACAATACTATTTCAATTTCGTGTTAGATACAGAAGTGACTCCAGCAGCCAAAACAATGGAAAACATATCTCCTTAGAAAACAAGGCGCAGACAAGAAGCCAAAAGCTGTAGACCAGTTAGGTAGACCTATGTGGTGGAAAAATGTATGGAGTGGTACAGTATGTGTCGATGTCGACACCCTTTGAGGTTCCAGCATCGAGGATCTCTGCACGGGCATGTATGAAGAATCAGAGGCTGATCTGCAGCAGGCTGAAGCTTCCTCGATGCCTCAGTGGTTTGCAGTTGCAGTATCTGCGGCAGCTCCTCTCTGAGCATGGCTCAGAACTGTCCATTAAAGGTAGGCATCAGCAAAGGTAGGGGAGCATGGAGAGAGGGAGCCTGAGAAGACTGGTAGCAGGAACCTGGCTGCCCGATACGTGCACACTGGCACCTCTTCCAAAGAGAGGCAGCGCTCCTCCCGGTGCCAGCGCTTCTTGGGTACTGCTGATGCCAATGCCCCAGTGCTCCTAGCACCATGCATCAATGAGAACCAATGCTTATGCTTCTTGAGCTTCCCCCGATGCTCAGCATCACGGTCCTCTGCCGACAAGGACAACACAGAACGTGTATGTGCCCTCATTGTCAAATCCTATGCTGACCAGTCCAAGGGCCTACTCTCAGTGCCCGATGTCGAGAGAGATGGAGACCTTCTCGATGTCGGTGCACTCCCAGTGGATGCTGAAGTCTTGGCAGCCATCGAGGTCAATGCCTCCAGTACTGAAATCGATGCACAAGTCTTCAAGGAGCCAAAACGTCTCTCCTGTTGGACCTGCCACACCCCGTGTCCTCAACTTTTGAAGCCTCTGGGGGTCTTCTGGAACATCGAGAAAAAAACTGCAGTCAAAGTAAACTCCTCAATTGTGAATAAAAATGGGAGGGGGGTGTTCAAATTGAGGTCAGCGCTCCGGCCAAAACAGGCCTAGCAACTTGCAAAAAAGAAAGGAAACCTTAAGAGCTGAAAAAAACCCTTCTAAAATTAAATAGGAACAAAATTAAGAAGAAATGAAAAATACTCAAAAAAGGACAAAAATACCCACACTGGAAGGAACTGCGAACAAGACAGAAAATACGAACCGAGTCCTCCTTGCTTCATGGAAAAACGAAGTCTGAAGAATCCGCACACTGAGCGGAAAAGCACCAACACATGTGCACTGGGACGCTGTTAGAAAGTTCTAAGTTCATCTCACTACTGAGCGTCTGTACCGGGCTCCAGCAGACGTCAGCAGCTGTGAAAATAAAATAGCCTACTTGTCCTCAGAGAAATCAAATTATAGGATCTGAGGCAGAACGGAGTAATCAGTGGAAGATCATGTCGAACAGATCTGTCCAGAAAAGCCTAGCCATGGACTTGGGGTTACCCCACCGCTACTTAGAGGGTCTATTCCCAGCACAGCTCAGGTCCACCTGCCGCTCGTGCTCTACACTAGCACCCTCCTCCCATCGACTGGGTCACAACTGCCTCTACGTGAGTCTCCTGCTCTCAAATTATCCCCAGTGATTTCTAGGTTACTAGAGGCTACCACTCCCACTGACCCCCCAGTTCCCAGAAAGCACTCACAGACCCAACACACAAACCAGGATTCTTTATCAGTCCAGACAAAGAGGCAATAAATCAGAAAGCAATAACAGGTAGCTGAAATATGGATCAATTATAACACTAACTAACTAAACATCCGTTTACTTTCTAAAAAGTACCTGGGAAGATCAGGACATATAGCTGCTCACAAGTTAACAAATATAACTATCTACAGGGCCTTAGCGAAGAGATCTGTCTCTCTCCTTCCTGGCTAAGACTGGAGCAAAAGCCAGTATTCTCCAAATGAGCTCCAGCGCCAATCAGAGCCCAGAACAAGAAAATTTCAAAAATATGCAGCTTCTTGCTTCCTGTTTGTGTGTTAAAACTTAAGAAAAGAACATTTCTTTTCTGTAATGGCTTTACAGCAAAGAAACACCACCTGCTGACCAAACAGGAGAAATACACTTCAGGACATAATTAATGAAGGAAAATATCCAATACATTTTACAGGCTTAAAACACACTGTTTCTTCACAAAATCTCACTGAGTATTGCAGAAGATTGGCCTAGTAGTTAGAGCTAAGAACCAGGGAAGCCAGGATTCAAATGCTGCCCAGTGAGCGGTGGTGACCAAAAAAGTAAACAGAATGCTAGGAATTATTAGGAGAGGGATGCAAAATAAGACCAAAAATATTATAATGCCTCTGTATCGCTCCATGGTGTGACATCACCTTGAGCGATACAGAGGCATTATACAGCAATACAGAGGCAATTGAGTTCAATTCTGGTTGCTGTACCTCAAAAAAGATATAGTGGAATTAGAAAAGGTTCAAAGAAGAGCAACCAAAATGACAGAGGGGATGTAACTGCTTCTGTATGAGGAAAGTTTAAAGAGTTTAGGACTCTTCAGCTTGCAAAAAGAGACAGCTGAGGGGGGATATGATTGAGGTCTACAAAATCCTGAGTGGTGTGGAGTGGATGGAGGTGAATCAATTTTTCACTCATTCAAATGGTACAAAGACCAGGGGTCACTCAATGAAATTACATGGAAATACTTAAAACAAATTGTAGAAAATATATTTTTTTTTACTCAAAGAATAGTTAAGCTTTCAAACTCACTGCCGGAGGATGTGGTAATGGCGGTTAGCGTATCTGGGTTTAAAAAAAGGTTTGGACAAGTTCCTGGAGGAAAAGTCCATAGTCTGTTATTGAGATGGACATGGGAGAAGCCACTGCTTGCCCTGGGATTGGTAGCATGGAATGGTGCTACTAACTGGGTTTCTCCCAGGTACTTGTGAACTGGATTGGCCATTGCTGGAAGAAGGATACTAGGCTAGATTGATCACTGGTCTAAACCCAGTATGGCTATTCTTATGTTCTTCCACTGATGCCCCTTATGACCTTGGGCAAGTCAATTTACCCTCCACTGCCTCAGAAACAAACAGATTGTAAGCTCTCTAGGGACAGATAAATATCTACCATACCTGAATGAAACTTGTCTTTAGTTAAAGGTGTGAGCTAAATAAAAATAAATAATGTATAACTGTGTGGCCAGGAAATTTAGATCAGAAGAGCAGAGCAAGCCACCATGAGCCTAAACACATGGTTACCGCCAGGTATGCACTCAATTATTAGGTGCAGAATGCAGATAAGAGTTGAGCACTTGAATAAACTCACACCAAAAACATGATCGCATGTCTTCTTAAAATGTATAATAAAGAGCTCATTTAAATATTCCTCACAATGCAAAGGGCTTTTGATGCATGCACAAGGTAAGAACTTTTTTGTCTGATTCCGGGAACCATTGAGGGGTCCAAAGAGAAGATTTCATGGCAATTTTTGAGATTCAACTGACAATTGTTTCTTCTTTTGCAGGCAGGAGATAGTAGAGATGTGCTTATGTCTGAACAAAAATTAAAGCATACATCAGCACCTATTTGTCTGCACCTCATAACAATTTTTGTGCAAGAAATTTTTGTGAGGCTCATATTTAGATGTAAATGAACAGGCACCAATGTGTGCTGGTGCTTCGGTTTTCCTTTGGACATGTGCACACAAGAAGCCACGCTTAATGTAAAATCTTTGTGCACATTCACCCAGAATGCTCCCCTTCCCAAATTATTCACAAGTTTTCCATGCATAAAATTTGAATATATTTAACTTCTACATGGTGCAGCAAAAGCCATGCGCTCAGACATCCATGCATGCCTCTAACACTAGCTTTTCTGGATCAGTTCCTGTGTGTGGTCTTCTGAGAATTCAGTAAGGTCTTTAAAACAGCCTCCCAAAGGAGAATCATCAATAAATTGACAGCATGGGGAAGGGCTTCCCTGAAGGCAAACCATGTTAGAAACCGGTTGAATAATAAACAACAAAATATGTTGGAACAGTAAGAAGACTCTGAAAAGAGGACAAATAGAAAGGATTAGTGCTAGGTCCAAATCTATAAGCATTTTATGGTAAATACTGAACAGGAATTAGAAGGCAAGATATGCCCTTACAATTTAGAAAAAGATCATTGGCAGGTCTAATAATATTCTAGAAGTAAAAATATGATATAGAGCAAAGTATTTTTAACTGTGTGATTGTACTTTTGTAAAAACTTGACAGGCTATGTTGACATTGCCCGTTAGGGATCCCTGATGGTATTGGATTAAGACGCGCTGGCAAGAGCTCAGCATTTCTCAAGAGCATTTGTTACTTTTGCCCTTCTATTTCCTTTGGAGGACTGGCTTAACGGTTAGTGCAATGGCCTGAGAACTAGGAGAACCCAGTTTAATTCCCATTGCAGCTCCTTGCGACTCTGGGCATGTCACTTACCTCTCCATTGCCCCAGGTACAAAATAAGTACCGGTATATAATATGTAAACCACTGACTGTAACCACAGGAAGGCAATATATCAAACCTCACCCACCCCCTTTGCTGCTATGTCTAAACAGAAGAATCAAGTGAGAGCACCCCCAGCTCCCATAGAAGGGACCATTCCTTTATCTTGGCAGGCGATGATGGATTTATTTGCCCAGTGTTTACCTGAGGGCAAATCTGCAGAGACAGACCAGGGACAGATTTAGAAGCAATGTGGAGCTAAGCACCCCCTTGAGCAGTGCATTATTGGGAGGAGTGATGCCAGGAACTCATGAAGGATAACTAGGAAGAAGATCCCCTGGACAAATTTACTGCTCTTTTACCTAATATGGTTGCTGTTCAGGCACTAGGGAGTGATTTGCGAGAGCATCAAAGTGGGCATCAAGGAGTGGATGAAGCCCAAGGCCTAGAAGAGATCAAGGGTTGGTCATCATACTGGCAGACCTTCTCTTCTTTGTGAAACCAGCTGAGGTGACTCTAGATTCTATTTGTATTCTCTTGGCCTCCTTGCATCAGCACTGTCTGCCTTTTGTTTCAATTTCTTCTCAGAATGTGGAAAAAGTACATGATTGTGAGACTTTGGGGATGTAGTTATCAATGTGGTCTACTGTTCAGATGTGTCATTTTATTACTAGCTCGTGCTATTTTAACATAGGTCCCATTTTACGCAATCTTCCACATCCCCCCTTTGTTGAATACACATTCTCAAAAAATTACTGGGTTCCTTATAAAAGATTGGATGCCATACCCTATCTTGAAGGCCTACTGTGCCTTTGTTGCTGTGAAGGCCATACAGACAATGCTGATACAGGACAGGCTCCTCCTACATAAGAGACTTGAGAACTTTAAGAATGCTATGAACAGTTCTATCTAAGGTTTTTGAAATTCCCACAAAATAGAACCTCTTCACCAAGAGATTTCAAAAATACGTGAAGGAGATTTTGAAATTTCCTGACTTTGCTTTACCATCTGTCAATTGCATCCACTATCTCCTCTCTGGGAGAAAAGGAAATGTACAATATGAACCTCAAGATACAGTGCATTGGAATTTCGAAGTGTCCCAGGAAAGCCTAGACTTCCCTGGTATTTGGAGAAATCTAGTGATTTTTTTTTGCTAGGTCCACTTTGTTAGTTTCTTTTGTTTTTGTCCAAAATAAGGATCACATGTTGTGGTCCTACTTTAGGCATAGGAATTTTGACTTTATGGGGGGAAGGTCTTTGTATTTCCTGATGCATCAACAAGACTCAGTCAGGACACAAGCAGATGTTGGCTTTACACCAGGGAAAGGAAGCTTTAATGCAAGTGTTCTTAGTTTCCTTGTAAATGTGTCATTCACTATCAGAGTAAAGTGTATTTGTCTTTCAGCTTTGTTTCTTTTTGAGTAATGGGGCAATGTAAGGAGGCTGTAATGTTCTTAGGTGGCAGTTCTGTAAGTGGGCACAAAGCTTATCCTATAACGCTGAGTGCCCAGGTGCCATTATAGAATACTAGTTTAACCCAGCATCAGTACACCTTAGGTTTAGGTGCATGCAATTACACCAGCCATAGATATGATGTAATTGAGCGTGCCTAAATGCGATAAGGGTGTGCATAAAATATAGTACTCAATAAGTTATGCACGTAATTGGAGACATACCCATACTCCACCCAAATGTATGCATATCTTGCCATCTGTGCTCCATAATACAGGATCCCGTAGTATTCCCATACCTGTCCTAGTGAAACCCAAGCCAGTCTTCAATTTTTCAGGATATCCACAATGAATATTCATGAGACAATCTACATACATTGTCTCCTTGATATGCAAATCTCTCATGCATATTTACTGAGAATATCCTAAAATCCTGAAGACTGACTCTGGTTCCCCCAGGACAGGTTTGGGAACCCCTGCTGTAGTGCAGAGAATTCACATGTGTAAGAACAACTTGTTTTGTGCATTTACACACACAATGGGGAAACGTATCCTTGAGCACCTTGGTATAGAATTGCGCATTTATTTATGTGAATGATTTTCCTGAACTTTCCCACTTTTAACAGTAGTAGTTGTGTTACTTTTTGTGAGAGTTAGTCTGTCAAGCTTTCCATTCTCAAAAATACTTGATGATAATCATAACCAAATTTTTTAAAAATTGTTACATACAGGGCACTCCGTTTAAGTGCACATCGGATAAGCGCATGTTCTGTTTAACTGCATGCCGTACTTCGGTCCTGTTTTTGGCGCCATCAATTTCTATGGGGACAAACTTCGGTTTAGTGCACCACTGATAAGTGCAAGATTCGCTTATATGCATCGTTTAAGACCGCTCCTCTGCAGGAAAGACTCTGCATAAGCGCACGCACGGAATATGGAAGCCGATTGGCGCGTGACAACCAACGAGATTTCAAATTTACCGTCCTTTAACTGCCACAGGCAGACTAAGCGAAAGAATGTTGTTAGAGTGTACAATGGAGTTGTCATCATCATTGCACAACTGTAAAACTTTAACACTGGCTGAACAAATAGAAGTTCTTAAAAAATTAGAAAACAAAGTCAAGCATCTATTGGTGTCAATCCCAGTCAAATTTCACGTATCTTGAAGCAGAAAGACCAGCTTCTGGAAGAATGGCAAAACAATACAAATCCACACCGGAAACGAAAACAGGTCTCTACTGACGAGCGATTCCTGATGGAACACTTGCATTCAAACAAGTCGAAACTACAGGAAGTAAAACATCGAAGGACAGACTGATGATCCTCCTTTGCTGCAATATGGATGGGAGTGAGAAGTTGGAACCACTTGTCACTGGAAAGAGCAAACAGCCCCGTTGCTTCAAGAATGTTAAGTGACTTCCTGTGTCATACGAGGCTAACGCAAATTCATGGATGACTGGGGAAATTTGGAAGCAGTGGCTAAAGAAGTTAGACACTAGAATGCGGGCACAAAAGTGTTAGATTTTGTTGCTTTATGATAATTGTGCTGCACACAGTGATGATGTCAGGCTGTCTAACGTCAAGGTGGTCTTCCTGCCACCAAACACTACCTCTCTGATCCAACCTATGGATCAGGGCATAATAGCCAATTTCAAACAACATTATCGGGCTCTTGTGCTATGTCGTCTGATAAGCGTTATGGATGACCAGACTGGAAAGGATAAACGTGCTGTTGAACTGGCTCGTTATCTATCACTGTTGGATTCCCTACATATGCAGAAAGAAGCCTGGAATCATGTTACACAGGCAACCATTGTGAACTGCTACAAGCGGGCAAGCTTTGTTAGGGATGTGGAGAGGGACGAAACAGATGCAGCTGTTACAAACGCGTCAGATGAACAGGCTATTGACATCCCATCCAGTGTTACTGAAGAGGAGTTTCATCACTACGTAGCTGTTGATTATGATCTACAAACAGCTGACGACAGCACTGATGTCGAGATATGTGCCTACACGCAGGCAACAGCTGATGATGAAACAGAGGATGAAATGAGCAGTGAGGCACATGCTGACGAAATTCAACAACCTCCTGTCACTTTTGCAAGAGCGCAGGAGAGTCTCAACACTGTGCGGGCCTATCTGGAGGCCACTGGATGTCAGTGCTATGACAGTTTTTACCGTCTGGCAGACGTAGTCTATGGAACTCACAGACACAAGAGTGTACAGAGGACTATGACTGATTACTTCAAGTAAGCCTAACGTCAGTTAACGGAAACTGTATAACGTCAGTTAACGGAGACTGTATAACGTCAGTTAACGGACTGTATACTGTACGTATAATAAACAGTACTATACATATGTTTATCAGATGTCAAGCTTCTTTGGGTCACAACGGTTAAGTTCACACTCCGGTTAACTGCATGCATTTCTTTGGTCCCAGACCCTTGCACTTAAGCAGACTGCACTGTACTTCATGTGAAAGACCATATCCTTTTTGTTCCTTATTGCTGCAGTTTAGATTGCTGTCAGTTACCTACTTTTTAATCTATTGGTTTCTCCCTATTTATTATTTAACAATTAATTTCTGAGTTACCAATACATATTCAACAAAACAAAACAAAAAAAATGTCCTTATATAAAAAGATACAGGATTCAAAGTACAATTTCCCATGAGATGAAGAGTTAATGAGAGCAGGCTGGTAGTAGTTGGAAATCATTCAAAAAGGCAACAGCGAGCCAGGCAGCCACATGTTCAGGCAACAGCCTCACTAATTTTGGTGGCTGCTTTGACTACCACAAAGCTTGATGGTTAAAACATGAGAGAAACCTAAGTGCTGGATTAAGTATGGAATATTGCATTTTCACCTACTCAGGATGATAGAAAGGAAGACGACAAAATCTGACTTGCATAAGAAACAGTCAAGTGTTCACAGCTGTTTTGTCTCATCTCACTTCTATTAATACCAATTTCTTTACTCTTACTATTCCTCGTCCACTTGTCTTTGCTGACTATTTTGACTCCAAGGTTTGTTCCCTTCAATCCACCTAGCAAATCCTTGACTATATTCCTTTAAGGTTTCTTCTTTGCAGATCCCTGACTATATTCCACCTACTAGTCTGCCGTTGTCCCCATCCAATTTCAAATGCTGTCTCTGTACCTCCTGGTCTTCACAGTACTTGGTCCCCCTCTTGCTCATTGCCTTAGAGAAACTCATTTCTTCCTAACAAAAAAGTAATAATAATAATAAATCCTACTTGTATGCTAGATCCTATCCCTTCAAATTGGATAGGCATTTCACTACCTTTACTGCATTCTTTTGTTACTAGTAGTTTTTCTTCAGGACATATCTCCTCAGCCTTAAAGACTGCTAAGGGGCATCCTATTTTGAAAAAAAAAAAAAAAAAAACTAAAACTCGATCCTGCTATTATAGACCTGTTTCAAACCTTCCCCACCTGTCTAAAATTATTTAGAAGGTAATATTTTTTCTCAGCTCTCAAAATATGTTGAATCTTTTGTTTTACATCACAGGTAGTCTGGCTTTCAACCTGGACACAGTACAGAAACAGTGCTTGCCTCCTTTACTAATGATTTTCATTCCGCTTTCGAAACTGGTAGAGTAGCTTTGGTGACTTCACTCAACTTTATAACCGCTTTTGACTTGATTGATCATGGCTTTCTGCTGACCAGGCTTCAAGACATTGACATTACTGGTTCAATGCTCCACTGGTTTCATTATTTTCTATCTGATCATTCTTTTCCTTAACTTTTACATCTTCTACCTTAATGTGCAGTGTGCCCCAGGGTTTTGTTCAATAATTTTCTCAGCTCTCGTATACAAGATCACTCTATTTCTTTTTACTTCTATACCAATGATATTTTACTTGTTTCTTACCAGGATCCGGACTGCCCTAACCTCTCATCTATAGTCTCATCTGGACTCAACTTCTGATTGGATAACTAGTCAGTGTTTTATCCTTAACCCTGAGAAGTTCATTGCTCCTTGGATTACAGATCTGCCATTGCATTTACCTTTGTCCCCACTAATTCACAACAAGCCTATCATTCTTATGTATTCATTTTGTTACATAGGCGTTCATCTTGATTACCCCCTCAAATTTGATAGCCAGGATTCTTCTGTTGCCAAAACTTGTTTCTTTCAGTACATGGTTATTTGGATGACACCACATATGCGACCCTTTTGTATGCATTGGTTACATCTCAATTGGACTACTTTAATGTTATTTATTCTGGTCTTTGTTCTGCCCTTCTAAAGAGCTTGAAGTCTGTCCAGAATACTTCAATTAGATTGCTAGTCCATGAAGTCTGTATTACTCCTCTTTTATTTTTACCGTTACCATTGGCCACTCATTTCCTTTAGGGTTTACTCTCACTCAAAGTACTTCACAAGGGCTCCCCATCATATCTTTCATCTCTTATTTATTTAATTATTGGGATCTATTACAGCAGATACAGTTTAACATAAAACTTACAATTTTGTTAACAGCATAACACTAGTAAAATAATCTAGAATAAACATAAATACAATAAATGAGGTTAACTTGAAAAAAGTAAATTGAAACCTAATAACAGAACTACTGTAAAACAGTATCAACTGCACCCTATACCCAACTCAGACTCTTTGTTTAGTATATGAGCATCATTTGGCTATACCACTGGTTTTTCACACTCGCTTTGACTCAGAAGAGTGCTTTCTTTGCTTTGGTTCCTTCACTGTGGAACTTTCTCTCTCCCTGTTTGATTAAGATCAGAACTGTCTTATCCCCTTTTTAAAATTGGTTTGAAAACTGACCTTTTCACTCAAGCTTTTTCGAGCCACGCTGGGACACTGGGTTAGGTAGGTTAGCACCTTTTCTTCTTTAATTACTTTATTCTTTTCTAAATTTTCTGATGTTTTATTGTATTTTCTTTCCTACTTGATTTTAGCATTGTGAACCATTTTGCTTCTACCCACTGAAAGGGGGTATACTAAAAGCCAAATAAACAAACGTTCACATTCTCTAGCAATGAATTCCAGAGCTTAATTAAAACCAAGTGAAGAAATGTTTTCTCCAATTTGTTTTACATTTACTACTTACCAGCTTCATTGTGTGCCCCCTAGTCCTTGTATTTTTTGGAAAGAGTGAACAATTCACATCTACCTGCATCATTGTACTGAGGATTTTATAGGCCTCTTATATCTCCACTCAGTCATCGATGCTCCAAGCTGAAGAGCACTAGCCTCTTTAGCTTTTCCTCACAGGGGGATCGTCCCATTCCCTTAATCATTTTTCTTGTTCTCCTCTGTACCTTTTCTAATTCCGCTATATCTTATTTGGAGATGTGGTAACCAAATGGCAGACAATATTCTAGATGCAGTTGCACTATGGAGCAATACGAAGCCATTATAATATTCTCCGTTTTGCTCTACATTCCTTTCCTAATAATTCCTACAGTGATTTGAAAAAGTATTTATCAAGCATCCTGATTTCCCCTAGTACAACATATGTGTCGCACTAAATAGTTTCAAATCTTTAAATCAAACAAAATAAAACATAGAAAAGAAAATAAGATGATACCTTTTTTATTGGACATAACTTAATACATTTCTTGATTAGCTTTCGAAGGTTGCCCTTCTTCCTCAGATCGGAAATAAGCAAAAGCGAATGCTACATACCTGTAGAAGGTATTCTCCGAGGACAGCAGGCTGATTGTTCTCACTGATGGGTGACGTCCACGGCAGCCCCTCCAATCGGAACACTTTCTAGCAAAGTCCTTTGCTAGTCCTCGCGCGCCGATGCGCACCACGCATGCGCGGCCATCTTCCCGCCCGAACCGGCTCGTGCCGGCCAGTCTCATATGTAGCAAGACAAAGAGAAGGGAAGACACAACTCCAAAAGGGGAGGCGGGCGGGTTTGTGAAAACAATCAGCCTGCTATCCTCGGAGAATACCTTCTACAGGTATGTAGCATTCGCTTTCTCCGAGGACAAGCAGGCTGCTTGTTCTCACTGATGGGGTATCCCTAGCCCCCAGGCTCACTCAAAACAACAACCATGGTCAATTGGGCCTCGCAACGGCGAGGACATAACTGAGATTGACCTAAAAAAATTTACCAACTAACTGAGAGTGCAGCCTGGAGCAGAACAAACATGGGCCTAGGGGGGTGGAGTTGGATTCTAAACCCCAAACAGATTCTGAAGCACTGACTGCCCGAACCGACTGTCGCGTCGGGTATCCTGCTGCAGGCAGTAATGAGATGTGAATGTGTGGACAGATGACCACATCGCAGCTTTGCAAATCTCTTCAATAGTGGCTGACTTCAAGTGGGCTACCGACGCTGCCATGGCTCTAACATTATGAGCCGTGACATGACCCTCAAGAGCCAGCCCAGCCTGGGCGTAAGTGAAGGAAATGCAATCTGCTAGCCAATTGGATATGGTGCGTTTTCCCACAGCCACTCCCCTCCTGTTGGGATCAAAAGAAACAAACAATTGGGCGGACTGTCTGTTGGGCTTTGTCCGCTCCAGATAGAAGGCCAATGCTCTCTTGCAGTCCAATGTGTGCAGCTGACGTTCAGCAGGGCAGGAATGAGGACGGGGAAAAAATGTTGGCAAGACAATTGACGGGTTCAGATGGAACTCCGACACAACCTTCGGCAAGAACTTAGGGTGAGTGCGGAGGACTACTCTGTTGTGATGAAATTTGGTGTAAGGGCCTGAAGCTCACTGACTCTACGAGCTGAAGTAACCGCCACCAAGAAAATGACCTTCCAGATCAAGTACTTCAGATGGCAGGAGTTCAGTGGCTCAAAAGGAGGTTTCATCAGCTGGGTGAGAACGACATTGAGATCCCATGACACTGTAGGAGGCTTAACAGGGAGCTTTGACAAAAGCAAACCTCTCATGAAGCGAACAACTAAAGGCTGTCCTGAGATCGGCTTACCTTCCACACGGTAATGGTATGCACTGATCTCACTAAGGTGAACCCTTACAGAGTTGGTCTTGAGACCAGACTCAGACAAGTGCAGAAGGTATTCAAGCAGGGTCTGTGTAGGACAAGAGTGAGGATCTAGGGCCTTGCTGTCACACCAGACTGCAAACCTCCTCCATAGAAAGAAGTAACTCCTCTTAGTGGAATCTTTCCTGGAAGCAAGCAAGATGCGGGAGACACCCTCTAACAGACCCAAAGAGGCAAAGTCTACGCTCTCAACATCCAGGCCGTGAGAGCCAGGGACCGGAGGTTGGGATGCAGAAGCGCCCCTTCGTCCTGTGTGATGAGGGTCGGAAAACACTCCAATCTCCACGGTTCTTCGGAGGACAACTCCAGAAGAAGAGGGAACCAGATCTGACGCGGCCAAAAAGGAGCAATCAGAATCATGGTGCCTCGGTCTTGCTTGAGTTTCAACAAAGTCTTCCCCACCAGAGGTATGGGAGGATAAGCATACAGCAGACCCTCCCCCCAGTCCAGGAGGAAGGCATCCGATGCCAGTCTGCCGTGGGCCTGAAGCCTGGAACAGAACTGAGGGACTTTGTGGTTGGCTCGAGATGCGAAGAGGTCTACCAAGGGGGTGCCCCACACCTGGAAGATCTGTCGCACTACACGGGAATTGAGCGACCACTCGTGAGGTTGCATAATCCTGCTCAACCTGTTGGCCAGACTGTTGTTTACGCCTGCCAGATATGTGGCTTGGAGCACCATGCCGTGATGGCGAGCCCAGAGCCACATGCTGACGGCTTCCTGACACAGGGGGCGAGATCCGGTGCCCCCCTGCTTGTTGATGTAATACATGGCAACCTGGTTGTCTGTCTGAATTTGGATAATTTGGTGGGACAGCCGATCTCTGAAAGCCTTCAGAGCGTTCCAGATCGCTCGTAACTCCAGAAGATTGATCTGCAGATCGTGTTCCTGGAGGGACCAGCTTCCTTGGGTGTGAAGCCCATCGACATGAGCTCCCCACCCCAGGAGAGACGCATCCGTGGTTAGCACTTTTTGTGGCTGAGGAATTTGGAAAGGACGTCCCAGAGTCAAATTGGACCAAATCGTCCACCAATACAGGGATTTGAGAAAACTCGTGGACAGGTGGATCACGTCTTCTAGATCCCCAGCAGCCTGAAACCACTGGGAAGCTAGGGTCCATTGGGCAGATCTCATGTGAAGGCGGGCCATGGGAGTCACATGAACTGTGGAGGCCATGTGGCCCAGCAATCTCAACATCTGCCGAGCTGTGATCTGCTGGGACGCTCGCACCCGCGAGACGAGGGACAACAAGTTGTTGGCTCTCATCTCTGGGAGATAGGCGCGAGCCGTCCGAGAATCCAGCAGAGCTCCTATGAATTCGAGTTTCTGCACCGGGAGAAGATGGGACTTTGGATAATTTATCACAAACCCCAGTAGCTCCAGGAGGCGAATAGTCATCTGCATGGACTGTAGAGCTCCTGCCTCGGATGTGTTCTTCACCAGCCAATCGTCGAGATATGGGAACACGTGTACCCCCAGTCTGCGAAGTGCCGCTGCTACTACAGCCAAGCACTTCGTGAACACTCTGGGCGCAGAGGCGAGCCCAAAGGGTAGCACACAGTACTGGAAGTGACGTGTGCCCAGCTGAAATCGCAGATACTGTCTGTGAGCTGGCAGTATCGGGATGTGTGTGTAGGCGTCCTTCAAGTCCAGAGAGCATAGCCAATCGTTTTCCTGAATCATGGGGAGAAGGGTGCCCAGGGAAAGCATCCTGAACTTTTCTTTGACCAGATATTTGTTCAGGGCCCTTAGGTCTAGGATGGGACGCATCCCCCCTGTTTTCTTTTCCACAAGGAAGTACCTGGAATAGAATCCCAGCCCTTCTTGCCCGGATGGCACGGGCTCGACCGCATTGGCGCTGAGAAGGGCGGAGAGTTCCTCTGCAAGTACCTGCTTGTGTTGGAAGCTGTAAGACTGAGCTCCCGGTGGACAATTTGGAGGTTTTGAGGCCAAATTGAGGGTGTATCCCTGCCGGACTATTTGGAGAACCCACTGATCGGAGGTTATGAGAGGCCACCTTTGGTGAAAAGCTTTTAACCTCCCTCCGACTGGCAGGTCGCCCGGCACTGACACGAAGAAAACTTCGAACCGAGGCCTAAATAGGGCCTACCCCAACAACGAAAGAAAACTTACTGGGGCAAAACTAGAAGTACAGGAAGGGGAACAGACCGAAAAGGTCTCCTTCCGACACCTTTTTTTTTTTTTTTTTTTGTAGCGAAGTCGAAAAACGACGCGCGAGGTCAACTTTCAGGGCGCGAACGGCGAAACACGACCGTACCGAGCGCGGACAAAAGAAGACTGGCCGGCACGAGCCGGTTCGGACGGGAAGACGGCCGCGCATGCGCGGTGCGCATCGGCGCGCGAGGACTAGCAAAGGACTTTGCTAGAAAGTGTTCCGATTGGAGGGGCTGCCGTGGACGTCACCCATCAGTGAGAACAATCAGCCTGCTTGTCCTCGGAGAATGTGTTAGTTGATAGTATATAAAAGTGAAGCTTCAAAGCATTTCAATGACAGTCTAGCAAGGTGGGGTGGGTAGGAGGTATGCATGGGTACATCAAAGCATTTCATTTCATTGACAGTCTAACAGAATGGGTGTGGGTAGTTGAGAGGAGAGTGATAAACAGAGAAATACAACTTTATGGTTTATAATGGGCTAGAAAACCCAGATCCTTGTTAAGTCCTGTCTGTTGGGTGTCAAAATATTCAATTATTCTGACTTAAAAGGTCTTACGTTCCTGTATTGTTTTAAAGTTACCTTTCAGGATTCTTACTGTGAAATCACTGGTGCAGTGTCCTGGTCCTGTAAAGTGTTGGCCCACAGGGGTGGGAATCTGACTGGCACCAGCTTTCTTCATGTTGTGTCTATGTAAATTGAATCTTGTCTTAAGCATCTGGTCTGTTTCTCCAATATAGCATCCTTCGTTACATTTTTTACACTGAATGATATATACCACATTGGAAGATGAGCATGTGAAAGATTCTTTTATGTAGAATGTTTTTCCTTTGTGAATGACTGTGGGGTCCTGTGAAATGTTTTGGCATAGCTTGCAGCTGGATCTGTTACAGGGAAATGTGCCCTTTTCTTTTTCAGTCTGTTTTGGGAGTTTACTTCTGATTAGCTTGTGTTTTAAGTTGGGTGGCTGTCGGAAGGCCAGCACTGGTGGGGATGGGAATATCTCTTTCAGTAATTCATCCTCCTGGAATAGGGGCTATAGGTCTCATAAGACATTTGCTTATTTTCAATCTGACGAAGAAGGGCAACCTTCGAAAGCTAATCAAGAAATGTATTAAGTTATGTCCAATAAAAAAGGTATCATCTTATTTTCTTTTCCATGTTTTATTTTGTTTGATTTCTATTGATAACCTTTAAGAGTGGACTAACACGGCTACCACACCTCTCTACTTAAATCTTTATATAAAATGTAATGTTAGACAAGGAAACTAAGTAAACAATAAATGAAGTACTAATTTATAAACTGTGTTATTTAAGGAACAGTTATCCACCATCCATATCACCCATGTGAAATAGTAACTGCCCCCTGAACTTAACTGGCTGCACCACCTTCAGCAGCAATAATTGCAAACAAGCACTGCGTAAAATTAGATATCAGTCTTTCACATCACTGTTGAGAAATCTTAGTCAACTCTTCTTTGCAGAATTGCTTTAATTCAGACACATTTGTAAATCTTTGTACCTACTCATTTCAGGTCTTGCTACAGCACCTCTATTTTTTTTTTTGTTACATTTGTACCCCGCGCTTTCCCACTCATGGCAGGCTCAATGCGGCTTACATGGGGCAGTGGAGGGTTAAGTGACTTGCCCAAAGTCACAAGGAGCTGCCTGTGCCTGAAGTGGGAATCCAACTCAGTTCCTCAGGACCAAAGTCCACCACCCTAACCACTAGGCCACTCCTCCACTCTTGGATTCAAGTCAGGACTTTGACTAGACTCATTTAAAATTTTAATGTTTGTTTCTCCTCAGCCATTTGAATGTAGACTCGCTTTTGTGTTTTGAATCACGATTTTGCTGCATAAGGCATTCTCCTTAAATATTTTCTGGTTTGGAGCAAAATTATTGGTTCCTTCAATAATGGCAAGTTTTCTAGGTCCTGAGGCAGCAAAGCATCCCACAACACCCATACTATCACCACTATATTTGACAATGTTTCGGCACACACGTGCCTGCCTCAGTAGTCTGTATAAAGGTAAATAAATGCATAGAGAGACAAATTAATAAATATAAAATACCTAATAATAAATAACAATGATTTTAAAAGAATAGAATTAAATAACATTACACAATACAACTTAAGCTCAGTTAATGAAGGACAAGATGATAGCATTGTGTCTGTTTAAATCTATGGCACAACTCAAAATCAATTAATGAAGGTCAAGGTTATAACACTGTGAACAAACCTTGATACGTATATTTGACAATCCTATCTGTCCTTAGCAATATGTCTTGTAAAACAAGCATAAGCTGGTCTAAAAAGGAAAAAAGAAATAAGGACCAGCTTATGTTTGTTTTACAAGACATATTGCTAAGGACACATGGAATTGTCAAATATACATGTCAAGGTTTGTTCATAATGTTATAATCTTGACCTTCATTAATTGATTTTGAGTTGCGCCATATTTCCTATGTTTTAAAGGCACACAATGTTATCACCTTTTCCTTCATCAATTGATCTTGTTGTATTTTTTATATTTTGTTTATGTTTTATTTAATTTTCTTTTTAAATCATTGTTATTTATTATTAGGTACTACTTTATATTTATTTATTCATTTGTCTTTTTATACATTTATTTACCTTTATACAGACTCCTGTGGCAGGCACATGTGTGCCGAAACATGGTACCGTATCGAGTCATCTTAAATAAACGTCTTTAATTCCACATTGTGAGTCCGTGGTCTGTTTAACAGCCTGATCCAGTTCCCACTCCTCAATTTTTTGGGGCTTTGTCTACCCTGTGGGACTTTTGTGTTCTTTCTAATTCTTATGGTTTTTTTCATCTTCCAAAGAGCATTACCCAAATGACTTTGGGTTCATCCAGGTGTGTTTTTGCAAATGTGAGCCAATCATTGATGTTACTGTTAGGTAGCAGCTATTCTCCCATGAATCCCACTTTTGCCCAGTCTCTTTCTTATTGTGGAGTCATGAAACTGACCTTAGCTGAGGCTAGACAGGCCTGCAGTTCTTTGGAAGTTCTTCTGGAATGACTTCCCAGATGAGCTGTTCCTGGGCCCTTGGTGTAATTTTGGCAGGGGACTACTGTTCAGAAGACTCACCACTGTTCTGAGTCTCCATTTAGAAATAATGGCTCTCACCGTGATTTGGTGGAATCCCAGGGCTTAAGAAATGGCTTTTTAACCTTTTCTAGACTGAAATATTTCAATAACTTTTTCTCTCATCTCTTCTGGAATTTACTTTGATCATGGCATAGCATTCTGTAGAAACGTTGGGGTGACTACTTTTCTTACTAAGGTTCAATATAGTGAAGTTTAGATTCAAAAAGACAGGTTGCAATCAGGCTCAGTTAGCTAAACCTAAATATCAATTAAATTTGGTCAGTTGGTTGATTCAGTTACTAAGGGGATAATTACTTTCTCACATGGACGATATGGGTGATGGATAACTTTATTCCTTAAATAACACAGTTTTAAAATTACTTCATTTATGTGTTTAACTCAATTTCCTTTGCCTAATATTACATTGTGTTTAAAGATATTTGTTTATAAGAAGATTATACACCATCCAACCTAGCATATATACAGTACAATAATAGGAGAAATCAGGAGGGATGTAAAAACTTTCATATCATTGTATAATGGCAAATACTACCAATGGCAAAGAAACAGGCAAGCTTTTCTAAGTTTTCCCAACTGTGAGCTCAAAGCACAGTACCAAAAATAAGATTATGTCTATTCTAGCAGCAAGCAAAAAAAAGCAAACAGGATGCTATGAATTATTAGGAAAGGGATGGAAAATAAGACCAAGAATATTATAATTCCTCTGTATCACTCCATGGTGTGACCTCACCTTCAGTATTGGGTTCAATTCTGGTCACTGTATCTAAAAAAAGATATAGCAGAATTAGAAAAGGGCTCAAAGAAAAGTGACCAAAATGATAAAAGTGATGAACTCCTCTCATATGAGGAAAGGCTGAAGAGGTTAGGGCTCTTCAGTTTAGAAAAGAGATGACTGAGGGGGGGGGGGGGGGGGGGGGATATGACTGAGCTCTACATAATCCTGAATGGTGTACAACGGGTAAAAGTGAATCAATTTTTTTACGCTTTCAAAAAATACAAAGACTAGGGGACATGCAATTTAAGTTAAATAGAAATACTTTTTAAAAAGTAGGAAGAAACATTTTTTCACTCAATGAACAGTTAAGCTCTGAAACTCGTTGCCAGAGGATATGGTAACAGCGGTTAGAATATCTGGAGGGGCATAATCGAAAGGGACGCCCAAGTTTTGTTGAGGACGTCCTCGCAAAACATCCCCATGGAGGGGCGGTGAAACCTGTATTATTGAAACAAGATGGACATCCATCTTTCGTTTCGATAATACGGTCGGGGACTCCCAAATCTTGAAATTTTGGTTGCCCTCAGAGATGGTCGTCCCTAGACTTGGTCGTTTCTGATTTTCGGCGATAATGGAAACCAAGAACGCCCATCTCAGAAACGACCAAATGCAAGCCCTTTGGTCGTGGGAGGAGCCAGCATTTCTAGTGCACTGGTCCCCCTGACATGCCAGGACACCAACCGGGCCCCCTAGGGGGCACTGCAGTGGACTTCAGAAATTGCTCCCAGGAACATAGCTCCCTTACCTTGTGTTCTGAGCCCCCCAAATTACACTACCCACAACTGTACACCACTACTACCATAGCCCTTACAGGTGAAGGGAGGCACCTAGATGTGGGTACAGTGGGTTTTGGAGGGCTCGGTGTTTCCTCCACAAACATACCAGGTAGGGGGGGGTATGGGACCTGCATACTGCTGTCATGGACCTGAGTATGACATCTGAGGCTGGCATAGCGCTTGGCAAAAAATATTTTGAAAGATATTTTTTGAGGGTGGGAGGGGGTTAGTGACCACTGGAGGAGTAAGGGGAGGTCATTCCCAATTGTCTCCGGTGGTCATCTGGTCATTTCGGGCACCTTTTTGTGCCTTGGTCCTAAGAAAAACATGACCAGGTAAAGTCTCCAAGTGCTCGTCAGGGACGCATTTTTTTTCCATTCTGGGTTGAGGACATCCATGTGTTAGGCACACCCATCTCCCCCCTTCGCTATGCCTCTGACACGCCCCCGGGAACTTTGGTCGTCCCTGCGATGGAAAGCAGTTGAGGATGTCCAAAATTGGCTTCCCATTATACCGATTTGGACGACCCTGGGAGAAGGACGCCCATCTTCCGATTTGTGTCAAAAGATGGGCGTCCTTCTCTTTGGAAAATAAGCCTGCTGGGTTAAAAAAAGGTTTGGACAAATTCTTGAAGGAAAAGTCCATAGTCTGCTGAGGTAGACAAGGAGGAAGCCACTGCTTGCCCTGGGATCAGTAGCATGGAATGTTGCTACTATTTGGGTTTCTGCCAGGTACTTGTGACCTGGATTGGCCACTTCTGGAAGCAGAATACTGGGTTAGATAAACCATAGGTCTGACCCAGTATGGCTGTTCTTATGTTCTTATTTTTTAATGCTCGATTGGTTTGCATAATATAATGAATGGATGTGTGGTAGACCTTGAACGATTTTCAAAAGACTATGCCAGCTAACCTAAAGGCAGACAAAGTGATGGGGAAGGACTGGATACATTCAAGGGTACTGAAGCAACTTGAGAAGTTTTGTCAGCTCTGTCAAACTTTTTCAATGATTCTATAGAGCCTGGAATAATCCCATAGGAGTGGAGAAGGGCAGATGTGATCTCTCTCTAAAAGGAGGAGGTTAGGAACTACAGGTTGGTAAGTCTGACCTCTGTGGTGAGCAAATTAATGAGAAAACTTCTAAAGCATGTTTCTGGAATCTACTGGATTTCAACATCTGAGGCAGCATATTTTTACTCAAGGTATATTTTGTCAGACAAATCTGATTCATTTCTTTGACTAGGTGACCAGACAGCTGGATCAAGGGAGAATGCTAAATTTGGGTACTTGGATTTTAGCAAAGCTTTTGACTCAGTTCCACAAAGGTGATTTATAAATAACCTGAGTGCCTCAGATATAAGATGACTGATTAGATTAGAAGTTGGTCGAGTGGACGGCAACACAGGGTGGTGGTAAATGAAGTTCAAGTAAGAGGAAATCCGCCAGCAGGCGGAGAACTGAAAACGCCCCATGGTAAAAACAACAAGACAAAGAAAGTGGGAGGGTGCCCAAGGATACCAGAAACAGGAGGATGTTCCTTAATGAAAAGTTTATTAAATGATTGAAGACTCGACACAACGTCGTGTTTTGGCCGTCAGGCCTGCATCAGGAGTCTTCTGTGCAGGATGTTGCTGGAAATTCTTTGAAGATGGCACTAACAGTGTATTGCACAGGATGTGACTTTTCACTGACACGAATACCTAGCGGTACGCGCAGCGGTTTTGACGAGACTAAGCGATCAAGTTTTCAACAGTCTTTTTCAAGACTATCATGCTATCTTTGAAGAATTATCCTCATTACCATCCAGTCACATCCTGTCTTCAATCATTTAATAAACTTTTCATTAAGGAACGTCCTCCTGTTTCTGGTATCCTTGGTCACCCTCCCACTTTCTTTGTCTTGGTAAATGAAGTTCACAATAGGAAAAAGGAACATTCCCAGCAATGTGCCACGATGATCAGTTCTTAGTCCCGTTCCCTTTGTTTTCTGTTTTTTTGTTTTTTGGGGTTTGTTTGTTTTTTTACATTTTTGTAAGTGATATTTAAAAAGGGGTGTTTGGTAAGGTTTGCCTCTTTGCGGATGATACCAAAATCTGTAATAGGATAGACAAGTTTGAAGCATGGTCTAAAATTTGGCAGCTAAGGTTTAATGCTAGAAAATTCATGGTCACACATTTGGGCTGCAAAAGCAGAGGGAGCAGTGCAGTAGAGAGGGTGAAATATTTCAGTGCATGAAAGAAGAGAAGGGCTTAGGGGTGATTATATTTGTTGATCTTAATAGCCAAATGATAGAAAAGGCGATAGTGTTTAAGTGAAACTCTTCTGTAAAGGAAGAGAATTTGATTAACCTGACTGGTGTAACCACTGAAACACATCTTTTTGGTATTAAATGCAGCCCTATTACTGGACAAAATGCAGCCACGTCGGGCGATTTGATTGTTACATCCTCAAGTGTTAAGAAAGGCAAGAGAAGGGAAATAAGACAGACATACAAATACCCCATTGGCATAAATGAACAGGAGGCGAGTCACTTTCAATTGAAGGGAGCTCTGGAATGAGGGGATATAGGATGAAGTTGAAAGGAGATAGATTCAGAAGTAATCTACGGGAAACACTTCTTTACAGAAAGGGTGGTGGATGCGTGGAACAGCCTTCCAGTGGAGGTAGTAGAGACAAAGACTGCATCTGAATTTAAAAAAACAAGGGACAAGTACATAGGATTTCTACCGAAGATGGTATGGATGGGCAGACTGGATGGCTAAATGGTCAGATCAGTATTTGCTGGACTTTGATATTAAAGTTAGGGCAGAGAGATGTTGAGGCTCTGTTCACACTTTTAGTGTATGCTCTCGTGAATCCTACTCCACTGCTCTCCCACTATCAGTCAGTGCACCTCAGGGCTCTGTCTTGGGACCATTCTCCTCTATCTACAGGGTGACGCAAAAAAAAAGTAACCCCCCTTAGAGTTTTGCTGTTTTCTCAGCAACCGCTTGGAATTTCAAAGTGAAATTTTACAGATTTATTTATTATTACTATCTACGTTTATGTGCCAAGTGGAATGTGATTGTCTTTAAACACGGTGAAGTACAGACTCAGCGATTTTTTCACATTCAAAAATATTTGCACTGTAAAACTACCATTATTTGAGGAAAAAAAAAAAACCCAGGGTACCAGCTTACTGTTGTTACAGTAATGTAGACTTTTGTAAACAATAATTCGAATTCGAATAATTTGTATTTAATAATATATGATAATTTACCAATAATTTATTTAAATATATTTCAGATTGGAACGGCAATCATGAACAAGGTGTCAATAGTAGACAAAATGAGAATCCAGACATTGTGTAAACAAGTGTCACGACCACGGTCTTGGGAGCCTTTACAAAACTGTCACGAACTCATGGAAAAACATGAGCTCTTGGGCCGCTGCCGAGGAATGAACCTTCCAACCACGACTGTACTAAACAGGCAGGATTGGAACAGACTAGAAGTGCAATAAGCACACAGACAGGAACGGGGTACACAGGAAATGAGCTTGACTAGGCAGGACTGGAACAGACTAGAAGTGCAATAAGCACACAGGCAAAAACGGGGTACACAAGAGCAGAGCCAAGTAAAGATAGAGGAAGGGCACTCAAACAGGACGCAAGGCCGAAATGGAAATCATGCACACGAGAGCTCTCTTACATGCACAACGGCAGAAGGCAAAAAGGGAAGGCACATACACACAGGCAGAAGCAGACTAGGCAGAACTCTAGGCGAGGCAGAGTAGGCAGAACTCTAGGTGAGACAGACTAGGCAGAGGACTAGGCAAGGCATACTAGGCAGAATTCTAGACAAGGTTGGACCACATGCCCACAAGGGTAGAGGGAAGCCACATAGAAGAACAAAGCTGTGCCACACAGAAACTCAGAAAAAAAGAACAGAACAAACAGACAATAACCAAGACAGAAGTGCTAACCTTAGCACACAGACAACCGTTAAGAACCAAGGCAGAAATGCCACACAGGCTAGGAAACTATGCAGAAGTGCAACACAAGCACACTGACAAACCTGGAGACCTTTGGCATTGCAAAGGCCCTGAATGAATGTCCTCGCCTTCCTTATGAGGGCCTTCACTGATGATGTCACTACAGGAACTAGGCTCGAAACACATAGAATACCAGAGTGAGGCTTGAAGCCCACAGAACACCAGAGTGAGGCTTGAAACACAAAAGGAGTGGTAGCAGAGGCAAGAATGCAAGGAAAATACAGACTGGAGCCACCTCTGAAGCTGACCACTGGGAGACAAGGTGAGACTGAAAATGGGGTCACGACCACAGTCGTGACAACAAGGCTCCAGAACAAAAGTAAGAGTGGCTGCATATCATCTCAAGAACTGGAAGCTCAGCACTAAAAAGAAAATTTGTCAGTGTGTCGATCAAACAGGCTCTGTGATGGAACACAAGGACAGCAGTGGCTGGCCGAAATCTGCGCACTCAGAGACAAACATCATGCATGTTGAGGAGCTAATTTGTTCCCAGGAAGGTGAAAGTGGCCAACATGTAAGCACCCATGAGACTGCTGCCGAGCTTGACATCAGTAACAGTCCAAAACCAGTACTTCTCAAGCTGGGTGGGACTTTGAAACTCCTCCTCAAATTGATCTCAGCCACAAATGCAGCTTCTGCTCATCTTCCAAAGTTGAGCCGATAAAAACCTGCAGAAGTATGGAGGGAAGATTATCAGGCTTATTTTTGAAAGAAAAAGACGCCCATATTTCGACCCAAATCGGGAGATGGGCACCCTTCTCTCATGGGTGCCCAAATCGGTATAATCGAAAGCCGATTTTGGGCGCCTCCAACTGCAGTCTGTCACGGGATCGAACAAAGTTGACGGGGGCGCATCGGAGGCGTGGTGAAGGTGGGACTGGGGCGTGTTTATCGGCCGAGAGATGGGCGCCCTCGGCCGATAATGGAAAAAAGAAGGGCGGCAGTAGCGAGAATTTGGGCCACTTTTTTTGGACCCTTTTTTTCACGAACAAGTCCCCCAAAAGTGCCCCAACTGCCCAGATGACCACCGGAGGGAATCGGGGATGACCTCCCCTGACTCCCGCAGTGGTCACTAACCTCCTCCCACCAAAAAAAAAGAACTTTAAAAACTTTTTTTTGCCAGCCTCAAATGTCATACCCAGCTCCATGACAGCAGTATGCAGGTCCCTGGAGCAGTTGTTAGTGGGTGTAGTGGACTTCAGGCAGGTGGACCCAGGCCCATCCCCCCCCCCCTCTACCTGTTACACTTGTGCTGGTAAATGGGAGCCCTCCAAACCGCCCCCAAAAACCCACATCTAGGTGCCCCCTTCACCCATAAGTGCTATGGTAATAGTGTAGAGTTGTGGGGAGTGGGTTTTGGGGGGGATTTTGGGGGGGCTCAGCATCCAAGGTAAGGGAGCTATGGATTTGGGAGGTATTTTAATTTTTTTTTTTTTAACTTTTTAGAAGTGCCCCCTAGGGTGCCCAATTGGTGTTCTGGCATGTGAGGAGGACCAGTGCACTACGAATCCTGACTCCTCCCACGACCAAATGCCTTGGACTTGTTCGTTTTTGAGCTGGGCGGCTTTGGTTTTCATTATTGCTGAAAACCGATACCGCCCAGCTCAAATCCGCCCAAATCCGATGCATTTGCCCGGCACCAACCGTTATCATCGAAACAAAAGATGGACGCCCATCTTTTCGAAAATACGGTCTGTCCCGCCCCTTCGCGGACCCGTCCTCGGAGATAGTCGCCCATGGAGATGGGCGTCCACGTTCGATTATGCCCCTCTATGTCAACCTGGAAAGAAAATGAACAAATCAGCCCACATTTTGAAAATCACTGGAAACTTTAAGGTACCTCAAAAGCACCTGAAGAACAGGCAGAAATGCAAAGACAGAAGCTCTGATTTACATGGAATAGAGACACTCACTTTAGAAGGAAGGATGAAACTGCTTCAATCAAAACTCCTGCTTCCATGAAAAGGAGAAAACAATCTCTATATGAAAATCACAACCCAGAAATCCTATGAACTGAAGAGATTGGTACCAAGAAAACCTGTCTGAAAGTTGAAAACCCCAAATCTGCTCTAAAGGGCTTAAAGGCAGAAAACACCAGCCCCTTGAGTAACAGAATGAGAGTCCGCTGAAGATAGGAGGAACATACAGAACATTGAAATGTGTCAAATCCTGGAGGAAGTGTACCCCATCTGGCCGAGTTGCCAGAAAGGCCCTTTCCTAACAACATGGAAAATAAGAAAAGTCTGCTACATGAACCTTTAAGAATCCCAGAGAAAATAGCCTTGGAGTTCATCTTGAAGAAAAGTAAAGTAAAGGTGTGAAGAAGCACCTCAGAAAAAAAGGAGAGATTGCCCTCTCCTCGCACATCACAACTCACCAGAGTCTTGTGTACACAAAAGAGGAAAAATATTTCCAAGCTTGAAACAGTAATGCAATTAACTCTTCCAAGTATCCACGATGCCTCAAGTGAGACCACTGAAGACTCAAGCTGTAAGAGAACATGTGTCTGACTTCCCATGTGACCTGGTCCCTGTACCAGAAAGCCACTTCTGTTTCTCTCTCTCTCTTTTTTTTTTTTTAATGAAATTGGAGAATTTGGTTGATCGTGAGACAGATCTGATTAAGAAAACAATATCTTCTGGGCCAGAACAATGTTACAGGGTCCACAGTGAGATGCAATCACCTGACGCACCCAAATTGACCTTGGGAGTGACAGAAACCCATACAGCAGCTCTCCCTGACACCAGGGCTGGAGTAAGACCTCCAGACCCTCAGACTCACTCTCTTCCTGACTACTGATGAAGCACAGATATTGGAGTTGAACTTCTTCGCCACAACGTCTAGAAATAGACAAAGTCCACGAAGATAGCAGCCCCTCTCCCAGATCAAGGGAGAACCTGCTAGGAATATTTTGTATCCTAGCAATATGCAAGCTACCAGAGGCTAGCAAGAGAAGTATTATCTAAAGCGAGCACCTCCTTGTACTCAACACTTCTCATACTTGTAGAAAATGACATTAAGTTAACAGCATCTTATTATTTGAAACACTCTCACTCCAGACAGAAAATATACAAGGAAGCCTCGGTTGACGATCAAGAATCCTATGCCAATTGTTACTGGCAATGAGCTCTCCTATTCAACACTATTAACATCCAAGTGAAAGTCTCCAGGTTCACACCTTGGAGCAGTTCGCCCAAAGATAGGTAAAATGCACCAGCAGGCACAGTGAGCTGCCTTGACATACATACAGCATGTCTTTATTTTAAGGTATACTGGAAACAGAGGAGGGAGTGATGACCAGCGGACAAGGAGAAAACTCAGCAATGGACACATGTGAGGTAGGGCCCATGGAACCAAACCTATGAACACTATCATATAATCCAGAACCTGCATATAGTGCCATGCAAAAAGATCCTCCTGGAGAAAAATCAACTGGATCTGAGATTGAAATTTTAAATCACCTGCTCTGAAGGGAAGACTTTCCCTGACCTAGAGTTGAATCTCAACCTAAACACTGTAGGCCTTGAGAGAGAATTAGCTTGCTCTCGGTGAGATTGACCACCCAATACAGGGATAGCATGAGCTAGAGCATCCAGGCTGCTGCTGTTGCTGCTTCACTGTCTTGTTGAGTGCCAGCACGAAAAAATCAATCACCCAAATACAGATGTAGTCTGAAGCTTTGACAGCAACGATAGACAGGAATACCACCATCACTTTTGAGAATGTTCTGTGAGCCTTTGCTACAATAACAGACACTGCATGAGACTGAAAATGTTGATCTAGTATCAAGAAACTCAAGAATTCTGGATAAGACAGTCAAAACAGAATAATAAGATTGAGAGCCAAAGCTAATAAACTAAATTCTCTCGGCTGTATGGCCGCTATCACAGGTCTTAAGGATCCAACTGATATACATTTGAATAAAATGTACCTTCATCCTTGGAACTAGGAAGGAAAAAGCATTTTTGACCCCTCACACAGCCTTTGAGGGCAGAACGTTTATGTCTGTCTGTTTATGTTATTAGATTTTTGATACTGCCTTTCTGAGGTACAACCAAAGCGGTTTACGCATTACATACAGGTATTTCCACCGCTCCAACCACCAGAAGTTTTGAGAAGCAGTATGCACAGCCACCACTTTGACTACACAAAGTAGAAAGCAAACAGTAAGAGGATGGGAGAATTCCCATTTATAACCTAGGCCGACCAATATAAAATCTCCTCAACGGAGGTAATACAGAACCATTCTTTGGCATATAGAAACAGCCAGCTGCCTGGCCATTCTTGAGAGGATTGAACCTCCAGGGCACCACAGGAATGTCTGCGATCCGAGATCTATGCTTGACTTACTACCATTCCTAAAGGACAGCTAGAATGACTGAAACTGGGAACACAAGAAACACTTGCAACACCCAAGCCTGTACCTGTTGATTCTGTCCTGAAGAACTGTCAAAAGCTTAGGCTTATCAAGGAACTATAAGGCTAGGTCCACTCTAAAAATTTTCACCAGCATCCCAGGATCTTCCTTGACTAGCAGTTTGCTCCTGTGAAGAAGTCTACTGAGTTTATTTATTTATTTGCATTTGTATCCCACATTTTTCCCACCTATTTGCGGGCTCAGTGTGGCTTACAATACATTATAAATAATGGAAATACAATCAGTTGCAGTACAATAACGGGTTACAATGTTAAGAGTTATATAAAACAGAGTAAATGCAGGATATTAATAGGGGATGGAACAGTGGAATATAACAGTGGTAAGTTGAGTTGAAAGGGGGACAGAGCAGAGTTGGGTGTTCAAAGCAGAAACTGCAGTCCCATTCTCAAAGCCCTAAGAGGTGATTGGCCAAAACTGCTAGTGGACAACAACTTGCAGATGCCCCAGTGAAATGACAGAGCATCCATCAATCTGACACTCCGCTTCCACAGATTTCTCAAAACCATCTAAAACGCACCAACCCTGGCCTGCTGGATCCTGCAAATGCAAACTTTAGAAATGCAGGCGCTGCACACTGCTGCTTAAATATTCAGGGCCAAGACATCAAGTCTGCCTAAAAAATTATTATCCTGTAGAACAGAAACCTCTTTCACTGCAATGGTGGACTCTTTGGTAACTGTTGCTACTCAGATATCCACCTCAGGCTTCTCCCATTTTACTCAGGATAGAGTCTGCTAACAGAGTAGTCCCCTCCACCTGAATGAAGGACTGAATGGTTTAATGAACAGGAAAGGCTTCCAAAAGCTCTCAGATTCCATCCATGAAGGGGTCCCCCTATCAAGGCAGGCTCCTGGGTCAGAGAAATTGCAGTGCACAAAGATTCCAGTGACTAGGAATTAAGCAAAGGAAGCTCTTTTCTCCAGAACAGCCGGACTAGTGAAGGGTCATTTTTTTCCCTCGCAAGAAGATCTCAGCCTTTCAGCTGTTCCACTACAGAACCATATTTACCTACTAGAGTGTGTCACTGATTCGAGGTTTCAGCTAAAAAGTATGACTCAGATCAAACATCCATTGCAGCTAATTACCTCTAGGGAAAATGAAGCCCCTGCTCCAAGGGATTCCATAGCACTGCCCAAGGCTACTAAAAGTTCTTAAGGAACCTCCAAAAATGAGAGGTCCTTCACTTATGAATCAACAACAAAAGGCTGGCAGATAAGACTGAACTAGTAAGAACCAAATCTAAAGGTGCTTTAGAAAGGCTGAGACTAACATGGGCATTCTTCCCATTCTTTTATCCAAGAACTGCAGGTGTGCGTGAGCCCACACTTTCTCCACAGTCAATACTAGAATAGGACCCACTGTGACCAAGAAACACACTGAACATACTTGGGTGTGGTCTGCCAGGACATCCACCTGAAAGGCACCCCAATGATTACCTTAGGCTCATGCAAAACATGCTATTATGTGAACCCACTGCTTCAGCCTAAATGCCTCTCACGAAATTGCTCCCACCAGCAAGGTTTGCTGCTTAAAGCCTGAGCTCCCTCAAGACTAGTTGAACCAAAACAAAAAAAAAAAGAGCCAGCAGTGCAAGGAAGCGGTGAGGATTCAAACTCCTCTTGAATTATCCCCTCAACTCTCCTAACAAATTGTATTTTTTAAATTTTATTTATAGAGCCCATGCCAAATTAAGCCAGCCGTGCTCAGTCAGAAGACAGTTCAGAAGCTGACAGCCCATCACCATCTGCTAGAGACAGAGAAGTACTGGAAAGCTAATATGACACAGTGCCTTTATAGGACAGTGCTCACAACACTTTTTTCTCTGTCTCCATCTGCTGGGCGGCGGCAGACATAACCCAAAGGCTCTGGAGTGGTCTGGTGAGGATGTTGAGGAAAAGCTAGTTTGATTATACCTAAATAAGTATCAGTAGGAAGGATTGTAGAACATCATCTTTGGGGAGAGGTAGCAGAGAAACTGGAGAATCCAGATACCAAGTCAATTATGGGGGATGGTAGGAAGTAGGAATGAGACTAAGGGGAATTTTAGATGGTATACTGCCACACTCTTTTATTCTGCTATAACCTTGCTGTTCAGTGCGGATTACACATAATCTAGAGTTCTGATAAACCTGAAGAATCAATGATTAATTTAAAAAAGGAATTCATCGTATCAACTACACAAGTATGTGAAATAAATTCTAAGCGGACAAAGCGAAGATACTTATCTGTAACAGGTATTCCATGAGGACAGCAGGCTGATTGTTCTCACATGTGGGTCAACGTCCGCGTCAGCCCAGGAAACGGCAATTTTTTTCAAGCAAAAAATATATAAAAGTTTTGACGAGTCTTCTGGCGCGCGTACCACGCATGCACGGACACCCTCCCACCCGTCACGCGATCGTGCCCCTTTAGTTTAATCAAAAAGCATAGAACAAAGTAATAACTCCAAAGGGGAGGTGGGCGGGTTTGTGAGAACAATCGGCCTGCTGTCCTCGGAAAATACCTGCTTTCTCCGAGGAGAAGCAGGCTGTTTGTTCTCACATGTGGGGTATCCCTAGCAACCGGGCTCACCCCAAACCAATGAACATGGGTCAATTGGGCCTCACAATGGCAAGGACATAACATAGATTGACCTGAAACCATAAACAACTAACTGAGACTGCAGCCTGGGACAGAATAAAACTGGGTCTAGGGGGGTGGAGTTGGATTCTAAACCCCAACAGATTCTGCAACACTGACTGCCCAAACCGACTGTCGCGTCAGGTATCCTGCTGAAGGCAGTAGTGAGATGTGAATGTGCGGACTGATGACCACGTTGCAGCCTTGCAAATCTCTTCAATGGAGACTAGAATTTTGTTCAGTTTTGTCTAGGATGGGACGTATCCCCCTGTTTTCTTTTGCACAAGGAAGTACCTGGAATAGAATCCCAGCCCTTCTTCCCTGGTGGAACGGGTTCAACCGCTTGGGCCTGTAGAAGGGCGGAGAGGTCCTCTGCAAGTACCTGTTTGTGCTGGGAGCTGTAGGACTGAGCTCCCAGCGGGCAATTTGGAGGCTTGGATTCCAGATTGAGGGTGTATCCTAACCGGACAATTTAAATAACCCACCGGTCGGAGGCTATAAGAGGCCACCTTTGGTGAAAAAACATTAACCTCCAACCAACCGGCAAGTCATCCGGTACGGACACGTTTACTGAGGCTATGCTGAACTGGAGCCAGTCAAAAGCCCGTCCCTTGCTTTTGCTGGGGAGCAGCAGTGGCCTTAGGCGCATGCTGTTGACGAGAATAAGCACGCTGGGTCTGAGCCTGGGCAGGCTGCCGAGAAGCAGGAGTGTACCTACGCCTAGCATGGGAATAGGGAGCAGTCCTCTTCCCTCCAAAAAACCTCCTAGATGAGGAGGTAGTAGCAGAAGACGCCCGGCAGGAGAGAGAATCCATAGCATCATTGTGCTTCTTGATCTGGTCAACTAAATCCTCTACTTTCTCACCAAAAAGGTTATGCCCCCGGCAAGGAACATCCGCCACCCACTGCTGGACTGAATGATCCAGGGCAGAGACACACAGCCATGAGAGTCTGCGCATCCCTATACCTTGGGCAGCGATCCTGGATGCTACATCAAAAGTGCTGAACGTACCCCTGGCCAGGGATTTTCGACAACTTCTGCTGCCTGACCACCTGGCAAAAAGGCTCGGCCTGCTCCGGAGAGAGTGCATCAACCAAGCTGGACAGTTGCCTCACCGAGTTCCGCAAGTGGATGCTCGTGAAGAGCTGGTAAGATTGAATTTTGGCGGAGAGCAAAGCGGCCTTATACGTTTTCAACCCAAAAGAATCAAGAGTCCTAGCTTCTCTGCCTAGGGGCGCCAAGGCATAGTCCATAGTACTCTTGGCTCTCTTGAGGGCGGAGTCCACCACCATGGAATTGTGGGGTAACTGAGACCTCATCAATCCAGGTTCTCTGTAGATCTGATACTGGGATTCAGTTTTCATCAGGATCACGGGGCCAAAGGGAACGACCAATTCCGCATAAGGACTTCCTTCAGTACCTTATGTAGAGGAGCCATCACAGCCTCTCTAGGTGGAGAAGGATAATCCAAGACCTCAAGTATCTCAGCCCTAGGCTCATCCTCCATCTCCACAGGGAAAGGAATAGCCGTAGCCATTTCCCGGACAAAAGAGGTAAAGGACAAACTCTCCAGTGGAGATAGTCTCCTTTCTGGTGGAGGGGACGCATCAGAGGGAATCCCAAAGGACTCGTCAGAAGAAAAGTACCTGGGGTCTCCCTCTGACTCCTCTTCAGTATCAGATAAGACCTCCCCTCAGGGCACTCCGAGACTGAGCCTGCCTCGACACCGAGGAACGATGTCCTTGATGGCAATGTCGAGAAGTCGACGCCCGCCTAGACTGCGGTGAAGCTTCCTCCACCGACATCGAAGGGGAGTCAACCTGGGTGGCAGCCGACGTCGATGCAGCAGGCGGCACCGAGGCCAGGGACCTCTCCGCAGGAGAAAGGCCAGATGCCGCTGCAGCTGGCAACATGGAAGGCACAAGCATCCCCAACACTGAAGCAGACTAGCGCAGCAATCTCTCCAGAAACTCTGGAAGCAGGGCCCAGACAGGCTCGTCGAGAGCCGCCATCGGAGAAGGCTGCGGGTTTGGTGGAACAGGCGGTGTCAGAATCTGTGGAGGCTCAGGAGCAGGCATTGGGCTGCTAGGAAACCGATGCATCGGTACCTCCTGTATCGAGGGGGAGCAATCCTCTCGGCACCAACGCTTCCCGGGTGCCGACTCTCTCGACACCCCGGAGTTCCCGGTACCGTGTGTCGAAGAAGAACAATGACGATGCTTCTTAGCCTTACGCCCGTCATTGAGACTCCTCGGTACCGATGAGGAAGACGTGGAATACTCACATCTCCTCGGGGCCGGATCCGATGTAGGTCAGTCCCAGGGGGGCCTGCATAACAGGAGGCCACGAGACAGGTGGCGACCCACTAGATGCCCCACTGTTCCCAGCGCAAGTTGGTCTCTCAGCAGCCATTACCTCTGCTCCAGATGTCGATGCTCCTGTCAATGTCGACACCGACACTACCGACCTCAGTACCGATGTCGATGGGCCGGACCGAGTCCCAAAAAGCTTTTCTCATTGGGCCTCTCGAGACGCTTGAGTCAGTTTCTTCATTCGAAGACACAGACTACAAAAGCAGCTTGTTTATGGTCGGGCCCAAGGCACTTTATACACCAGGCGTGGGTATTGGTACCTGAGATGGTCCGGATGCACCGAGTGCAACGCTTGAAGCAGCTGGGTGTCCTCGATGACATGGACAGAGAAACGGCCTCGGCGAAATCAAACGACGCAATCGTGGCAAAAAAGCGAAGGGCACAAAAAGGGAGAAACCTGGCCGCGTCGAAAAAGAAAGTAAACTTAAAAATAGGCAAAAAAAAAACTAAAAGAAACTACGGGCAATAAAAAAAATTTTTTTTTTAAGAAAATGACAAAAAGTGAAAATAAAAACACAAAAGTCATCAGACTAGTTCCTGGGCCAAAAAAAACAAGGAGAACAGAAAAACAGCCTGTTACTTCGCCACGGACAAAAAAGAACTAAAGGGCACGCTCACGCGAAGGGCAGGAAGTCGTCCATGAATGTGCGGTACGCGCGCCAGAAGACGCTGGCAAAACTTTTATATATTTTTTGCTTGAAAAAATTGTCATTTCCTGGGCCGACATGGACGTCCACCCACATGAGAACAAGCAGCCTGCTTGTCCTCGGAGAAAAGGTATTTTTTTAAAAAGTATGTTTTTAAGTTTTATCTAAAAACCAGATAATCGGTCGGAACAGAATTCCAAACATGTGTTTGCCATATACTGAAAAGTAATTGAAAAGTTTTGTTTATAACCCATTCCTCGTCAACTAGGAAACTTTAAAAGAGATGGATTTCTTTTAGAAACATGTTTTGTTGACCTACGTAAAAAGACATACCAAATCCTTTATATGTATAGGGGCCTCACCATAAAATATCTTTAAAACAAATGTATACTCATTAGCTATAAGAGAGAAAGAGGAAATGTAGAAAACTTCAGCAATTTTGGTTAAGAGACAACTGATGAAACTGGTTTGGTGACAACAAACTAGATGTTATAACATAAAGATTAAAGAAAAGAAAAAAACATCATTACAGGAAATTAATTAGAGGATGTCAAGTAGAACAAGGGAACTGTTTTAAGCTGTTGAAAAGAATATCATGAGCACAATGGAAGCAGATGATTTTGCTCAATTGTTTCATCAGAAAATATTTGCATGGCAAGAAAGTTTTGAAGGACGTAGGACTCTACCAGATGACGGTCAGGCTGTTGAGAAAATATGGAAGCATGAAGGGATTTTAGCAAATTATATATGGGTCAAATTTACGTATGCTTCAGTTAACAGATGTAATTTTGTGAATTCAGAAATATGCAAAGGGACATTATATATTGGATTTATGCTCTAGCAGTTTATTTAAAGAAATGCCAAATGATTTCTTTTGCTAAGTAACAAAGTTTGTGAATCACTCACTGCAACAGGGCTTTTTTTCTAACTGTGATAGGGAGACTGATGTTGGTTCTTCTATTGAAATGACATAAATTTGATCACTCAGAGGGGCATAATCGAAAGGGACGCCCAAGTTTTGCTGAGAACGTCCTCGCTAAACGGTGGAGGGGTGGGGAAACCCGTATTATCGAAACAAGATGGACGTCCATCTTTCGTTTCGATAATACGGTCGGGGGACGCCCAAATCTTGAAATTTAGGTAGTTCTTAGAGATGGTCGTCCCTAGACTTGGTCATTTCTGATTTTCGGCGTTAATGGAAACCAACGACGCCCATCTCAAACGACCAAATGCAAGCCCTTTGGTCGTGGGAGGAGCCAGCATTCGTAGTGCACTGGTCCCCCTGACATACCAGGACACCGACCGGGCACCCTAGGGGGCACTGCAGTGGACTTCAGAAATTGCTCCCAGGTACATAGCTCCCTTACCTTGTGTGCTGAGCCCCCCAAATTCCCCCCAAAACCCACTTCCCACAACTGTACAACACTACCACAGCCCTTACGGGTGAAGGGGGGCACCTAGATGTGGGTACAGTGGGTTTCTGGTGGGTTTTGGAGGGCTCAAATTTAACACCACAAGTGTAACAGGTAGGGGGGGGGGTATGGGCCTGGGTCCGCCTGCCTGAAGTGCACTGCACCCACTAAAACTGCTCCAGGGACCTGCATACTGCTGTGATGGACCGGAGTATGACATTTGAGGCTGGCATAAAGGCTGGCAAAAAATATTTTTAAAGATTTTTATTAGGGTGGGAGGGGATTAGTGACCACTGGCGGAGTAAGGGGAGGTCATACCCGATTGTCTCCGGTGGTCATCTGGTCATTTCGGGTACCTTTTTGTGCCTCGGTCATAAAAAAAACAGGACCAGGTAAAGTCGTCCAAGTGCTCATCAGGGACGCCCTTTTTTTCCATTATGGGTCGAGGACATCCATGTGTTACATATGCCCAAGTCCAGCCTTCGCTACGCCTCTGACACGCCCCGTGAACTTTGGTCGTCCCCGCGACGGAAAGCAGTTGGGGCCGCCCAAAATCGGCTTTCGATTATACCGATTTGGGCGACCCTGTGAGAAGGACGCCATCTTCTGATTTATCTCGAAAGATGAGCATCTTTCTCTTTCGAAAATGAGCCTGTCAGTGTTCCAATACCATTCTATGGCAAATATCCCTATTATAACTAAAATTGTGGAAATAGCAGTATGTATATGGCTGCATTATTCAACTATGATTTACTGGATATAACACAATCAGAATTTTGTAATTTACAGAGCACAGAAACAGTGATAGCTCGATACTGAAGCCTGTATCACAACAGACAGCAGAAACAAGCCTTTGCCACTAGCTTTATCTGCAGCCCTCGATCTAGTGTACCATGATCTATTGTTATCCTGATTAAAAGCTGTGGAAGCGGCTGGTACAGCGCTGGATTGGTTTATAAGATTTTTAAAAAATAGGCTGCTGAAGGTAAACTGGCAAGTGAAATTAACAGCTCAATTACTAATGAGATGCAGGATACCTCAGGGCTCCCTTATCACCAATTTTAAATTTTAAGTTCATTAAGGAATATAATAATGTTTCAAGTGTGACTTTTCAGATATCATAATTTTTTCCTATGAAGACATTTTTATCTAAGACTACAACACTGGATACAACAGAATGGCTTAAAAGTCAATACAGATAAAACTAAGATCTTGTGCTTAGGAAAGGCAGAATACTAATAAACCCTTGACAAATCCTAGTATAGCAAGTATTAGAATTCCTCTTAGTTGGGAGACAAACATTTGGGTGCATATTGTTTCCAAACTTACTATGGAGACTCAGGTAGCAACAATAGTAAAGAAATTTTGTTGTAATTTAAGACTGATTTGCCCAATAAGGGAGTATTTAGAGATGGGTCAGTTAAAGAATATTATGTTATGCAATCATTTGGACTACTGTAATATAGTTTAGATGGGCTGTCATAAATACATAAGTGAATAAGTATTGCCATACCAGTACAGACCGAAGTTTCATCAAGCCCAGCATCCTGTTTCCAAAAGTGGCCAATCCAGGTCACAAGTATCTGGCAAGATCTCAAAACAGTACATTTTATGCTGTTCATTCTAGAAATAAGCAGTGGATTTTCCCCCAAGTCCATTTTAATAATGGTCTGTGTACTTTTCCTTTAGGAAGCTATGCAAACCTTTTTTAAACCCAGCTAACTGCTTTTACCACATTCTCTTGCAACAAATTCCAGAGTTTAATTATGTTGAGTAAAGAAATATTTTCTCAGATTCATTTTAAATTTAATCATTTCTAGCTTCCCTGCGTGCCCCCTAGTCCTAGTATTTTTGGAAAGAGTAAATAAGCGATTCATGTCTACCCGCTCCACTGCTCTCATTATTTTATAGACCTCTATCATATCTCCCCTCAGCCGTATTTTCTCCAGGCTGAAGAGCCCTAGCCATTTTAGCCTTTCCTCATAGGAAAGTCATCCCTTTTCCTTTATCATTTTCGTTGCCCATCTCTGTACCTTTTCTAATTCCACTATATATTTTTGGAGATGCAGTGGCCAGAATTGAACACAATATTCGAGGCACTTGCACCATGAAGCAACAGAAAGGCATTATAACATCCTCATTTTTGTTTTCCATTCCTTTCCTAATAATACCTAGAGGCATATTTTCAAAGCACTTAGCCTTCCAAAGTTCCATAGAAACCTATGGAACTTTGGAAGGCTAAGTGCTTTGAAAATATGCCTCCTAGCATTCTATTTCCTTTCTTAGCCAACGCCGCACACTGAGTAGGGTGTCAACGTATCATCAACAATGATGCCTAGATCCCTTTCCTGGTCAGTGACTCCTAATGTGAAAACTTGCATTACGTAACTATAATTCGGGTTCCTCTTTCCCACATGCATCACTTTGCACTTGCTCACATTAATCACCATCTGCCATTTAGATGCCCAGTCCCCCAGTCTCGTAAGGTTCTCTTGTAATTTTTCACACTCCTCTTGAGATTTAACAATTTTGAATAACTATGAGTCATCAGTAAATTTAATTACCTCATTAGTTACTCCCATCTCTAGATCATTTATAAATATGTTAAAAGCAGCGGTCCCAGGACAGACCCCTGCGGAACCCTACTATCTACCCTTCTCCATTGAGAATACTGACCATTTAACCCTACTCTCTGTTTTCTATCTTTTAACCGGTTTTTAATCCAGAATAGGACACTACCTCCTATCCCATGACTCTGCAATTTCCTCTGGAATCTTTCATGAGGTACTTTGTCAAACGTCTTTTGAAAATCCAGATACACAATACTGACCAGTTCACTTTTATCCACATGTTCGTTCACCCCTTCAAAGAAATGTAATAGATTGGTGAGGAAAGATTTCCCTTCACTAAATCCATGTTGGCTTTGTCTCATTAATCCGTGCTTTTGAATATGCTATGTAATTTTGTTCTTTAGTCCAGATCAACAATTACACAGGCTGCAGGTTTTTCAGAAAGTGGTGGTTAAACTGGTCCTGGAGCAGTCCGGGTGGGATAAAGTAACTCCACATATGACTGAGCTATACCAGCTCCTGGAACAAGGCCAGGGTTTGTATTTGAAATCATGCATGGACTAGCTCCAGATTATACGAGTTCATTTGTGTTACCTTGTCAGAAGCTGCAAATAACTGCCCAATTTTAAAAAGCTTCATTTGGAGGGGTCCTGAGATTTGTCACTCTCTACCTTGGGAACAGTGTAGTGTGCTGTCTTATGGAGTTCCAGTGAGTACTGTTTCAGACTTACTTGTCCAATTAAAGAGCACTTTCCAAAACTCATTTAGTCTATTTTTTGTTAGTTTTGAGCTATGTAATTAATTTTGTTCATCAAGACAAGATTCATTTACTGTAGCTTATTCCTGTGTCAAAAACTAATGGACTTAGTGAGTTTTGGCACAGGATTAAGCTACAGTAAATGAATCTTGCCTTGATGAATACAATTAATCACACAGCTCAAAACTGGAAAAAAAAATGGACTGAGTTTTGGAAAAGCGAAGATACTTCCCTGTAGCAGATATTCTCTGATGACAGCAGGCCTTATAGTCTCTCAAATGGGTAATGCAATCCACGTTTGCCAGTACAGAGCTTATTTCAAGCTAAAAAGAGCTTTGTGGAGAGAGGGACTCACTCCACAGTGCATATGTGAGTGCCTTCCTGCCCACCGCAAGAGCACAGGACCGCCAGTCCAATACTATTTTTTTTTTATTAGCTGCATTTGTATCCCACATTTTCCCACCTATTTGCAGGCTCAATGTGGCTTACAATATTTTACAACGACAATTACATTAATGGAATAAGAATTTCAGAATATAGATACAGAGAAGGTGCGTAAGAACATCATAGCAATCATATTAACGGAATAGAAAATACAGAATTATTACAAATAAGGTGTATAAGAATGTCACGTAGGATTAGAAGTGGATAAATAGATAAAACATATCAGGACAAGACATAATATTCAGTAATGAGGATGTAATTAAAATAAACAGAATAGAAGGGTTCCATAATAATTGTATCTGGTGTAGTTTAGGAGTCAGTTCAATATGGGGGATTCTTTTTTTCTACGTCTTTTTGAACAAGTCTTCAATAATTTCCAGAAGGTTGTCAAGTCGTGTGTTGTTCCTTATGGTGATCGGTAATTCATTCCATAGTTGTGTGCAGATGTATGAGAAGCTAGATGCATGTATAGATCTGTACCTAAGTCCTTTGCAGTTGGGATAATGGAGGTTTAAGTAAGTACGTGATGAACTTTTGTTGTTTCTCTCTGGTAAGTCTATTAGGTCTGACATATAAGATGGGGCATCTCCTTAAATAATTTTATGAACTAAGGTGCAAATTTTGAATGCAATTCGATCCTTCAGTGGGAGCCAATGTAGCTTTTCTCTAAGGGGCATGGCACTTTCATATTTCACCTTTCCGAATATCAGTCTGGCTGCAGTGTTCTGGGCAGTCTGGAGTTTCTTAATGGTTCGTGCCTTGCATCCCGCGTATAAGGAATTACAATAGTCCAAATGACTCAATACCAATGATGGCACAAGTTTGCGGAACGTCTCCCTTGGCAAGAAAGGTTTCACTCTTCTAAGCCTCCACATTGCATAGAACATTTTCTTTATAACATTTTTCACGTTATCTAGGTTAAGATTACGGTCAATTGTTACGTCTAGGAGTTTCAGGGTATCCGCAACAGGAAGAGTGTGGTTTGGTGTATTTATATTGGTATAGTTAATTTTATTATACTGCGATGATAGTATAAGGCATTGTGTCTTTTCTGCGTTGAGTTTTAATTGGAATGCACCATCCAGTCTGCCCAACAAGATAAACTCACATGTGCTACTTTTTATGTATACCTTACCTTGATTTGTACCTGTCCTTTTCCGGGCACAGACCATATAAGTCTGCCCAGCACTATCCCCACCTCCCAACTCCGGTTCTGGCACAGACCGTATAAGTCTGCCCAGCACCATCTCCGTCTCCCGCCACCGGCTTTGCCACCCAATTTCGTCTAAGCTCCTTAGGATCCATTCCTTCTGAGCAGGATTCCTTTATGTTTATCCCACGCATGTTTGAATTCCGTTACCGTTTTCGTTTCCATTCCAAGCATCCACTACTCTCTCCGTGAAAAAATACTTCCTGACATTTTTCTTGAGTCTGCCCCCCTTCAATCTCATTTCATGTCCTCTCGTTCTACTGCCTTCGCATCTCCGGAAAAGGTTCGTTTGCAAATTAATACCTTTCAAATATTTGAACGTCTGTATCATATCACCCCTGTTTCTCCTTTCCTCCAGAGTATACATGTTCAGGTCCGCAAGTCTCTCCTCATACGTCTTGTAACGCAAATCCCATACCATTCTCGTAGCTTTTCTTTGCACCGCTTCAATTCTTTTTACATCCTTAACAAGATACGGCCTCCAGAACTGAACACAATACTCCAGGTGGGGCCTCACCAACGATTTATACAGGGGCATCAACACACCCTTTCTTCTGCTGGTCACACCTCTCTCTATACAGCCTAACAACCTTCTAGCTAGGGCCACTGCCTTGTCACACTGTTTCGTCGCCTTCAAATCCTCAGATACTATCACCCCAAGATCCCTCTCCCCATCCGTACCTATCAGACTCTCCCCGCCTAACACATACGTCTCCCGTGGATTTCTACTCCCTAAGTGCATCACTTTGCATTTCTTCGCATTGAATTTTAATTGCCAAACCTTAGACCATTCTTCTAGCTTCCGTAGGTCCTTTTTCATGTTTTCCACTCCCTCCGGGGTGTCCACTCTGTTACAGATCTTAGTATCATCCGCAAATAGGCAAACTTTACCTTCTAACTCTTCAGCAATGTCACTCACAAATATATTGAACAGAATCGGCCCCAGCAGTCTATTAGATTGTAAGCTCTTTGAGCAGGGACTGTCTCTCTTTGTTAAATTGTACAGCGCTGCGTAACCCTAGTAGCGCTCTAGAAATGTTAAGTAGTAGTAGTAGCACCGATCCTTGAGGCACTCCACTACTCACCTTTCGCTCCTCCGAGCGAATTCCATTCACCACCACCCTCTGGCGTCTGTCCGTCAACCAGTTCCTAATCCAGTTCACCACTTCGGGTCCTATCTTCAGCCCTTCTAGTTTATTTAAGAGCCTCCTGTGGGGAACCGTGTCAAAAGCTTTGCTGAAATCTAAGTAGATTACGTCCATAGCTCGTCCCTGATTCAATTCTCCTGTCACCCAATCAAAGAATTCAATGAGGTTCGTTTGGCACGAATTCCCTTTGGTAAAACCATGTTGTCTTGGATCTTGCAACTTATTGGCTTCCAGGAAATTCACTATCCTTTCCTTCTGCATCACTTCCATTACTTTTCCAATAACCGAAGTGAGGCTTACTGGCCTGTAGTTTCCAGCTTCTTCCCTATCACCACTTTTGTGAAGAGGGACCACATCCGCCGTTCTCCAATCCCTCGGAACCTCTCCCGTCTCCAAGGATTTATTAAACAAATCTTTAAGAGGACCCGTCAGAACCTCTCTGAGCTCCCTCAATATCCTAGGGTGGATCCCATCCGGTCCCATGGCTTTGTCCACCTTTAGCTTTTCAAGTTGTTCATACACACTCTCTTCCGTGAACGGTGCTCTATCCACTTCAATTTCATTTGTACTTTTTGCAGTCCATCGAGGTCCTTCTCCAAGATTTTCTTCTGTGAAAACAGAAGTATCTATTCAGCAAATTTGCTTTTTCTTCATCATTATCCACATAGCGGTTCGCAGTATCTTTTAGTCTCACAATTCCCTTTTTAGTCATTCTCCTTTCACTAATATACCTGAAGAAAATTTTGCCACCCCTCCTTACATTTCTAGCCATTTGTTCTTCCGTTTGCGCTTTCGCCAGACGTATCTCTCTCTTGGCTTCTTTCATTTTCATCCGGTATTCCTCCTCGTGTTCCTTTTCTTGAGTTTTTTTGTATTTCTGGAACGCCAACTCTTTAGCCTTTATTTTCTCAGCCACTTGCTTGGAGAACCATATCGGTTTCCTTTTTCTCTTGCTTTTATTTACTTTCCTTACATAAAGGTTCTTGGCCCTATTTATAGCTTCTTTCAGCCTGGACCACTGTCCTTCCACTTCTTGTATTTCCTCCCATCAGCTTTTTCCTCAGGTATTCCCCCATTTTACTAAAGTCAGCATGTTTAAAATCCAGGACTTTGAGTTTTGAGTGGCCACCCTCCTCTTCAGCCATCATATCAAACCAAACCGTTTGATGGTCACTGCTGCCCAGGTGGGCACCCACTCGGACATTTGACACATTATCCCCATTTGTGAGTACCAAATCTAGCATCGCTCCCTCCCTCGTGGGTTCTGACACCATTTGTCTGAGCAAAGCACTTTGAAAAGCATCCACGATCTCTCTACTTCTTTCCGATTCCGCAGACGGAACCTTTCAATCTACATCCGGCAGATTGAAATCTCCCAACAACAGCAACTCTCTTTTCTTCCCCAACTTTTGAATATCAGCGATCAGATCTTTATCTAGGTCCTCCAATTGTGTCGGGGGTCTGTAGACTTCTCGATACCCTGTCCTCACTTGGATTCCAGGGCTCTGTCCTTTCCTGGTTCTCTTCCTACCTCTCCCTCCGCACCTTTAGTGTTCACTCTGGTGGATCCTCTTCTACTTCTATCCCTCTGCCTGTCGGCGTACCTCAGGGTTCTGTTCTTGGTCCCCTCCTCTTTTCTATCTACACTTCTTCCCTTGGTTCATTAATCTCATCCCATGGCTTTTCCTACCATCTCTATGCTGACGACTCCCAAATCTACCTTTCTACCCCTGATATCTCACCTTGCATCCAAACCAAAGTTTCAGTGTGCTTGTCTGACATTGCTGCCTGGATGTCTCAACGCCACCTGAAATTAAATATGACCAAAACCGAGCTTCTCATTTTCCCCCCCAAACCCACCTCCCCGCTCCCCCCATTTTCTATTTCTGTTGATGGCTCTCTCATTCTCCCTGTCTCCTCAGCTCGAAACCTTGGGGTCATCTTTGACTCTTCTCTCTCCTTCTCTGCTCATATCCAGCAGACCGCCAAGACCTGTCGTTTCTTTCTTTACAACATCCGTAAAATCCGCCCCTTTCTTTCCGAGCACTCTACCAAAACCCTCATCCACACCCTTGTCACCTCTCGTTTAGACTACTGCAATCTGCTTCTTGCTGGCCTCCCACTTAGTCACCTCTCCCCCCTCCAGTCGGTTCAAAACTCTGCTGCCCGTCTCATCTTCCGCCAGGGTCGCTTTACTCATACTACCCCTCTCCTCAAGACCCTTCACTGGCTCCCTATCCGTTTTCGCATCCTGTTCAAACTTCTTCTACTAACCTATAAATGTATTCACTCTGCTGCTCCCCAGTATCTCTCCACACTCGTCTTTCCCTACACCCCTTCCCGTGCACTCCGCTCCATGGATAAATCCTTCTTATCTGTTCCCTTCTCCACTACTGCCAACTCCAGACTTCGCGCCTTCTGTCTCTCTGCACCCTACGCCTGGAATAAACTTCCTGAGCCCCTACGTCTTGCCCCATCCTTGGCCACCTTTAAATCTAGACTGAAAGCCCACCTCTTTAACATTGCTTTTGACTCGTAACCACTTGTAACCACTCGCCTCCACCTACTCTCCTCTCTTCCTTCCCGTTCACATTAATTGATTTGATTTGCTTACTTTATTTATTTTTTGTCTATTAGATTGTAAGCTTTGAGCAGGGACTGTCTTTCTTCTATGTTTGTGCAGCGCTGCGTATGCCTTGTAGCGCTATAGAAATGCTAAATAGTAGTAGTAGTAGACAACACCCACATGGACAGAGGTTCTATCCTCTCTTATTAAGGTGATCCATATCGCTTATTCCTTTCCCCAGTTCCCTGTCATTTCAGTCGCTGTGATATCATTTCTCACATACAGAGCTACTCCTCCACCTTTACGCCCCTCTCTATCCTTCCTAAAAAGATTATAGCCTGGTATGTTTGCATCCCATTCATGGGAACCATTGAGCCATGTCTCTGTGATTGCAACTATGTCCAAGTCTGACTCCAAGATCAGGGCATTACCCGGTATGTTCTTGCTGTTAGGAAATTATGAAACCAGTTTAGTACATTTCCTCCAATTCCAAAATATTCTAGGATGTTTAATAGAATACCATGGTTAACCATGTCAAATGCGCTGGACATGTCGAATTGTAAAAGAAGAATATTATTGCCCGTTGCAATAATTTGTTTGAATTTGGTCATGAGTGTTATAAGAACTGTTTCGGTGCTGTTGTTAGCAAATGAACAAAAAAAAAAAAAAAGAGGAGACAACTCCTAGGGGAGGTGGGAGGGATTGTGAGAATATACCCTGCTGTCCTCAGAGAATACCTGCTACAGGTAAGTATCTTCAGTTTCTCCGAGGTCAACCATGCCTATAATTCTCACAAGTGGAGAATCCCCGGCTACCAGGCTCACAGAAAACAAAGACAGGTCAATTGGGCCTTTCATTGGCAAGGACATAACACAAATCAATCTAAAATTATATACAAACTGTATGAGAGTGCAGCCTGGAACAGAACAAAACGGAGGGTGAAGTTGGATTCCAGACCACAAAACAAATTCTGCAGTACTGTCTCTCCAAACCTACTGTCGCTTCGGGTATGCTGCTCAAGGCAGTAGTGAGATATGAATGTGTGGACTTAAGCCTGCATCACAGCCTTGCAAATTTATTCTATGGTGGCTGACCTCAAGTGGGCTATTGTCGCAGTCCATGGTCACTCCAGCCTGGGCAACAGCGAAAGAAATGCAATCTGCTAGCCTATTAGATTGTAAGCTCTTTGAGCAGGGACTGTCTTTCTTCTATGTTTGTGCAGCACTGCGTACGCCTTGTAGCGCTATAGAAATGCTAAATAGTAGTAGTAGTACTATTAGAGATTGTGCATTTCCCAATGGCAACCCCCTTCCTGTTAGGATCAAAAGAAACAAAAAGTTGGGTGGACTGTCTGTGGGGCTTAGTCCGCTGAAGGTAAAAGGCTAATGCTTGCTTGCAGTCCAAGATATGCAAGGCGTCTCTCGCCAGGATGGGCATGAGGTCGGGGAAAGAATGTTGGCAAGAAAATCAACTGGTTCACATGGAACTCTAACACTACCTTAGGCAGGAACTTAGGGTGCATCCAGAAGACTACTCTGTTGTGATAAACCTAGTATAAGCTGCATCCACTACTAAGGCCTGAAGCTCACTGACCCTGTGAGTTGAAGTAACAGCCACCAAGAAAATGACCTTTCAGGTCAAGTACTTCATATGACAGGAATCCAGTGGCTCAAAAGGAGCTTTCACCAGCTGGGTGAGAATGATGTTGAGGTCCCATGACGGGGGGCTTTGACAAAAGCAAACATCTCATGAAGTGAACAACTAGGGGCTGTCCAGATATGGGCTTACCCTCTACACGTTGATAAGCACTAATTGCACCAAGGTCAACCCTTACAGAGTTGGTCTTAAAGCAAGACTCGGAAAGGTGTAGAAGGTATTCAAGCAGGGTCTATGTAGGGCACGAAATACCTCACACCAGACGGCAAACGTCCTCCTTTTAAAAGAGTAACACCTCTTTGGAAAATCTTTCATGGAAGCCAGTAAGACCCGGGACACACCCTCAGGAAGAGACAGGGAAGCAAATTCTAGGCTCTCAACATCCAGGCCATGAGGGCCAGAGACTGGAAGTTAGGATGTAGAAGAGATCTTGCGTTCTGAGTCATGAGGGTCACAAAACATTCCAGACTCCACGGTTCTTCGGAGGATAACTCCAGAAGAAGATGAAACCAGATTTCTCAAGGCCAGTAAGGAGCGATCAGAATCACAGTTCTGCAGTCTTGCTTGAGTTTCAGCAAAGACTTTCCCACGAGGGGTATGTGAGGATATGCATACTAAAGACCTGCCCCCCCCCCCCCCAATGGAGGAGGATGACATCCAATGCTAGTCTGTCATGGGCCTGGAGCCTGTAACAGAACTGAGGGACTTTGTGATTGATCTGAGTGGCAAAAAGATCCACTGAGGGAGTGTCCCATGCTCAGATCTCCCAAGCGAAGCCCATGTTGAGAGACCACTCATGCGGTTGCATGACCCTGCTCAGTCTGTCAGACAGGCCTCTGTTTGTGCCTGCCAGATAAGTGGTATGCCCAACGCCACATCCAAACAGCTTCTTGACATAGAGGGAGTGATCCGGTGCCCCCCTGCTTGTTGGTATAATACACTGCAACTTGATTGTCCATTTGAATGAGTACAATTTGGTGAGACAGCCGATCCCTGAAAGCCTTTACAGCATTCCAAATAGCCTGAAGCTCAAGGAGATTGATCTGGGGATCTGTTTCCTGGGTGGACCAAGCACCTTGAATGTGGAGACTATCTGACATGAGCTCCCCATCACAGGCGAAAAGCATCCATCGTCAGCACTTTCTGCAGCTGAGGAATTTGGAATGGAAGTCCTAGAGTCAAATTGGATAAATGGTCCACCACAACAGGGAGCGAACTAGCTAGCTCTAGGGACACTTGAATGAGATTTTCCAGATTCCCCATAGCTTGGTACCACTGAGAAGCCAGGGTCCCTTGGGCAGTTCTCATGTGAAGACGTGCCATGAGCGTCACATAAAATGTGGATGCCATGTGGCCCAAACAGTGACTGAGAAGCCAGTGTGACTACAGCATCAGCTCTCAGCCGCAGGAAGAAGGCTCGAACCTTCTGTGTATCGAGCAGGGCTCCAATGATTTCCGATTGCTGGACAGGGTGCAGATGGGGTAGTTTAAAATGAATCCTAGTAGGCCAATCACTTCAATAGTCCTCCGCATGGACTCCCGAGCACCATCCTACAACGTACTCTTCACCAGGCAATCGTCCAGACACCACTACACATTTGGTAAAAACCCTGGGAGCTCACGCAAGGCCAAAAGGCAACACACGGTACTGGAAGTGCTGTGTTCCCAGTTGAAATCGTAGATCCTTCCTGTGAGCTGGAAGTGTCGGGATGTGAATGTAAGCATCCTTCAAGTCCAGAGAGCACAGCCAATCGTTTTCCTGAATCATTGGGAGATGGGTGTCTAGGGAAACCTTCCTGAACTTTCTTTGACTAGGAATTTGTTCAGGGTCCTTAGGTCTAGGATGGGACGCATCCTTCCCGTCTTCTTTCGCATAAGGAAGTACCTGGAATAGAATCCCAGCCCTTCCTCCCCTGGTGAAATGGGCTCGACCACATGGGCCTTCAGAAGGGCTGAGAGTTCCTCTGCAAGTACTTGCTCGTGCTGAAAGCTAAAGTAATGAGCTCTCGGTGGGTAATTCAGTGACCTCTGTCACCAATGCAGGGCATAACCGAGATGGACTATTCAAACAACCCACCAGTCGGAGGTTACACAAGGGGCAAACTTTTGTGGGAAAACTTCAGCCTCCCCACGACCAGCAAGTCGTCCCGCATGGTCATTGTCACTGTAGCTATGCTCTGTTCGAGCCAGTCAAAAGCTTGCCCCCTGCTTCAACTGGGGAACTACTGGGACATTAGGTGCACACTGCTGACAAGAACGAGTGCGCTGGGGTTGAGCCTGCTGACACAGGCAAGAGTAAGCAGCATACCTACATCTCTGTGAGTAGTAGGCACCATTCCTCGTGTCTTTTTGCCTGTTGCTGCCTAAGTGTAGCGGTTTGCAATTTGCTCTGCAACCAATCTAAAATTCCCCGGAATTAGGTTCCTCTGAACTGAAATGCTATGCTTTCCTCATAGTGGGCATAAGGAGCTCTGCTTGACCTTTAGCGCTGTGCCACTGCGGTATTAGCTAAATAATGGGTCGCTGTTCTTTGGTTTTATTGCACAATTTATGTATAAAAGTGACTAAATTAAAAATTAAATATTTAATTTAACAATGAAAAAAATCTAACCCAGTATAGGAAGCAAACAATTAACACATATGATATGCTGCAGATCTGGAACAGCTTAGCGCTATAGCTCACATAGCCTATTTGATTTGCTTTATGATGCCGCCTCTGCTTTTTTTTTGTTAAGCTATTTTGGGCTTTTTGGTAATCTAACCTTTTGTCTCACCACTCCTGTTCAATTTTGTTTACTCCCTTTACTGTCTCATTGCCCTTCCTCGAGTTGCCAAAATACCTCCTAGAGGAACAGTCACATGCAGAAGGTGCCTGGCAGGAGAGAGAATGGCTGGTATCAGTGTGTTTCTTGACTTGGTCAGCGACCTCCTCAACCTTCTCCCCCAAAAAATTACCCCCCCCCCCCCCCAGCATGGGGCATCCACCAACCTCTGCTGAACTGCTGGTTCCAAGTCAGAGATACTAAACCATGAGAGTCTGCTCATCTCTATACTTTGGGCAGGGATCTTTGGAAGTCACATCAAAAGTGTCACAGGCCCCCCTGGCCAAGAACTTACGACACACCTTCTGTTGCTTGGCCAACTGATGAAATGATTCAGCCTACTCTGAAGGAAGAGTGTCTGCCAAATCTAGTAGCTTGTGCACCAAGTCCCACACGTACCCACTTGTGAGGAGCTGTTAATATTGAATACAGAACACGAACATAGAAGACAAACATCTTACGTCCAAAAGACTCCAAGGTTCTAGCTTCCATGCCAGGGGGCACTGAAGATAGTCTCTATTACTCTTGGCCCTTTTGAGGGTGGATTCAACCACAAGGGAATGATGAGGCAGCTGAGGCTTATCAAACACAGAGAGAACCAGGACAGACAAAGGGAACTCCCAATTCCTCATGAGAACATCCTGCAAGATCTCATGAAGCAGGACCATCACAGCCTCTCTAGGAGGGGACTCATAGTCCACGACCTCGACCATCTTAGCCCTTAACAAAAGAGGGGAAGAAAGGGATTTCCGTGGCCGACTTTCTCCTTTCCTGTGGAGGGGAGGGGTCAGAAGGCATCCTATAATAGTCCTCCTGCATGAAGTATCGAGGGTCATCATTTGACTCCCAAGAGCACTACTCATCAGCCAAAACCTCCTGTGGAGCAGGCTGAGACCGAGACTGCCTCAACCTTGAAGAGTCATGTCCCCGAGAGGGGTGTCAAGGAGTCGGTTCCTGCATCAACTCCAACAAAGCTTCCTCCACTGGTGCTGAGACAGTGCCAACTTGTGTGGCAGTCGACACCGAGATCACACATGACACCAGTGTTGAACGTCTCACCATAGGCCGAGGGCCAAACAGGGCTGCAACTAGAGGCATGACTGGTGCAAGCACCTTGAACACTGATGTACTCTGTTGAATAAAGCCAGCCAGAAGCTCAGGGAGCAAGGCCTGGATGAGCTCATCGTGGGCCGACAGCGGGAAAGGCTGGGGTGTCGGCTCAGAGACAGGCTGCAGAACTGCTGGGGTCAAAATGGGAGGCTGGTCCTGGCTACATGAAGCATCCGCACTGGCACCTCTTGTACGGAGGGGGAGCGGTCCTACCAGTGCCAACACTTCTCAGGTGCCAAATCCCTCGGCATCATGCGTCGAGGGTGATCCAATACCAATGCTTCTTGGTCTTCGCCCAAAGCCGGTCATCAAGGCTCCTCGGTGCTGACGTCGAATCCTCCCATCGCCTCAGGGTTCGGTCCGATGCAGGTCGATCCTGAGGAGAGTGTTGAGGCAGGTAGAGACCCACTCGATGCACAACTGCTCCCAGTGTCAACACATCTAGCAGCCATACAGATTGATGCAACACCTGACACCAATGTTGAGGATTCGAACCAGGCTCCAAAAAAGCTTTTCGTGTTGAGCCTCCCTGGCCAACAAAGACACAGGACAAAGTTTGAAGGGCTATGATCAGACACCAAGAATGGATGTCTGTACCAGAGATGGTCCTACTGCATCAGACCATCTCTTAAAACGCTTACAGCCACTGGGAACGTTCGTGGACATGGAAGGAAAAACTTCTGTGGCCAAATCAAACAACTTGATGGTGTCGACAAACCAGAGAAAAGAAAGGGAGAACCAGACCGAAATCAAGGCCTAGACATGGAAAAAGAAAAGAAACTTAAAAGCAGAGAAAAAAATCTACAAATTAAAGGAAAGTAATAAGGGGAAACCCAAACTCGGAACAAGAAAAATTGCAAAAAAAGCACTCAGAAAAAGCTCTTCTGAACAGACTAAGAGGAACATATGAAAACGGAATCCATTCCTCACTGAGGTAAAAAAAAAAAGAATTGCCAGTCCCACGCTCTCACAGCAGGTGGGAAGGCACTAACTCAGTGGAGCAAGTCCCTCACTCCACAAAGCTCTTTTTAACTTGAAATAAGCTCCGGACTGGGCAACGTAGGTCACGTTACCCACATGGGAGAATTATAGGCCTGCTTGTCCTCGGTGAAAGTGCTCTTCAATTCGTTTTATATCATATGATGTATTGTATATTTTGTGATATGTAAAACAATTATTTGTAATCCACCTAGAGCTTCAATGTGTAGAAGAATATAAATATTCATATTAAATTAAATCCTCTACTATGCTTGGTAAGAAAGGGGATGGAATGCCAGTATGGCTATAGTGAGATGCTTTATCAAAAGCAACACAGTAGTTTATGCTCACCCTAAATTATACACTGACTTTAAAAAAATTACCTGTATTTGCACCACACTCAGATACTGCAGGGGTGGAAGCCACTGATGCAACAATGGCATTACATAAACCAAAATCTGAAAATGTTCCTTTGAAGAACTGTTTAGACATGCCAGATGATTTGCTTCACCAGTGTCTGCCAGTGTTTTTTTACGTTTTATTGCCTGAAGGTGATGGAAGCTCTGTTTGAGACACCACATGCACTATTTTTGTGTAAAGTTAAGTACTGCTTGTTTACATTTTGAATTTATTGAATATATTGAGAAAGAATTTTTAAGGAAGAAATTTACCATATAGACTGTAATGGTTGCATGGTGATATTTGGAATTTTTCTGACCAGTGATGTTTCTCTTGAGTAAGCTATTTGCTGTCTGGTGGCAGTGTAAAAGTCTTACTTCCAAAGTTCACTGAGGTCTTTTCTCCAATTGCTGATTCCTGTCTCTTGGTGACTTATTCTGGTTTATCTGAATGTATTTTGTGTATTTTGAGTGATTCACATTCAGCTCCTTTCTTTCTATTATCACATAAACAACAAATGCAAATAAAATAAAATAAAGGGAGATCCCATGGGAGGAGGTACTGTCATGCACGTTCAAGACAATAAATAAACCATTCACATAATTGTGATCTAAAAACATCAGGCACATGGTAAAATGACTGAATATTTAGCCAAATATTCCATAAGAAAGTAAGCTTTGTATGATGAAATTATGTCGTCTGCAATGGAGTGAAAGATAGCAGAACCAAAACAAAACATGGCCCACAACAAGCATTTCACTCAAATACTTTCTCCAGGGAATGCAATTCTGCAAAACATACACTGGTGTATTGTTTGGCCCTGCTGTCTCAGATGTCACTACCGAGTTTTCTGTCCTAAAAAACTTTGAAGGATTTTGGTTGTGCCCCAACATATTTTCAGGATAATCTTTTCTATAGTAGCAGTAAAAAGCATATTATTATGCTGATTCTGAGCAGTCTCCCTAGCTCACTAAGTCAGGAAACTAGGTATAGACTTCAATATAAATGCAAGTAAATCTAGGCAGGCTAAAGGTTAAGTTAATGGGACAGTGTTGCTGATTTTCTTGGGTTCAAGGTTCACCAAACATAAGAACAATGTGCCAACTGGGCTACACAAATTGGGCTTTGTTATGAGAGGGCACCTCAAGAAAACAAAATGGTACTCACATTCAAGAAGGCGTGAGACAAAGAGGATCCCAACAAAAATAATTATGAAGCGTGAGATCAAGGAATCACAGTAAAGCACGCTTCCTATTGACAAGTAGTACCCATATTCTAAATGGGATTTAAAAGAATCAGATTTAAGTCATGGAAATAATCTTGGAAGCCACCATTAAAGAGAAGATGGATGTGAACAATGAAGAAAAGCAAAAGAGTAGCAGGAGTTTTCCACAGTTCACAAGCATAATGTCAGTCTTCAAGATTTACTGTAATCAGAAACTGATTACTGAACTCTGTTCATTTGGCCTTCCTAATTCTGTCATGAATATTTGGCTAGCGATTTGCGTGGCTACCAGGATCAAACTTCTGTTCTTAAGAAAATGCACCGGCTCCCTATTGCCTGAACAATCAAAGTTGTGTTCCTGATTTTTTAAGGCCAACAAAAGTGATGAAGCAGACTATTCAAAACCATCTTTTATGAATTTTGCTTGGCTGTAAACCACACTGCATAGTACTTTGATGGACCAGAAAGGCAGTACATAATTGCAAAATTAGATCATATGAGCTTGCCTGTACTCTCAGGTCTGAGTGCGGCTACACTTTGTACTCCCTCACTTAGGGAGATGCAGGTGAATGGGAGCCATAAAATATCTTTCGTCTATTTTGGGTCCATGCTTTTGAATGCATTTCCACTGGCACTTCACTTGGAAGGTGATATACCATGATTCCAAAAGATGGTGAAGGACCACATTTGATGCTGTGATGAAGGTGCAAGAATGTATTAGATTATACCGATATAAATAAACAAGCTAAGGGGGAAATTCATCGAGCGGCATTATGACCTTGATGCATATTAAAGGAATTAGCGTGTGCTAAATGCTAAAAGCCCATTTTATTGCTATGGGCTTTTAGCACATGTTAATTCTCTTAACGCGCATTAAGGTGCATGAAGGTCATTACACTGCTTGATGAATCCCCCCCCCCCCCCCCCCAAAAAAAAAAAAAAAAGGTTTTTTCTTTTTCAAATATTTATAGCTTGCCCATAAGCAGCTCTGGGTGAGAAACAAAACATCTATGCAGTAGAGTCCCAGTTAACCAACCTTTGGTTATCTGACGCTCCAGATTATCTGACAGTCGGTTCATCAGGCTCCACCCACTCCCCCCCCCCCAAACTACTTCTTTCCCACCCACCTATCCCTTAACATCACCCACTTCCCTGATCTCGGAACCCCCTCAACTGCCTCCTCCCCAGGCACCCAATAAAAGTAGCCCCCCCCCCCCCCCCCCCAGGGTCTACCTTTAGAAGCCCTGGTGGTCCAGCAATGAGTTCAGGACAGGAGCATCCCCCTCTCGTTCCTGCAGGCTCTGTTTTGAAAATGGCTGCCACCAGACACAAGGCTGTCATCAGAATTCACGGCAGCCATTTTCAAAATGGAGCCAACACGGGCAGAAGCGAGGGGGGTTGCTCCTGCCTTGAACTCACTGCTGAACCACTAGAACTTCTAAAGTTAGACACCAAGGGGGGAGGGGGGGTTGGCTATTTTGTTCAGTGACCGAGGGGAGGCAATGGAGGAGGCGTCCAAGATCAGGGTGGCAGCTGCTGTTCTGGGGGGGGGGGGGGGACAAGTTTTGAGTATGCTGTTGGGCAGATGCGGTGGGTCTCAGATTATTCTACTTTTCAGTTATCCAACAACCTGTTGGTCCCAATTAAGTTAATTGAGACTCTACCATAATTAATACATTATTACATAAAACAACCTAGATGTAAATCCATTTTATTTGTACACTGTCCTTGCTAATGTCATATGTTACTTATTATTATATTTTATGTTTTTATTACCTACTGAATGGCCATTCCTTGTAGATTCTCTCTCTCTCTCTCGTCTCAACTAACCTACTACTACTACTACTACTTAACATTTCTAGAGCGCTACTAGGGTTACACGCAGCGCTGTACAATTTAACAAAGAGAGACAGTCCCTGCTCAAAGATGACCTCAAAAACCTCAAAGCAACAAGCCGTGAACAGCTCATGGGGCCATCACACTTGTGATGGTTTCAACAGCATAGTGAGTTATAAATAAACTAAATTCTATTAGATCAAGTTTCAGTTTTTTAGAACATTAGCAGCTAAAATTATATGAAAAATGTGCTCCATACAGTTTAACTGGATTTTGATAAAACTTCCAAAATGAAACTAGATTTCAGCGAGTCTATTTGTGATAGGATAAAGCTGAAGACAATGAACGAGCAATGACCTCAAAAACCTCAAAGCAACAAGCCGTGAACAGCTCATGGGGCCATCACACTTGTGATGGTTTCAACGGCATAGTGAGTTATAAATAAACTAAACTCTATTAGATCAAGTTTCAGTTTTTTAGAACATTAGCAGCTAAAATTATATGAAAAATGTGCTCCATACAGTTTAACTGGATTTTGATAAAACTTCCAACATGAAACTAGATTTCAGCGAGTCTATTTGTGATAGGATAAAGCTGAAGACAATGAACGAGCAATAATTAATAGTACAATCCAACTTATTTCACAAAGGAGATAAAGATAATCTAGTAGATATAAAGTGAAGTGGCAAATGATAATTAATGTGATTAAGTGCAAGATTAAGTCCAGGTGGACCACAAGAATATACAGATGTCATATGGATAGATACAGCTTAAAGAAGCATAGCCAACATGGATTTAGCTACGGGATGCTTCTCCTTACCAATCTGTTAGATTTAACAGCGTGAATAAACATGTGGATAAGTGTGAGCTTGTTGATAAGTATATCTGGATTTTCAGATGGTATTTGACGAAGTCCATCACAAGAAGCTCCTGAGGAAATTAAAACATCATGGGATAAGAACCAATGTCCTACTAGGAATTGGCTAAGACACAGAAAACACTGAGTAAGACAAAACTATCAGTATCTCAGTGAAGGAATCTTGGGTTACTACTAGACTCATCACTTATTTTGATCCTGCAAATTCAAACACCTTTAAAAACCTGTCTCTATCTCCTGAGGCAACTAAGAAATCTCTCTCCATGTATCATAAATGTGAGTGACCACAGTGGTTCATGCCATCATAAAGCCATGACTAACCTACTGTAATTCCCTGTACACTGGTCAAATCAAAAAGCAATGTTATTCACCTGTAGCAGATTTTCTCTGAGGACAGCAGTCCAAGTATTCTCATAGTTGGGTGACATCTGATGGAGACTGGTGCGGATGTTGCCTAGCGAGAAGATTGTAGAAGTTTCTAGCAGTGTCTCACGGTGCATGTGCTGGTGCTTTCCTGTCCAATGCACAAGCGCTGGTCCCTCAGTCATGTAATTTAGCTAAAGAATTCAACTCTATAGGAAGGTGGGACAGTTTATGAGAAAGCCTGCTGTCCTTGGAGAACATCTGCTACAGGTGAATAACTTTGCTTTCCCCGAGGACAAGGCGGTCAGTTGTATTCTTACAGCTGTGGAATCCCTAGCTACCAGGCTCACTGAAATCAACAATCCTAGAACAATAAGGACTCAAAATGTTGAGGCCTTCAAGTCAATGAACCTGAAGCTATTTACCTAGTAATTGTGAAGCTGCAGCCTGGAACCAAAGAAAACTGGGCCTGGGAGTGGGGGGGGGGGGGGGGAGGAGGAGGAGGATTGGCGTTGATTTGGTAGACACTGAACCAATTCTTATTAGTAATCCCTTCCTTCCGAGAGGTAATCCGTCAACACACCAGGAAGATTATCTTTTCAGTTCAGGGCGCCAAACACTGGAACAACTTACCCAGTCCCTCTGCCAACAGACATCCCTCCAAGACTTTAAAATCAATCTAAAATCAATCTCTGATGCATACTCCTAACCCCACTAGGAAAACAGCAGACACAAAGCATATTGGACCCTTCAGACCAGTTTCAGTCCTCTTTTCATTTCACCCTCTCTTCTATCCCATATGAAAACTGTAGTTATATCCCTCCCACTTTTCAATGCTCTACTATTTTCTTACTTTACTTTACGTTTTAGAATGTAAGCCACTCAGACATCCTTTTGATGGTCGGGATAGTAAATTTTACAATAAACTTGAATTCTTCAAGACTGCCTGCCCAAATTAGTTGTCACATAGGGTTATCCTACTCAAAACAGTAATGAGAAGTGAATGTGTGGACAGATGACCACGTTGCAGCTTTGCAAATCTCCTCTATGGAGGCCAACCTCAAGTGGGCTACTGTCCTAGCCACAGCTACTACTACTACTTAACATTTCTATAGCGCTACTAGACATACGCAGAGCTGTACACTTGAACATGAAGAGACAGTCCCTGCTCGACAGAGCTTACAATCTAATTAGGACAGACAAACAGGACAAATAAGAGATAAGGGAATTACTAAGGTGGGGATGATAAAATAAGGGTACTGAACAAGTGAGTAAGGGTTAGGAGTTAAAAGCAGCATCAAAAAGGTGGGCTTTTAGCCTAGATTTGAAGACTGCCAGAGATGGAGCTTGATATACTGGCTCAGGAAATCTATTCCAAGCATATGGTGCAGCAAGATAAAAGGAATGGAGTCTGGAGTTAGCAGTGGAGGAGAAGGGTGCAGATAAGAGAGATTTACCCAGTGAACGGCGTTCCCGGGGCAAAGTGTAGGGAGAGATAAGAGTGCAGAGGTACTGAGGATCTGCAGAGTGAATGCACTTATAAGTCAATAAGAGGAGTTTGAACTGTATGCAGAAATGCATAGGAAGCCAATGAAGTGACTTGAGGAGAAGCCTAATATAAGCCTAGCGACACTGGTGGAATATAAGTCATGCAGCAGAATTCTGACATTGTAAGCCTTGACATGACCCTCTAAAGTCAGTCCGACCTGGGCAAAAGTGAAGAAGATGCAATTTGCTAGCCAATTAGAAAGTGTGCATTTGGCTACACCCATCCAGTCTGAGTCAAAAGAAACAACAAGCTGGTTGGACTGTATGGGCCATGTAGTACACTCTCACCAAGATGAGCATGTGGTTTTGGCAGAACAAATTAAGATGGAACCTTGACACTATCTTAAAAAGGAACAGGGTGGGTGTGGAGAACTACCCTAGTGTGATAAAACTTAGTGTAAGTTGGATCTGCTACTAGGGCTTGAAACTCACTGACCCTGCGAGCTGAAGTGACCACCACCAAAACACAACTTTCCAGGTCAAATACTTCAGATGAGAGGAATCAAGTGGCTCAAAAGGAGCTTTCATCAGCTGGGTGAGGACAACATTGAGATCCCATGACACATAGGAGGTTTGATTTGGGGGGTGGGGGGAGACTTTGTCAACAGATTGGTAGGAGGTTTGATAGGGGGGACTTTGTCAACAGCAAACCTCTCATGAAGCAAACAACTAGAGCTGTACAGAGATGGCCTTACCTCTTACACGCTGATAAGCACTAATTGCACTGAGATGAATCCTTACTGAGTTAGTTTTTAAACCAGACTCAGAGAGGTGCAGGAGGTATTCAAGCAGTTTTTGTGTAGGGCAAGTGAGGGGATCTAAGGCCCTCACACCAGACAGCAAACCTTCTCCGCTTAAGAGAGTAACACCTCTTAGTGGAGTTTTTCCTGGAAGTCAGCAAGACGCAAAACACACTATCAGATAAACCTAAGGAACCAATTCTGTGCTCTCAACATCCAAGCAGTGAGGGTCAGGGATTGCAGGTTGGGATGCAAAAGGGATCTTTCATTCTGCATGAGGAGGGTCGGAAAATAATCCAATCTCTACGGATCTTTGGAAGATAAGTCCAGAAGAGGAAACTAATAAGGGATGATTAGCATAGCTCCACCGTCTTGTCCGAGTTTCAGCAAAGCCTTCACTATGAGAGGAATCGGATACACATACAGAAGACCTTTCCCCCAATGTAGGAGAAAGGCATGACGCTAATCTGCTGTATGATCTGAGCCCGAAACAAAACTGGGGGACTTTGTTGTTGAGAGGAGTAGCAAAAAGATCCAACGAAAAGAGTGCCCCACTCACAGGGGATCTTGCGCAAAACCCTGTTCAGTCTGTCCCTGTTCTGTTTGCCTGCCAGGTATATGGCTCAAAAGACAATTCCATGAAGGCAGGCCCACTGCCTCCTGACACAAGAGGAAGGATCAAGTCCCGCCCCCCCCGCCCCCCACTTGTTCACATAGAACACTACAACCTGGTTGTCCATTTGAATGAGAATTTGGTTTTGTAGCCGATCTCTGAAAGCCTTTAGGAGCGTTCTAAATGGCCCTGAGCTTGAGGAAGTTGATATACTAAGTCTTTTCATGATCCCTGGGTGTGAAGCCCATCTACATGAGATCTCCCCCCCCCCCTCCCCCAAGTTGGATGCATCCATTGTTAACATCTTCTGAGGTGGTGGAATTTGGAATGGTAGTCTCACAGTTAAACTTGTCCCAACTGTCCACCATAGAAGGGCATGACTCAAATCTGGAGAAATCTGGATGACATCTGTTAGGTTCCCAGTCACCTGAGACCACTGGGAAGCTACAGTCCACTAGGCATGTCTCAAATGGAGACGTGTGATGGGAGTGACATGCACCATCGAGGCCATGTGGTCCATTAATCGCAACATTTGCCAAGCTGTGACCTGCTTGCTGCTTCGGACCTGCGAGGTGAGAGTTATCAAGGTCTCTGCTCTCAGTTAAGGAAGAAAAGCCCGAGCCTGCAATGTACCTAGCAGGGCTCCTAAGTACTCCAATCACTGACCCGGGAGTAGGGGTAGTTTATCACGAACTCCAGCAGCTCTTAACATCCGAATAGTTAGCCACACTGACTCCGTTGCTCCCTCCTGTGATATGCTCTTGACCAGCCAGCCACCCCAATCAGACTCCTCTTCATATTCAGATCAGACTGAGTCTACACCTGTCCTGGCTCAGTGGAACCACGTTCATGCCCCAAAGAAACCCAGACATAGAGGATCTCTCCACAGGCATGGATGGAGCCTCAGGAAGAATATGGGGCTGATCCACAGTTGGCACAAGCAGCCTTGATGCCCGAGTGGATTGCAACTACTGTATCTGTGCCAACTCCTCCCTAAGTATGGCTCAATACCACTCATCAAAGGAAGAGAGGCAGCCTGAGATGTTGGTGCTGAACCAGAAGCGAGAACCTGGCTGCTTGAAAACTTGTGCACCGGCCCCTCTACCAAAGTGAGGAAGCCAATGCCCCAAAGTTCTCCGCACCGAGCACTGAAGAGGACCAATGCTTACGCTTCTCCAGCTTCCCCCGATGCTCAGTATTGCAGCCCTTTGGTGCCGATGAGGACAACATCGAACCATAAGCATAGTCGGGTCTAATGCTGACCAGTCCCAGGGTCTACTTTCAGTGCCTGATGTCGAGAGAGGTGGAGACCTCTTCGATGCCGGTACACTCCCAGTGGTTTCTGAAGTCTTAACAGCCATAGAGGTCGATGCTTCCAATGCCGATGTCAATGGATCGGCCTTCAAGGAGCCAAAATGTCTCTCTGTGTCCTCAGCTGCATTTTTTAAACAGAGAGAACAAGAGTCAAGGTAATGGTTAGTTCCAAGGTACCCAATGCACCAAGAGTGCGGGTTCACTACCGAAATCACCCGATTACACTGGTCACACTGCTTGAAGTCACTGGGGGTCTTCTTGGACATTGAAAAAAGAATCAAGGCCAAATTAAATTCCTCAATTGTGAACCTCAAAACAAGGCAACGTTCAAATTGAGATCAGTGCTCCAGCCTAAGCGGGCCTAGCAATTCAAGAAAAATAAAGGAAACTTTAAAAGCTGAAAACTAAAACTAATATAAACAGAACAAGGTAGGATAAAAGAAAAAGAAACCAAAAACACCCAAATGGGAAGGCACTGTGAAGAAGAAGAAGAAATATGCATAGTGAAGAGAACACAATGACATGCCCTTCCTGTCTGCGGAAAAATGAAGACTGAGGGACCCGAGCTCACATCAGGCAGGAAGGCTACCAGCATATGCACAGTGGAACACTTCTAGAAACTTCTACAATCTTCTCACTAGTCAGCATCCACACCGGGCTCCATCGGATGACGTCACTCAACTGTGAGAATAAAACTGGTTTGCACGTCCTCAGAAAAAGAGTTTGCACCAGCTTCAACTTATTCAGAATGCTGCAACATGACTAACAGTGGACTCAAATGGCAAATGACCACATCACACCCTTCTTGCAAAATCTACACTGGCTTCCAGTACCTTGCAGGCCAGACTTAAAACTCTGATTTTTAAGGTTCTCAGTCATGGAGAAGCAAAGTTTGTACTCTTCTTCTTCCTTTGCCTTCCTGTTTCTCCCTGCTCTTTGCAGGTAAAGCAGGGGGATCAGGATAAGCTGCACAAAATTAGGAACTTCAAAAGATCCTACTGGCAAGTTCCAACTGCAGATTAAAGATCTCTTGTGTCAATCCTTACACAATCACACACATTTTATTGTGTACCAAAAATTCATACGTTTTTGACTCAACCACCTAAGCAGCCTATTGTTACCAGTATGGGTACTCTGTGTTCCACCTCTGCATTTCCCTTTTCCTGTCCACTGGAATTTTTTTTTTAATATGCATTACGTTGAGACTTTTTAATATATACATTTTTTTTGTGTGTGTTTCTTGTCTATGTCCATGTTTTACTTGCTATATACACTATCTTGGGTAAATTTCTTTTTCAAAAATGTATGCAAGTAATTCTAACAAATAAATAAATGTGATTAAGTTCCTCCATCCACTGGTTTCACAAATTAAATAGTTATGTTTGATGCCAACTATCTGATTCTTTTTTTGGAATATTATCAGGGTCCTCTATTGGACTGCTTATTAGTTATCTATACCCTACATACTAATATCCTTGAACTTCAGGCTATTCAAGTGACTAAAGGCCTCTTTTACTAAGCTGCACTAGCGATTCCCCGCATGGCAAATGAGGAAGCCCATTCAATTCCTATGGGCTTCCTCTCATTTGCAGTGTGGGAATTCTTAGCATGGCTTATAAAAAAACACCGTGTTCTCTCACTTCTTGGATGCTTGGACACTCTATATTGATGTTATCTTCATAATATGGTCTGGCACAGAGCAGTTACTAAATTAAGTTTCACCAGGTTTAATTCCTGAGACCCTAATTCGCCATTTTCTATGCAATTTTATTTCTACTACAATAGCATTCTTAGATACACTGATTTCAATAACATCTACTGGATTTAAAGACAATTTATAGAAAAAAGTGACAATAATAATTTACTCCAATATCATAGCCTCCATCCTTGGAGTATAAAGGGCAATATACCTATGGGTCAATTTCTTAGACTCAGACATCTGTGCTCCACTAGTGAAGAATTTCAGGTGAGAGTCGTGGATGTGCGTCAGTGATTTCAGAAGGGTTATCCCAATTGGATTATCAGGTAAGCTTATAAGAGGGCTTTAAATGTTTTTCCATCTATTTTATTCATACCACCAACTCAAAAATCTGTTTCATCTTTTTCAAAAATGTATGCAAGTAATTCTAACAGACCTTTTTGGTTAAGAACATAGTTCAGAAACACTGGTCTGTTCTTAAAATTTCACCTATATTGTTTCTGTTAGCCCCTGCATTGCATATAACTGGAAGGAGAATTTTAAAGATCAAACTGTGCTGCCATTTTTACCTATAGATGATGTACTAGTACTATAGACCAAACAGGTCCCTGACCATTTTGAATGTGCCCAAGCATCACCGACCTGGCCCTATGTGCTAGAAGGTTGTCAAGTTAGAGACACCATTTCACATTTGGAAAATAAAATGAAATATCACACATATTATAATACAGCCCAAGTTATAAGTGCAGTTTTTTGCTTGTGTAATGTGGTATAGATAGGTCAGAGAAGAATTACGATCATCTGAGCCAAACTCAATAAGGTGAGCCCACACTGTTGGTTAAGCATTGACGGGATGGGACTTGACGTACCGCCTTTCTGTGGTTACAATCAAAGAGGTTTACATATTATATTCAGGTACTTATTTAGTACCTGGGGCAATGGAGGGTTAACTGACTTGCCCAAAGTCAAAAGGAGCTGCCGTGGGAATTGAGCCCTGGTCACCAGGATCAATGCCTGCTGCACTAACCACTAGGCTACTCCTCCAAGCATATAACTTTTTATGTTACATTTGTACCCCGCGCTTTCCCACTCATAGCAGGCTCAATGCGGCTTACATGGGGCAATGGAGGGTTAAGTGACTTGCCCAGAGTCACAAAGCCTGTGCCTGAAGTGGGAATTGAACTCAGTTCCTCAGTTCCCCAGGACCAAAGTCCACCACCCTAACCACTAGGCCACTCCTCCACTCCTATGACAGGATGGGGGACCCGCAGTTTGTAGTCCTGGAAAAGGTGTCCTCACAGCACAGTGGTAATGCCTCACAAGACTCATTTATGGGGAGCAGTGACAGATTGTTGAATGACAGCCTCTATACCTTACCAGTTGACTGAGTGATATACATTTTGAGGGGGTATATGTTCTGAGCTTGTGGCCAGAAAGAACTGGACTTGTTGATAAGGTCAAGTAACAGAAGTAAAAAACATGGAATTTGTATACATGTGAGAAAGTATGATAGATGTGAAAGATCATTGTGTACTGTGGCTGGCAGAAGCATTTCTGAAGAGGAGGGAATTGGTCTTCTACCGAGTGAGTTTGACAAGAATTCTGTATTATGGTTTTACAGCTGAATGTTTGGGATTGGGTGGATATTATGAATGGTTTCAAATGTGTTATATACATTTTTTGTAACTTTATGTACAATCTAATATTAAGTTTTTTAAGAAAAGTTGTTTAGTGACCAATTTGGATATTATGTAACTGGCAACTTTAGCAGTTATATACCAGCCCACTGCTTCGGAACTTTTGGCAATCTATCCTACCCCACTGAGCTACATCAGGCAAACACAGGTTACACTGGAGATAAATTAATAGAGAAATTATTTGTTTAGCAGTCGTGCTATGGGTGGTTATGATTACAGAAAAGCTTTAAAACCACTGTTGTGATTGATGTGAAATGCCAGAATTTTGTATATAGCAAGAACATAATAGTCATATTGGGTCAGACTGAGGGTTCATCTAGAACAGTATACTGCTTCCAACAGTGGCCAAACCAAGTCAAAAGTACCTGGTACAAATCAAAATAGTGGCAAGATTCCATGCTACCAATCCCAGGGGCAGCAGTGGCCTCCAGCATGTCTGTCTCAATAGCAGACTATAGACTTATCCTACAGGAAATTGCCAAACTTTTTTAAAACCCAGATATGCTAACTGCTACAACCATATCCTCTTGCAACAAGTTCGAGAGCTTAACTATTCATTGAGTGAAAAAATATTTCTTCCTATTCGTATTAAAAATATTACCATGGAACTTCATTAAGTGTCTACTAGTCTTTGTACTTTTTGTTTTTTTAAAGAGTAAAACACTGATTCACTTCTACACCACTCAGGATTTTGTAGACCTCTATCATATTCCCCCCCCCCCCCCCCCCCCTCAGCCATCTGTTTTCCAAGAGCCCTAACATCTTTAGCCTTTCCTCATATGAAAGGACTTCCAATCCCTTTATCATTTTGGTCACCCGTCTTTGAACCTTTTCTAATTAGATTGTAAGCTCTGTCAAGCAGGGACTGTCTCTTTATGTTCAAGTGTACAGCACTGCGTACGTCTAGTAGCGCTATAGAAATGGTAAGTAGTAGTAGTTCTAATTGTGCGATGTCTTTTTTTGAGATACGGCAACCAGAACTGCACGCAATACTCAAGGTGAGGTCGCACTATGGAGCGATTATAAGAGGGATTATAATATTCGTCATCTTATTTTCCTTCCTTTTCCTAATAACTCCTTGAATCCTGTTAGCTTTTTTGGCTGCAACAACACAGTGGACAGAAAATTTCAGCATACTGTCTACAATGGCATCTAGATCTTTTCTTGGGTGCCAACTCCTAAGGTGGACCCTAGCATCAAGTAACTATGATTTAGATTATTCTTCCCAATGTGTATCACTTTGCATTTGTCCACATTAAATTTCACCTGCCATCTGGATATGCCCAGTCTTCCAATTTCCTAAGGTCTTCCTGCAATTTTTCACAGTCAGTATGCATTTTAATAACTTTGAATATTTTTGGCTCATCCACAAATTTAATCATCTCACTCGACGTTCCTATTTATAGATAATTTATAAATAATTTAAATAGCACCGGTCACAGTACAGATTCCTGAAGCACTTCACTGTTCACCCTCCTCCATTGAGAGAAATGGCTATTTAAACCTACCTTCTGCTTTCTATCCACTAACCATTTCCTAATCCACAAAAAACATTGCCTCCTATCCCATGGCTTTTTAATTTCCTCTGGCGTCTCATGAGGGAATTTGTAAAAAGCTTTCTGATAATCTAGATACACTACATCAACCAGCTCACCTTTATCCACATGTTTATTCATACCTTCAAAGAAATGAAGCAAATTAGTGAGGCAATACTTACCTTGGCACCAATGTCAGGCTTACCGATCATCCCAGAAGCCTTTTTAAAAAATAACTTTATATTGGCCACCTTCCACTCTTCAAGTATTATTTTAATGACAGATCACTGATAGCATATCAGTAATTTCATATTTGAGTTCTTTCAGTACTCTGGAGTATACACCACCTGGTCCAAGTGACTTACTACTCTTTAATTTGTCGATTTGGCTCAGTATCAGGCATATTTTCAAAGCACTTAGCCTTCCAAAGTTCCATAGAAACCTATGGAACTTTGGAAAGTTAAGTGCTTTGAAAATATGCCTCAATGTCTTCCAGGTTCACAGAGATTTCTTTCAGTTCCTCTGCATCATCATCCTTGAAAAAACATTTCTGGTACAGGTAGATCTTTCATATCTTCAGTAAAGACCAATGCAATATCCAGAGAATATGACCTTGTCCTCCCGAGTGCCCTTTTACTCTGATGATCTAATGGTCCCACAGATTCCCTCACAGGCTGTCTGCTTCTGGTATACCTGAAAAAGTTATTACTATGAGTTTTCACCTCTGTGGCAAGTTTCTCTTCATATTCTCTTTTAGCCGTCTTTATCAATGATTTGCATCTAACTTGCCACTATTTATGTTGCTTCTTGTTTTCTTCATTCGGTTCCTCTTCCATTTTTTGAAGGAAGTTCTTTTACTTTTAACAGCTTCTTTCATGTCTCCCTTCAACCATGCTGGCTGTCATTTGCTCTTCTTTCCACCTTTATCAATACATGGAATAAATCTGGTCTGGGCTTCCAAGATGGTTTATTTTTTTTTTTTTAAACACCCATGCCTGATTTGAAGTCTTAATTTTTGCAGCTGATCCTTTTAGCTGCTTTTTTTTTTTTAAACCTTTTTCCTCATTTTATCATAATCGCCCTTTCAAAAATTAAATGCTGCTACAGTAAATTTCCTTAGTAACTTGACTCCAGTTATTAAGTCAAATTTCATCATGTTATGATCACTATTTCTCAATTGGCCCAACACTTTTACTTCTCGTACCAAATCCTGTACTCCACCAAGGACGAGATCTAAAATAGCTCCCCCTTGGTTCCTGGACCAGCTGCTCCAAGAAGCACTCATTTATTACATCTAGGAATTTTACCTCCCTAGCACTCCCTGATGTGACATTTATCCAATCAATACTGGGGTAATTAAAAACACCCATTATTACAGTGTTGCCAAATTTGCTAGCTTTCCTAATTTCTGTTAACATTTCTTCATCTGTCTGATCGTTCTGGCATGGTGAACGTTAGTATAACACTACCAGTACACTCTTTCCTCTCACACATGGAACTTCTATCCATAAAGATTCCATACTGCTACCTGTTTCCTGCAAAATGTTTATTTTGTTTGACTCAATTCTTTCTTTAACATATAGTGCAACCTCCCCTCCAATCTGATCCACCCTACCATTGTGATATAATTTGTACACTGTTAACAAAGGGGCCCATTGGTTGTCCTCCTTTCACCAGGTCTCTGAGATGCCTACTATATCTACCTCATCATTTAGTGCTATATATTCTAACTTTCCTAATGGTTAGTACAGTGAGCTGAGATCCTGGGGAACTGGGTTCGATTCCTACTGAAGCTCCTTGTGACCCTGGGCAAATCACTTAACACTCCACTGCCCCAGGTACAAAAAACACCTTAGATTGTAAGTCCACTAGGGACAAAAAAAGAACCTGCATACAATGTGTACAGCGCTATATACATCTAGTAGCACTATAGAAATAAATAGTAGTAATAGTTATTTTTTAGGCTTCTAGCATTTGTATACAGACACTTCAAACTGTGGTTTCTAATTGCATCTACAAGCTGCTTAGAACTTGAGAGGAATATCTGCAGCCTTAAAAACGACTGGTTTTCTTTTACCTTTGTTGAAACCTATTGGGATTCCCTAAATGTACTGTTTTAATAGCATCCCTCAATGATACCTCACTCTGAACCATGTGCTCTGTCCCCCACACCCCTCCCCCATTCTAGTTTAAAATCTGCTCTATCTTCTTTTTAAACATTAGTGCCTGGTTCCATCCTGGTTCAAGTGGAGTTCATCCATTCAGAATAGGCTGCCCCTTTCCCAGAACGCTGCTCAGTTCCTAACATATCTAAATCCCTCATACTCGTACCACTGTCTCAACTACTCACTGAGCTCTGCCTGCCTCTTGGGTCCTGCAAATGGAACGGGGAGCATTTCTGAAAATGCTACTCTGGAGGATAAGAATTTTAGCTTTCTACCTAAGAGCCTAAATGTGGCTTCCAGAACTTCCCTCTCACATTTTCCATTGTGGTTGGTACCCACATGTACCAAGACAGCTGGCTCCTCCCTAGAACTATCTAAAATCATGCGTGATGCGTGAGGTCCATAACCTTCACACCAGGCAGCCAACTAACCAAGAGATCCTCACGTCTACAACCACCCAGCTATCTGTATGCCTAAAGATCGAATCATCAACTACAATGGCTGACCTAACCTTTACTTCCTGGGCAGAAGCCCTGGAGACACATCCTTGGTGCACCCCCTGGGCGGCAGGTCCTGGTTATAGGATTACTTTCTGTATTACCAGGGTGATGCTCTCCTTTTAGGTGACCTACCTCCTCCAAGGCAGAACAGGGACTATCAGACTGGAAGTGGGACTATACTGTGTCCCTGCAGGTCTCCTCTTTAAACCTCTCTGTCGGCTCCTCCGCCACTCTAAATTCATAAGACCAGATCCGTTCTCGGAAAGCTAGTTCTTTGCACCAAGAACACACATATAACCTCTCGCCAACTGGGAAATAATCATAAATGTGACACTCAATGCAGAAGACCAGTTAGAACTTCTCTCGCTGCTGGACTGCTGTCTACATCTTTGTACTTGTGAGTTCTTTAATTAAAATTTGTTAAGGTACTAGGAATATTAGACAAATATAAAGAGCATTAAGATTATATGGCATATTATGTGATTTTGTTAGTTTGCTTCTCAGCAAGTATAGGATTGTTAAAGTCAATCTGCAGATGAATATATTCTGTAACCACATATCCCTTTTTGGTCTCTTAATCAGAATAACTGACTAAATTAAGACTTTAAATTAAGCAATGTGCCGGGGTGGGTGAGAAATAAGATTTTACTAGGTTCTTCTATACCTTCTAGAGGCTATCTGTTAATGGTCTAGGCTGTGACAATTAAGTTTCAACCTCTGGCAGAAAGTTTAAGACTACAGGGAAAAGGGTTTTACACTATTTAAACTAGTTAATAAAGTTTACTGGTTTTTTTTAAATATGAACTGATTTTATTAATAAACCCACAATTTTTCTCTTGTACCTATCTAAGTCACCAAAGCACAGATCAAAATAATGTTCACTTACCCAGAGTAATGTCCTCTTCTTTCACTCCTTGGCCATAGTTTATTGTTTCCTCTTTTTCTTTGTCCGTGGTTAGAGACCGACCGAAATCTGGGTAAATTCTTTGATTTTATCTGAAAATTCTAGTGCATTTGTGGATGAAACTCAACACCCCCATCCCCCACCACCAGCATCGCCAAAGAGCGGATCCCACAGAGCCGGCTACCTTGACCACCTGAAGGCCCTCCTACTTTTAAATGCCCTGGTGAAGTTGTAGTTAAGTTTACCAGGTCTACTTCTCTTAAGAAGTAATGTTTTACAGTTTGGGAGACAATGAATATTGCTATCTCTGAGCAGCTATTATTTCATAAGTTGACTGAAGGGGAGGGGAGGAGGAGGAAGTTGGGGATAGGCAGAGGGTGGTACGGGGAGGAAAGCAGACTGAAAAATACTTGATATATGGTGTATTGAAGTATGTCGAGACACTTTTGTGAATTAGATGGTTAAAATTCATTGGAAATGCACTGTTATTATGTGTTGAACATCTACAAAAACTGTTGAAAGTAAGTCCTAGAGGGTAATGTCAAGGTAATGGTATCAGAAGTAACACGTGGCTGTTTGGTTTTGAGGGGCTATCAGAGTTAAGGCCCTTGGGGACCATTGTGCAATGGCGGAATTTCTATTTTGGGGGGAGGGGAAACAGGGGGTTAGGGAAGAGTTAATATAAAAGTTGATGATGGCTTTTACAGTTGAAGTGTATCAGGATTACTTTGATATCGTTGTAAAAGATGAATACATTCATTTGAATACTGTACTTGAATGTCATCAATAAAAAATTGTTGAAACATAAACGCCCTGGTGGTCTAGAAGCAATTCTCAGTCTCTCCTGCCGACATCGGTTCCTCAGTCAAAACGGCTGCCGAGACTGTCATGAGAGGTCCCAGCAGCTATTTTGAGAATGGAACCAGCATGGGCAGCAGCAATCCCAGGAAAAGCCTTTTGGCGGTTGATACAGCAGGACTCACTCTCTCTGCGGGGGAGGGGGCACCATTTTCGAATTCGGTTTTAGCAGCAAACAAGCAGCAAATTTCGTCTGCCGATTCGGTTTTGGTCAAAATCGAGAACTCTGGTTTTGGTCGCCCTTTACCTTTGTCACACAGAATCTATGGCACATTAATAAGCCTAGTCATACATTTGCAGGGGCAATGCATATGTTTATTCTTTTGTACATCTTACTTGGGTAATAAAAAACTGGAGTCAAAAAGTGGAGACAACAAATTGCAGCTATTATAATGTCCCAGTAAAGGAAGACTGGTTGGCTCAAGGAATTGGCATGGGTTTAACAGCCTTACACCCTTCGGTCACTAGTTCAAATTCAGTTCAACAGTGACCTAAAGCAATTTAACAACCTATGTGAAATGAGTTGGAGTTTTGTACCTAGAGGACAGATATCAACATCAAAAAACCTACATTGCATTTTGCACCAACTGGCACCACTCTTGGCAGATTGAGCAAAGACTACACAGGCATGAAGTATGGACTTAGCCCTCTCTCTGAAATGGGTCCCTCAAGAGTTAGACTAAGACACTAGTACAGCACTGCATGAAACCATGCATTTCCACCGTCTGTGTCAGGACAATGGAGAGCTTACTTCCAGTGCTAGCAAACCAACATTTTTCACAAGCATTAAATTCACTTCTAAAAATGGTCAAAACAGAATACCTTGTTAGGATAAAACCTATGAAACTACAACTTTAAAGAATCTGCAGAATCAGATCATGAGAACAGGATAATGGGAGAAAGACTTGCTACTCTAAACTCTGCAATTATTGTGAGCTCTCTGAACCTCAGCTAACAAAATACATTTCTCACATATCTACAAACGGTCACAGAATTACAAGATAATCCTTTGTGTTTGAGAACCTAAACAGATACCTGGGCAGAGCTATTTTCATATACTTTGGTTAAAAATGTAACCTATATAGACTGAATAAAAGACTCACAGTGAGACAGCACACACTATACCTCTTCCCAACACAACAGTTGTTCAGATCACTACTTTCAGGCTTTTTAAGCTTTTGATGTTCCTCTGCAGATGACTTTTCTAGATCAGGGTTCCATAAGAGTGCAGTATCTCTAGAGAGACATCGTCCCCTTCCCCCTCCCCCCATTCTGAAATAATGCTTTTCAGGAGCACTGAAACATAAAAAGTCATCTCTTGAAAGCATCTCTCCAGTAAGCAGTAACAGTACAATACTCATTAATATGGGTGATGCTTCTTTGTAGCTTCCAGCTCACATCTACTCATCTTACCAGTTAAAAAACATTGCCTTTGCAAGTCTGGTGACTTTCTGAGCCACAAAATATACCATTTTGTAAGATAAAATTAAGTCTTTACCTCTAATCAGAGAGGAATAGTAAAAAAAACTGCACAATAAAATGTGGCATGAAGAGGGTGTGTATAGTGTCAGAACCCATACAACACCTATGCCAGGTGTTATATGGGTTCTGACACTATACTGACTCAAGCACCTAGACAGGGGGCCAAATATTACTCTGTATGGGAGGAGGGTCTAACTGGACCCATATTATGAAAAAGCATGCACTGTGAGCCATGAAAATGACCAGGAGGCCCTCAATATCCTCCCAGCTACTTTCTATCATTTCATTCCTCCGAGTGAATGCTTGCTGTGGGGGAAAATCAGGGAGACCTGAACCCACTTCCCTTGGCTCACACTATTTAAAATCAATCATACAACACAGTTCTCCCTCAAGCAGGACTTTGCTGTTTAAAGTCACATAACTTTGCACAAAACAGTTCCTACTAGTAAGTTGAGCAGATTTTAGCTGTAAGTCCCAGAATCAGGGGAGTCAAAGGTCTTACTTCTACAGTAACATAACCAGGATATATGTTCTGAGGTCCACATTCCAAGATTTCCTCCTTGGCTGCTGGCAAAGAGCAGAAAGGATGTGATTCTATCCTCCCCTTTTGCCCCACAATTAGTTTACTTTTGGTTTTCTTTGCTGTACTTGTCCATGGTAGGTGGGAGCTTTCTGTATATTCATTTCCATTAAAGAGCCATAGCTTACCTCTAAAGAACACCCCCACACCCTTCTAAGACCCTGACTAAGAAACATAAATATTGCCCAAGAAGAAGTGAATATTTCTATTGACCGATTGTAAAGGTGAGAGAGGATCTCCAAAGCCCATTGTCACTGCTGCCATCTGAAAGACAGTAAAGACAGAGGTCAGTCTGTTGGAGCTCAGCAGAACTATTGTGCTTTTAATTGCTTTTTTTCTTTTTTTTTTTTTAACTCAGACAGCGGTACGTAAAGCCTGGAGGGGAGAAAAAAATGTTTCTCCTCCTCCCAGTCTGTAGATTTGGCTGCAGAGAGACATAGTGGTGAGAGGGCACGACTCCCACCCTCCAGGGGATGAGGAATGGCCCGACACTGCTACTCAAACACAAGGGGATCCCCACTAGCTTTCTGCTGCACCTCCATGGAGGAAGCGTATGCTGCTTTAAGGAATGGGATCATCTTATCCCACAGAAAGGGGTTAAGCTCAAGGTAACTGTGACCATGGTAACCGTTCCCACTGAGCCACACCCTGGCAAGGACATGGTTGCCAATAATAGTACCAGCTATAATAAAATTATTACACACAACCCTGACAGCACAGAATTGTCTGGAGTTTCTCCATCAAACAGAGAAACAAAAAAACAAAAATCTCTATACTGCTCCAGAGAGCTCAGCATTTAGAACATTTCAAAACAGCAACAAGAACATATGACAGTAAAAGGCCTCCTTGGGTAGCCACAGTCTGTATTAGCAGATCTGAAAGCTAGATGTTAAAGCCAGCCTCTACATGGAGTGAGAGAGAATGGCAAGGGACCCATTATTACCACCAGCTGTTTCAGGAGGGCAAGAAGGGGGAACTTAAAGCAAGAGCTCTGCACAGCTGCCAACTTCAAAACAAAATCATTCACCATTTAAATTAAATTTTTCAAAAGAATTTCCACTTTCTTATGTGTTGGGTAAGACAATGTAGACCAGTTTCTCAAGGAAACAGGAGTGAAAACACCTGGCTCCAGGCAGACCTTAGATCCACATACTATTCCAGCACATCTGGTTAGCTGGAGTAGGAGCCTCTGGGCAGCACTCTCACCTGGAGATTGGTGAGCTGCTGTTGCTGGTGTGCGATGGTTTGTTTCACCAGCACGCTCTTGATGCTCTGCTCCATGGCGTACTTCTTAGCCTGAAAGGAAGAGACAAAAGTACAGTCACTGTTGCTGAAACTCCCATGATGGAGTGGTAGGTGGCTATTTAACACTCTCTACATAAACACTAATGGCCAATAACCACCAGGCGCTGGCAACGGATCCAGGGCTCCTGCCTTTACATGCCAACACATCTGATGGGTGCTGAGATGGGCCACTGCTTACCTATATCTTGCCCCACATCTTGATGAGTTCTGACACCTGGAGGAAACAAGGGCACACTTCACTAGAGGATGCCATGTGCTGAAGGTCAATAGAAGGATCTCCGCATTAGAATGCACCATGAATGTCTGCCTTGCCTTTCATTCCCCCCCCCTCCCCCACCCTTTCCATTCTATGGGCACCCACCTTACCTCCAAGGTACGAGGGGCAGGAGGGACAGCCTCCTCCAAGTCTGATGTCTTTTTCCACTCACGTTTCTCGTCCAGCAAAGGGGGGCGTTCTATAAGATAGAAGTGGGAGAAGCCCGAAAGGTTCTGACCCTTAAATTTCAGGACCCAGATCCTGAGTGCATTCTGGAGTCATACCATCCAGCTAATATATTCAATCCCATGTTGCATCTGTGCTAAGTAAGGCGTGTGCTTTTCTGAGTGTACATATATGCACACTCAAACAACATAGGGGCACAAATAGCGAAGATACATACCTGTAGCAGGTATTCTCCAAGGACAGCAGGCTGATTGTTCTCACATGTGGGTCGACATCCACGTCGGCCCAGGAAACCGGCAATTTTGCCAGCAAAATATTTTTAAAAATTTCCAGAGTCTTCTGGCGCGCGTGCAGCATGCACCGAACATGCGTGGCCGTCTTCCCTCCCGTCGCATAAGCGTTCCCGCTCAGTTAAATCAAAAAGCAAATAAACAACAAACAACAACTCCAAAGGGGAGGTGGGCGGGTTCATGAGAACAATCAGCTTGCTGTCCTCGGAAAATACCTGCTACAGGTATGTATCTTCGCTTTCTCCGAGGACAAGCAGGCTGCATGTTCTCACAATTGGGGTATCTCTAGCACCCAGGCTCACTCAAAACAATAAACATTGGTCAACTGGGCCTCGCAACAGCGAGGACATAACGTAGATTGATATGAAACCATAAACAACTAACTGAGGGTGCAGCCTGGAACAGAAGAAAAATAGGTCTAGGGGGGTGGAGTTGGATTCTAAACCCCAAACAGATTCTGCAGCACCGACTGCCCAAACCAACTGTCATGTCAGGTATCCTGCTGGAGGCAGTAGTGAGATGTGAATGTGTGGACTGATGACCACGTTGCAGCCTTGCAAATCTCCTCAATGGAGGCTGACTTTAAGTGAGCCACTGACACAGCCATGGCTCTAACATTGTGAGCCATGGCCCTCTAGAGTCAGCCGAGCTTGGGCATGTGAAGGATATGCAATCTGCTAGCCAACTGGAGACTGTGCGTTTTCCCGATGGCGACTCCCCTCCTGTTGGGATCAAAAGAAACAAACAACTGGGCGGACTGTCTAAAGGGCTTCGTCCGTTCCACGTAAAAGGCCAATGCTCTCTTGTAGTCCAAGGTCTGCAAACTGCTTTCGCCAGAGCAGGTATGAGGACGGGGAAAGAATGTTGGCAAGACAACTGACTGGTACAGATGGAACTCCGATACCACCTTTGGCAGGAACTTAGGGTGCGTGCGGCGGTCTACTCTGTTGTGATGAAACTTGATATAAGGTGCATGCACTATCAAAGCCTGAAACTCACTGACTCTACGAGCTGAAGTAACAGCCACCAAGAAAACGACCTTCCAGGTAAAGTACTTCAGATGGCAGGAATTCAGCGGCTCAAAAGGAGCTTTCATCAGCTGGGTGAGAACGACGTTGAGATCCCATGACACTGGTGGAGGTTTGACAGGGGACTTCGACAAAAGCAAACCTCTCGTGAAGCGAGTGGCCTAGTGGTTAGGGTGGTGGACTTTGGTCCTGGGGAACTGAGGAACTGAGTTCGATTCCCACCTTAGGCACAGGCAGCTCCTTGTGACGCTGGGCAAGTCACTTAACCCTCCATTGCCCCATGTAAGCAGCATTGAGCCTGCCATGAGTGGGGAAAGTGCAGGGTACAAATGTAACAAAAAAAAAAAACTAAAGGCTATCCAGAGATAGGCTTACCCTCTACACGGCGGTGATAAGCACTAATCGCACTAAGGTGAACTCTTACGGAGTTGGTCTTGAGACCAGACTCTGATAAGTGTAGAAGGTATTCAAGCAGGGTGTGTGTAGGACAAGAAAAAGAATCTAGGGCCTTGCTGTCACACCAGACAGCAAACCTCCTCCATTAGAAAAAGTAACACCTCTTTGTAGAATCTTTCCTGGAAGCAAACAAGACTCAGGAGACACCCTCTGAAAGACCCAAGGAGGCAAACTCTAAGCTCTCAACATCCAGGCCGTAACAGCCAGAGACTGGATGTTGGGATGTAGAAGCGACCCCTCGTTCTGAGTAATGAGGGTTGGAAAACACTCCAATCTCCACGGTTCTTCGGAGGACAACTCCAGAAGAACAGGAAACCAAATCTGACGCGACCAGAAAGGTGCTATCAGGATCATGGTTCCGCAGTCTTGCTTGAGTTTCAGCAAAGTCTTCCCTACTAGAGGATATGCATACAGGAAGGCCTGACCCCCAATGCAGGAGAAAGGCATCTGATGATAATCTGTCATGGGCCTGAAGCCTGGAACAGAACTGAGGGACTTTGTGATTGATCTGAGTGGCAAAAAGATCCACCGAAGGGGTGCCCCATGTTTAGAGACCACTCGTGAGGTTGCATTATCCTGCTCAGTCTGTTGGCCAGACTGTTGTTTACACCTGCCAGATAAGTGGCTTGGAGAAACATGCCATGACTGCATGCCCAAAGCCACATCTGGACAGCTTCCTGACACAAAGGGCGAGATCCAGTGCCCCCCTGCTTGTTGGTGTAGTACATGGTAACCTGATGTCTGTCTGAATTAAGATGACTTGGTTGAACAGCCGATCTCTGAAAGCCTTTAGAGCGTTCCTGATCGCTCTTAATTCCAGGAGGTTGATCTGCAGACCTTTTTCCCAAAAGGACCAGGCTCCCCAAGTGTGGAGCCCATCTCCATGAGCTCCCCACCCCAGGAGGGATGCATCCATCATCAGCTCTTTCTGTGGCTGAGGAACTTGGAATGGTCGCCCCATGGTAAAATTGGATCGAATCGTCCACCGCGGAAGAGAATGCCAAAAGCTGGTGGACAATTGGACTACAACTTCTAGATCCCCTGCAGCTTGAACCCACTGGGAAGCTAGGGTCCATTGAGCTGATATCATATGTAGACGTACCATAGGAGTTACATGAACTGTAGAGGCCATGTGCTCCAGAAGTCTCAACATCTGCCGAGCCATGACCTGCTAGGATGCTTGAACCATGGACACCAGGGACAGAAGGTTGTCCGTCCTTGCCTCAGGAAGATAAGCTCAAGCTGTCTGAGTGTTCGACAGGGCTCCAATGAATTCCAATTTTTGGACTGGGGTGAGATGGGACTTGGGATAATTTATGACGAACACCAGTAGCTCTAGCACACGAATAGTCATTCGCATGGACTCCAGAGCACCCTCCTCCAAGGTGCTCTTCACCAACCAATCGTCGAGATAAGGAAGCACATGCACTCCCAGTCTGCGTAACGGCGCTGCGACTACAGCTAGGCATTTGGTAAACACTCTGGGCGCAGACGCCAGGCCAAAAGGTACTGAAAGTGCTGTGTTCCTAGCCGAAATTGAAGATACTTCCCGTGAGCTGGGAGTATCAGGATGTGGGTGTAAGCATCCTTTAAGTCCAGAGAGCATAGCCAATCGTTTTCCTGAATCATGGGAAGAAGGGTGCCTAGGGAAACCATCCTGAACTTTTCTCAGACTAGAAATTTGTTCAGACCCTTAGGTCTAGGTCTAGGATGGGACGCATGCCCGTTTCTTTTGCACAAGGAAGTACCTGGAATAGAATCCCAGCCCTTCTTCCCCTGGTGGAATGGGTTCGACCACTTGGGCCTGTAGAAGGGCAGAGAGTTCCTCTGCAATTACCTGTTTGTGCTGGGAACTGTAAGAATGAGCTCCCGGTGGACAATTTGGAGGTTTGGATTCCAGATTGAGGGTGTATCCTGACCAGACAATTTGAAGAACCCACCGATCGGATGCTATGAGAGGCCCTTTGGTGAAAAAATATCAACCTCCTCCTGACCGGCAAGTTGTCCGCTACGGACACTTTTTCTGAGGCTATGCTGAATTGGAGCCAGTCAAAAGCCCGTCCCTTGCTGTTGCTGGACAGCCGCATAGGCGCATGCTGTTGACGAGAACGAGCACGCTGGGACTGAGCCTGAACAGGCTGCTGAGAAGCAGGAGTGTACCTATGCCTAGCATAGGAATAGGGAGCACGCCTCTTCCCTCCAAAAAACCTCCTAGATGGGGAGGTAGCAGCAGAAGACGCCCGGCGGAAGACAGAATCCATAGCATCACTGTGCTTTTTGAGTTGGTCAATTAGATCCTCTACTTTCTCACAAAAAAGGTTATCCCCCCCGGCAAGGAACATCGCCATCCGCTGCTGGACCGAATGATCCAGGTCAGAAACATGCAGCCATGAGAGTCTGCGCATCACTATACCTTGGGCAGAGATTCTGGATGTTACATCAAAAGTGTCGTACGTATCCCTGGCCAGGAATTTCTGACACGCCTTCTGCTGCTTGACCACCTGGCGAAAAGGCTCGGCCTGCTCCGGAGGGAGTGCATCAACCAAGCTAGACAGTTGCCTCACCGAGTTCCGCAAGTGGATGCTCGTGAAGAGCTGGTATGTCTCGATTTTGGCAGCAAGCATAGTGGCCTGTAACGCCTTCCTCTCAAAAGAGTCCAAGGTTCTAGATTCTCTGCCTGGGGGCGCCAAGGCATAGTCCCTAGTACTCTTGGCTCTTTTGAGAGCGGAGTCCATCACCATGGAATTGTGAGGTAGCTGAGACTTCATCAATCCAGGTTCCCCGTGGATCAGATATTGGGATTCAGTTCTTTTCGGGATCACGGGGTTAGACAAAGAGAACGACCAGTTTCGCATAAGGACTTCCTTCAGTACATTGTGCAAAGGAACCTTTGCAGCCTCTCTAGGTGGAGAAGGATAATCCAGGACCTCGAGCATCTCAGCCCTGGGCTCATCCTCAACCTCCATAGGGAAGGGAATATATGCAGCCATTTCCCGGACAAAGGAGGTAAAGAATAGACTCTCCGGTGGAGACAGTCTCCTTTCTGGAGGAGGGGAAGATTCAGAAGAAATCCCAAAGGACTTGTCAGAAGAAAAGTACCTGGGATCCTCCTCTTCCTCCCACGAGTGCTCATCTTCAGTATCGGACAAGACATCTCTCAGAGCAGTCCGAAACTGAGCCTGCCTCGAAGCCAAGGAACGACATCCTTGATGGCAGTGCTGAGAAGTTGATGCCTGCCTGGACTCCGGTGAAGCTTCCTCCATCGATATTGAAGGAGAGTCGATCTGGGTGGCAGGCGGCACCGAGGTCGGGGACCTCACCACAGGCAAAGGGCCAGAGACCGCTGTAGCCGATGGTACGGAAGGCGCAAACACCCCCCGACACCGAAGCAGCCTGGCGCAGTAACCCTTCCAGAAAGCTCTGGAAGCAGGGTCCTGATGCGCTCGCCGAGAGCCGCCGTCGAACAAGGCTGCAGGGTTGGAACAGGAGCCGGTGGCAGAATCTGTCGAGGCTTGGGAGCAGGTACCGGGCTGCTAGACCGACACATCGGCACCTCCTGAATAGAGGGGGAGCGATCCTCTCGGCGCTGACGCTTCTCGGGTGCCGAATCCCTTGATGCCCCGGAGCTCCCAGCACCGTGTGTCAAAGGAGAACAATGAGAGTGCTTCTTCACCTTTGCTCGACGCCTGTAGAGACTCCTCGGTACCGAGGAGGAAGACGTGGAGTCCTCACGTCTCCTCAGGGCCGGGGGGCCTGCATAACAGGAGACCTTGAGACAGGTGGAGACCCACTCGATGCCTCCCTTCTCCCAGGACAAGTTGGTCGTTCTGCAGCCATTTTCTTCGCTCCCGACATTGATGCGTCCCTCAATGTCAAAGGACCGGACTGAGCCCCAAAAAGCTTCTCTCGTTGGGCCTCTCGAGACGCTTGGGTCCGTTTCTTCATACGAAGACACAGACTACAAGCGGCTGGGCTGTGGTCGGGCCCAAGCCACTGAATACACCAAGCGTAGGTATCGGAACCCGAGATAGTCCGGTTGCACTGAGTACAACACTTGAAGCTGCTGGGTGTCTTCGATGACATACTACTTACTACTACTACTTAACATTTCTAGAGCGCTACTAGGGTTACGCAGCACTGTACAAATTAATAACTAAGGGCGGTCCCTGCTCAGAAGAGCTTACAATCTAAAGGACGAAATGTCAAGTTGGGGTAGTCTAGATTTCCTGAGTAGAGGTGTTGTGATTAGGTGCCGAAAGCGACATTGAAGAGGTGGGCTTTGAGCAATGATTTGAAGATGGGTAGGGAGGGGGCCTGGCGTATGGGCTCAGGGAGTTTGTTCCAAGCATGGGGTGAGGCGAGGCAGAAAGGGCGGAGCCTAGAGTTGGCGGTGGTGGAGAAGGGTACTGAAAGGAGGGATTTGTCTTGAGAGCGGAGGTTACAGGTAGGGACGTAAGGGGAGATGAGGGTAGAGAGGTAAGGAGGGGCTGCAGATCGAGTGCATTTGTAGGTTAGTAGGAGAAGCTTGAACAGTATGCGGTATCTGATCGGAAGCCAGTGAAGTGACTTGAGGAGAGGGGTGATATGAGTGTATCGGTCAAGGCGGAAGATAAGAAGTGCGGCAGAGTTCTGGATGGACTGAAGGGGGGATAGGTGGCTAAGTGGGAGGCCGGTGAAGAGTAGGTTGCAGTAGTCAAGGCGAGAGGTAATGAGAGAGTGGATGAGAGTTTGGGTGGTTTGCTCAGAGAAAAAGGGGCGAATTTAGCTAATGTTGTAGAGGAAGAAGCTACACGTCTTGGCTATCTGCTGGATATGCACAGAGAAGGAGAGGGAGGAGTTGAAGATGACACCGAGGTTGCGGGCTGATGAGACGGGGATGATGAGGGTGTTATCAACTGAGATAGAGAGTGAAGGGAGAGGAGAAGTGGGTTTGGGTGGGAAAACAATAAGTTCAGTCTTGGCCATGTTCAGTTTCAGGTGGCGGTTGGACATCCAGGCAGCAATGTCGGGTAAGCAGGCCGATACTTTGGCCTGGGTTTCCACAGTGATGTCTGGTGTGGAGAGATACAGCTGGGTGTCGTCAGCATAAAGATGATAGTGGAAACCATGAAATGAGATCAGGGAGCCTAAGGAAGAGGTGTAGATTGAAAAAAGGAGGGTCCCAAGGACAGATCCCTGAGGAACTCCAACAGAGAGCGGGATAGGGGAGGAGAATGAACCATGAGAGTGTACTCTGAAGGTACGATGGGAGAGATATACATAGTAACATATAGTAACATAGTAGATGACGGCAGAAAAAGACCTGCACGGTCCATCTAGTCTGCCCACGATAAACTCATGTGTATACCTTACCTTGATTTGTACCTGTCTTTTTCAGGGCACAGACCATATAAGTCTGTGCAGCAGTATTTCCCGCCTCCCAACCACCAGTCCCGCCTCCCATCACCGGCTCCGGCACAGACCCCGTATAAGTCTGCCCTCCCCCATCCTAGCCTCTCAACCACCAACCCCTCTTCCCCCCGCCACCCAATTTCAGAGATAAGAAGAGAACCAGGAGAGGACAGAGCCCTGGAACCCAAAGGAGGACAGTGTGTCAAGAAGTAGGTTGTGATTGACAGTGTCAAAAGCGGCGGATAGGTCGAGGAGGATGAGGATGGAGTAGTGACCTTTGGATTTGGCGAGGAACAGGTCATTGCAGACTTTAGATAGTGCCGTTTCTGTCGAGTGTAGGGGGCAAAAGCCGGATTGAAGCGGATCGAGGATGGCATGAGAGGAGAGAAAATCAATGCAGCGGCTGTGAACGGCGCGTTCAAGTACCTTGGAGAGGAAGGGTAGGAGGGAAATGGGGCGGTAGTTGGAGGGACAGGTAGGGTCAAGAGATGGTTTTTTGAGGAGTGGTGTGACCACAGCATGCTTGAAGGTGTCCGGGACAGTTGCAGTGGAGAGAGAGAGGTTGAGGATATGATAGATGGTGGGGGTGATAGTAGGAGCGATGGTGCTAAGTAGGTTGGTGGGGATGGGGTCTGAGGAATAGGTGGTGGATTTCGAGGAGGAAAGGAGATGGGCAGTTTCCTCTTCGATGATATCAGGAAAAGAGGAGAAGGAGGCCTGGGTTGGTTGGCTGAGAGAGTGGGTTATAGGATGAAGAGGAAGAAAAAAAACGGCTTTGGCGAAATCAAAAGACGCGATCGTGCCTGTTAAAAGAAAAAAGGGCATGAAAAGAAGGGACCAAGCCGGCCGCGTCGAAAAACAAAGGAAACTTAAACGGGGCAAAAAAGTAAAGAAAAACTACGGGAGTTTTTTTTTTTTTACTGTAAATTCTAACAAAAAAGAAAGAAAAAGACAAAAACAAATGCAGAAAACTCTTTCCCAGGCCTGAGAGGAGCGGGGAAAACTCCACCGCACCTCACCGCGGAGAAAAAATAACTGAGCAGGAGCACTCAACGCAATGGGTGGGAAGACGGCTGTGCATGCGCGGTGCACGCACACCAGAAGACTGTAAAAAAATTGTTATATTTTGCTGGCAAAATTGCCTGCCGATGCAGACATCAACCCACATGTGAGAACAAGCAGCCTGCTTATCCTCAGAGAAATATAAGTACATATATAAGCATGTTTATATATTATACATTTTGTATGCACATATGTAATATATAGACCCATAAACGTGTGTGTGTGTGTATATTAATTCATGTATGTTTTGTGTAAGTAACACAAATGCATACACAAAACAAAGATGAAATTTGAACTTACAATTAACTTCTTTTCCTGATGTCTTACCAGACCAGTGGGTTCTATCTCAGTACCAACAGATGGAGACAGAGAATACTCCCCTTCCTTTTAAGACCATTACCCGATTCTCCCCTGGCCAGTACTGATCTACAAGCCCCCGTCTTAAGCAAAAAAAAAAAAAACTTCCAGCTTTTGGATTAACAGTGGATTTACAAATTTCCACTCCCCCGCCCCCTTTTTTTTTGTTTTAAACAACAACCAAAAATAAACAACTCTCTATGGCCAACCACCAGTGTTTAAGCATGAATGAGGACTTCCGGTTGGAACTCATGTGGGGCGGACATGTCTGAGCAAGCTCCATTACACACTCCTCCAAACCAAATATTTATAGCACTACTGGGGCCTTTTTTGAGTCCTTACCTTGGTGGAGGTTTGGTGTAAGGTGGTTAATGACTTAGTAGAACCATGCCTAAAGTTCTTAAATTGAAAACCCAACCCCAATCAAGGAACTCTACACCGTGAAGTCCTCATGTGCTTCTAAAGATGGCAGCGGGTCAAGTACAGGTAGCTCTCTGAGGAGTGGGAAGCTGCCGGAGCCTGAGAATTTGTAGCAAGAGGACTGAGCCCACATGGGCAACTGTGCTCGGTGATATTCAGGCTGCTAAAGAAGAAATTGCATCTAGTGGTGGCCCGCTTACACGCCCGGTTGGAAGAGCTGACAATGCAGATGAAGGCCGTGGAAACTAAAGTGATTGAGTTGGAGGATTATTATGTGGAAAGCCACCAAGAGAGTACTTGGTTGGCTAGTAAGATACAAGACCTGCAAGATAAATTAGAAAATTATGAAAACCGCCACCGGAGGTCCAGCCTGATAATTTTAGGAGTCCCAGAGGGTATGAAAGTAAAAATACTATTGCTTACATGCAAAAACTGTCATGCACATGTTTTCTACATGACTTGGCCTCCCCAGCTTTTGAGCTTGAACGGGTCCACCATGGGCTGCATCCTAGACCGGACCCCTGCTTCGTCACCAAGGGCTCTGATCGTGAAGCTGCTGAGATTTCCTGAGATGGACTGGGTGTTGCGCCAAGCCAGGTCACTTGAAGTGGTGCACTTTGACAATATAGATGTCAGAGTCCTTCCGGACTTTCATCTTGAAATGGTGAGGAGATGCAGAGAATTATGGCACTTCAAGATGGAATTTCAAAATAAAGGCTACAAGGCTGGACTGTGGAATCCCGCCAAGCTAGTTGTGACTATACATGGGTGTAAAAAAAATTTAAGTACACAGAATGAGACTAAGGCCTTGCTTAAAACTCTTGCCTCACCTGATCCTGAAGCTGCTCAGTCGACTGGCACTCTTTGGCAGCAAGAGGCACACACACATGGCACTGCCTCCCAGGCCAGATCGAGAGATTCAGGCTGGAACATTGCTGGAGCTCCAGAGGCCTCAGTTGCAGGATGGGATCACAGACGGGGGATGGCAGCTCAATCCATCTTTGGAGGTCGAGGAGAAGACTGTGTTCCCAGACTCGTTCCCACTAACCATGGGGAGGACAGTGAGGTGGCTTGTGCATGCTAGCCCAGATGATGGATCCTAGATTGGAGTTCCTTGATTGTTGAACACTGACTTGAAGTATCGTTCATTTTTCATGAGTTAATGTTGATGGGGTGACAATCTAACCAGACACTCTGAGAACAAGACTTTTTGAGTGTGTTAAGAATGTTTGGGGGAGCCCCTCCGAAGGGACATCACCTTGTAGTGGTGGAGGGGCTTCTGTGTTTCAATGACTCAGAGGGCTATGCTGAAGGGTTACCCATATCAGGCAGGCCTCTGAGGAGAAACCAGACAAAGAGCGTCCCAAACTGGGAGAGTGGTAAGATGGCGACCTGAAGTTCGTATGCCAATGGCCCAGCTGCACTCTGAAGTTTCGTATTCTTTATTTAAAATTCCTCTCTGTAATTGCAGTTACCTTAAGTGAGAGGAAGGGGACAACTGTCAGCCGCCGAAGGCCAACATTTTGTCCCCTGAGCAGCAAGTGCGGGACCATTGCACGACGAACTGCCCACAGATAAAAGGGTTGGCGAGTCCTTTGATTAGCGCCAGCGAAGGAGCGTCGACGCTCTTGGACCTGGAAAAAACAACTCCATCGCTCCCAAATTATTCAACCACCATATCCAAAGGAGTGGAGGAGTGAGTTAGAGGCATATGCTGAAACGGAGGACGTTAACAGCAGAACCCGAATTGGCGGAACCACTCCTAAACACCAAAGAGAAATCAGCTTGGAGTTTTTGGCTCCCGTGGAGGTTACATTGAATACCATCTGGAAGGCGCTTCGGGACCTAACGGTAGCAGTAAATAATTTTGTTTCAGATATAATTTTATTAGAGAGTTACATGGACAATTTAACTGAACCCTTTGAGAGTGAAAAACTGATATAACAAATGATTCTACACGAGCAAGAAGTGGTTATGATCTTGAAAATGATAATAGACCAGAAACTTTGAATAATAAAATGAACATTATTATAGATGATTAATATCAAGATTATTGTTTTTCCCAGAGTTCCAGGTATGCCTCCTAAAGTTTTCCTCAGAAATATTTCCTCAATTATTACTTTAAAAGGAGTGAAGCCTGTGAAAACTGGGATTTACTTTAATCAGTGGGATTTGACTTAAAGACTTAAGTATATGCATTGTTAAATAACTTCTGGTTTTTAAAAGAGAAAGAATGTAATCAGATGTATTATTTCTAACTAATATTGGACAATAAGTATGTTTTCAATGAAATGATTTGACTATACACCTTATTGGCCTTGAAAAAGCCAACCAGATGATCAATGTGGAATAATGAATTAGATGAGTAATATCTGAATTAGACGAGTAATATCTGGGGATAATCAGGTTAACAACATATATATTACTTTCTCTGTATTTCCGGCAAGTTGTTTTATCACTTGTAAAAATTTAAATGGTTATAAATAAAAAATAAAAAAGAATGTTTGGGGGAGTGTGTTTGCATCACAGGAGGAATGTATGTGGTATGGATGAGGGGTCAAGGAGGGGAGGAGAGAAGGGCCGGGGGGAGTTGAGGAGAGGTGGGGGGGGGAGTCGAGGAGAGTGTGGGGGTCAGGGAGAGGATGGGTTCGGGGTTTGATTCTGGGGAAGGAATTTCTGGGATTTCGGGAGAGAAACTGTAGGGCTGGATATGAAGATTAGGGCATCAGGGAGGGATTCCCTTTTTGACTTTTTAGAACAGACTGGGACTGGGGTGGGAGCTGAAGGCTGGACTTCTGCACCCCCCACCCCCCCCTTCTCGGGTATTTGTTGTGATGACTTGATATATATGGTTCAGTTAGGTATCTGTACATCATCTTTAATCCCTGATTCTCAAGTGTGCTATCATGGAATGGGGCGGGAGGGGAGGGATTTCTTCTCCCATTAAGAGACAGAAACTACTTCAAGCCTTGAACAGACAGAAGGCATCAGCAGCCGCTTTGCAGGAAACCCATTTAGAGGTCCAGTAACAGGATAAGTTGAAAAGATGGTGGATGGCACAGTATATCGAGTCCCCTGTGATTTCCAAGCGGGATCGGATTATTATCCACTTTAGGAAAGGGCTGTTAGTGGATACCCAGAAAGTGATTACTCACTCTGCAGGCAGATACATTATAGCGCTGGTAACTAGAGAGCAGTCCTTCTATGCTCTGTAATTTATATGCCTCTAATATTTATAGTACATTTTTTTGCTACCATTTAAAAAAAAATACATAAATGGGGACACAAGCCCTTGATTTTGTGTGTGTGTGTGATTTTAATAGAGTGGCGGATCCCTCCCTGGATAAGATTTCTAATCCACAATCACAACATATTGATGCTATGAAAGGTGTTTCTCTTTTATGCAACACTCTGGAACTCTTAGATGTGTGGATGGTCTTGCACCTGCTTCTCAGAGATTTTACCCTCCTCTCTAGGACACATAGCATGCATTCATGACTGGACTATGTTCTGCTCTCTCGCTTCTTGTTCCTACAGGTGGGACAGGCGGAGATTGGGCCCACCACGATTTCTGATCACACCATGGTTTGGGTTACTTTGGAGGTAGGATGCCATGGATCTGCCCACACTGACTGGAGATTTCCGTTGGACCTCTATTTAGACCCTGTGTTTGAGGCGCAGATACTGGATAGGTAGAAGAACTCTGCACGGCATAATCATTTACATGCTGTGGTAAAACAAGGGGTTTTCAAGCCTGTGAATTGTATTAATATTTTCATGCAGTGTATTTCTATAGTTTGGCCAGTAGGTGGTGATTGTTTTCTGTTTTAAAGCTATTGCAGAGAAGACCTGTTAGTGCTCTGGGCTCTGATTAGCCCTGGAGTTCAAAATCCTGCCAAGAGGTACTGGATTTTCCCCAGTCTCAGATAGGGAGTGCAGAGGGTAAACATCTCTGCCCTGAGGCCCTGTTCAAGACCTATGAGCAGTTATTTTTCTGATACTCCTTGAGTGCTACCGGTAGTAACAAAGTGTTTAGACAGTTTAACGTTGATCCTTGTTTCAGTTGCACGTTATTGCTTGTTATTTTTCCATCTGTTTTATATCGTTCACTGTTCTACTTTTCTGATAATAAACCCATTAGTTTATTAGCTCTCTTGTCCTGGACTAAGAATCCTGGTGGTTTGTGTTTTGGGTCAGTGGGTGCTTTCTAGGAACTGTGGGACTCCTGGGAGTGTGGCCCCAGTGTCCTTAGAAATCACCGGGGAATAACTTGCGAGTGAGAGACTCGCCTAGAGGCAAGCAGGACTCAGTCAGTGGGAGGAGGGTGCTAGTCTACAGCGCATGCACAGGTGCAGGCAGGCCTGAGCAGTGCTGGGGAAAGACTCTCCAGGTGGCTGCAGGGTTAAACCCAGGCGGGTACTACGCGTTTCATGACAGATCTTTATCCTTCTTTCTTGGTGGCAGAGTGGTGGGATTGTCAGGCTCAGTGTGTGGGGTGAGGGTCACCATCAACTAACTGGTTCAGAGTCTTTTTAATCTGTAACCTCCAGACACAGACCACACTGAATAAGTGCAGCAGTAACAGGGTCTCTTCCTCCTTCAGTCTTTTTTTGGTAGTGTTAGGAGATTATCAGAGTGCTGATGGCAACAGGTAGCGACCCTCAGACACCAGATATACTTGACCTAACACAAGAGCGACTGGATGACCTCAGCGAGGAGGAGAGGCAGAACCTGCCTGTGCAGAGTTCTCCTGGGGGGAAACCAGACATCTTGTGGGCAGAGGCCTGTGAGTTGGCAGGGCCAGATGCCACACCAGCTCAGATCCAGCAGATCTACATTGTAGAGCGACAGCAACAACAGCAATGAGAGGAACTTCAGCTGTGGGCGTGTGGAACAGAAGCAGGAATTTCAGCTGCAGAAAATGAAGTTGGAGATGGAAACGGTTCACATCCAAAGCTCCAGCTCAACCACAGCCCGGATCAGGCCCAACTTGTTTGCGCAGTTTGATGATACCCGAGGTGACACAGGTGGATATCTAACTGCCTTTGAAAAAATTTGCCACCTCAATGAGATTCCCAAGAAAGACTATTTGGGAGGAAAGCTCACTGGAAGAGCATTCAAGGCCTTCCAAGGACTGTCCATGGAGACATGCTCCCAGTTTGAGGAGGTGTGCAAAGCTTTGCTGACACATTATGCCATTACCCACGAGACTTACAGACTAAAGTTCCGGGCTTTGCAAAAAGGGGGTGGATGATACTCACAGCGAGCTTGTGATCCAGTTAAGATACCAGAACTAGCGGTGGCTCAATGGAGCTGAGGTTAAAACCCTAGATGACTGCCAAAACCTTATGGTTCTGGAACAGTTTCTTCAGCATTGTAGTCCAGAGGTGAGAGAACATGGTCAAGATCATCAGCCCCATACTCCAGAGAAGGTAGTAAGTTGGCGAAGCCATCAGTATCCACAGCAGCTGGGATCTAAGCGCAACCAGGACCCCTAAGACAAATATTCCTCCAACCTCAAAGACAGTCAGCAAACCCTCCAGTGTTCCCCAAAAACCTGAAGACTTTAGGCATGAATGTCCTTGTTATCAGTGTGGGCATACAGGACACTTCAAAGCGGATTACCCAGATAATCCCAAACCTGCAATGAGCATCTCAGCTTTTGCACTGAAGCTGGCAGCTTTCATGGGTAGCTCCAGTCTCAAGGAGGAGGCATACGCAGTAGCTGCAGCACTGGTCAATCATAAAGCCAGAAAGCAGATGGATTTCCACAACACTACAGCACCCCAGTAACTGTGAATCAGACCCAGGTGGTTGGGCTTTTGGACACTGGCTCTAAGATGACTTTATTATGACCAGAGCTGGTGCCAGAAGATGCTTTTCTTCCAGAGCACACTGCAGATGTAGTGTTAGCCAATGGATCCAGAGAGACTGTACCCATTGCTCGAGTATACCTGGATTGGGGTACCAAGCCTGGATACAGAGAAGTAGGAATAATGAAAAACATGCCAGTACCAATGCTAGTACCATGTGTGGAACCAACATGCGTCCAATGAACATTACCCTTGATAGCGGAGTTAGCATTTCCGCCATGGTGATCCAGTCAGGCATGGGCAGCACAACATGTGGAAGCAGCAGGGACTACCTCTCCAGTTCCAGATCCTGAGCCAGATCAGGTGGGACCAGCTGATCAACCGACAAGAGGAAGCGCTCCAGTGCTTCCAGCAGAATCAGTTCCTGAGGTGACCGTGGCCGTGAGTATGGAACAGCCTGACTTATCTGACACACCTATTGATCAGACTGTTGACCCTGATTTGTCAGTCACCAGTACAGACCCTTCCAGATATGGATAATGATATATGACACAGACATGCTTTTCAGGAAGCACAACACTCTGATTCTGTTCTGGAAGCCCTGAGGCAGAGGGGTGGTCAACCAACAGATAAGACTCATAAAGACCGTATCCTATGGAAAGGGGGCTTGCTGTACAGAGAGATTGATCCTGTTGATCCTAACAGGCCCTTGACAGAAGGCAAACAGCTTATAGTGCCCAAAACATACAGAGAACAACTTCTACAGATTGTACATGACATTCCACTAGCATCAGGAGGTGACACGTACATGCACTAGATTGACACAGACCTTCTATTGGCTGGGAGTATTGCGAGCCGTAGCTGACTTTTGTCGAACCTGCGATGCGTGAGAGTTAGGAAGCCCCAAGATCACTCCCAAGTACTCCTGAAATCTTTACCCATTATCAGTGAGCCATTTGAGAGGATACCTGTGGATATAGTGGGGCCTCTAGCTGTCCCTTGCCGGACTGGGAAAAGGTATATATTGACAGTTGTAAACTTTGCTACCAGATATCCTGAAGCTGTAGCCTTATCCTCAATAGAAGGAGAGAAAGTTGCAGCAAATAAAGTTACAAATATTTTGAATAACTTTGTGTCATCAGCAAATTTAATTTCCTCACTAGTTACTCCCAATATCAACTGGCTCGCTTTTATCCACATGTTTGTTCACTCCTTCAAAGAAATGTAATAGATTGGTGAGGCAAGATTTCCCTTCACTAAATCCATGTTAGCTTTGTCTCATTAATCCATGCTTTTCAATATGCTCAGTAACTCTGTTCTTTATAATAGTCTCTACCATTTTGCCCAGCACCGACATCAGGCTCACCAGTCTATAATTTCCCGGATCTCCTCTGGAATCTTTTTTAAATATCAGCATTACATGGGCTACCCTTCAAACTTCCAGTACCATGCTCGATTTTAAAGATAAATTACATATTACTAACAATAATTCCGCAAATTCATTTTTCAATTCTGGGATGAATACCATCCGGTCCAGGAGATTTCCTACTCTTCAATTTGTTAAATTGCCCCATTACATCCTCTAGGTTTATAGAGATTTCATTCAGTTTCTCTGACCCGTCAGCTTCGAATACCATTTCTGGCACTGGTATCTCTACTAAATCTTCCTCGGTAAAGACTGAAGGAAAGAATTCATTTAATCTCTCCACTATGGCTTTGTCTTCCCTTATCGCCCCTTTTACCCCTCAGTCATCTAGCGGTCCAACCGATTCTTTTGCTGGTTTCATGCTTTTAATATACCTAAAAACAATTTTACTATGAGTTTTTGCCTCCAATGCAATCGTTTTTTCAAAGTCCCTCTTTGCCTTCCTTATCAACTTGACGATTTGAGAGGCTTACGTATAGTCAACCAACTCAATTTGTACTGTTTTAGTTATTCTTTTGCTTACCTCAACTATTGGAGAGAATGTTATGGGGGGAAGCTCTTGGGTGGTATAGGAGGGAGGGGGAAGGGATTTTGGTCTTTGGTGTTGGGATTAAACTGTATAATTTGATAAATGGCAAAGCAGTTCATTTTTACTCTGATTGTATCTGGATTGGGTTGATTGTTTGGTTCTGTTGACTTGTCAATAAAAAAGGATTTTCCTTAAGTACCAAGAAGCCCAGAGATCTTCAGCCTCCAAAGCCTAAGCCATGTCTAAAGGTCTTAAACCATCAAAGGATTAAATCCAACTTCTAGCTAATCAATAGCCCAGGAGTTCCATACCTTCAGAGCCCCAGCCAGCGACTGGGATCATTTTAAGTCCAGAGGGCCAAAGCCAGAGCTGGCAAAGAAGATCAATTATTCCAAATCTAGGATACGTCCAGTAAAATCTCTTGGAGAAACTACACGAGAAACCAACCAATCTGCATAGGAATCCTAAAGCAGGTATCCTTAGAGACCTGTGGTTCAGCACTATCTTAAGCAAGAACACAGCATAAGGTATGATGGGGTACTACATAAGTATACTTGTTCTTACCATTTTCAGGGAAGAGTTGTTCCTTTTTTTTTTTTTTTAGTAACTGAGAGAACACAGAGCACACCCAGGACCCCAGACCAAGATCTTACAAGGGCGGGATTACAGAACAGATTCATTGACTAAAGAAAAGAAAAATTATCAGGTAAGGCATAATTTCTCCTTTCTCAGCATCAGATCAACTGTTCTGCATGAATGGGATGTTTCGAGGTAGATCTACTGGGCAGGGGAAGACAAGGTCCCCCAAATAACAGCCCTGACAAAGTCCAACTTGACAAATGAATGAAGTGACAACCACATCGCTGCCCTACAAATCTCCTTGGGGGCCTCCAACCATGAAGAAGCCTGAGCCCTGGCAGAGTGGGCCTTCAGCCCCTGAGGAACAGCCAGTCTATTCCTGTCAATGTAGGTGGGCTCAATTGCCACCTTTATCCACTTTGCAATGGAGGCTTTCAAAGCTGCCTGACCCTTCTGAGGGCTATGGAAAAGCACAAAAAGGTATTCAGAGAGATGAAACTCATTCATCTCCCTTAGGTACCGGTGAAGAGTCCTCCAGACATCCAGGCTGTGAAGCTTCCGATCTGTGGCCACTGAACCGCCCTCCACAAAGGCAGGCAAGCAAATCTCCTAATTCACATGGAATGGAGGGAACAATTCAAAATGGTTAGCTCCTTGACAGAGGCGGAACACAAGGGTTCAAACAGAACTTCAGACAGTCCCCGGAGCACCAAATTAAGGTCCTATGACGGAAAGGAAGGCCGAAGCTGAGGACATACATGCCCCTTCTGAAACCACACTACCTTAATGTACAAAGCCAGAAAGACGACATTCACGTTTCCCCAGAAACTTGAGAGTGCCGCCACCTGGACTTTCAGGGAGCTCAAGGCCAACCCTTGGTTCAGGTCCCACTGCAAAAACCTCAAAATATCAGGAACTGAGCCCTCCAGGATGACAAATCGCACTCCCCACAGCAGGATTAAAAACACACCAGACCCTGACATAGGCTACGGACAGAGGACCTCCGAGAACAAAGCAGAATAGAAATCACCATGGAAGAGTATTCCCACCTCTTCAAGTGTCTCCTTTCAATGGCCAGAAGGGATCTAGGTCCTCCATTACTACCGGCCACTGCCAAACGAGACCCTGACCTCTTCGCAGAAGAGGAAGCAGGTCCTCCATGAGAATACGCCCAAGGTCTGAATACCACAATCTGCAGGAACAATCAGGTGCCACAAGCAAGACCAGATAAGTAAAACGCACAATCCTGCGCAAAAGCTGCCCAATGAGGCGGCCACACAGGGAAGACATAAAGGGGCTCCACCTCTGGCCATGTTTGTACCAAGGCATCAATCCCCTGGGAGGCTAGATGCCTCAGTTAACTGAAGAAGCAATCTGCCTTCGTGTTGGCCCCTGTCACTAACAAGATGAAGAGTGGGAGCCCCCAGTGGTCCAGAATAAGCTGAAAGGCCTGATGCCCCAGCTCCCACTCCCCCAAATCCAGGAGAGAGCGACTGAGAAAGTCCACTTGCACATTGTCCTTGCCCACAATCTGACCTGCTAAAAGGGACAACAGATGGGTCTCCGCCCAGTAACAGAGACTCGCTGTCTCCAGAGTAGAGAGTTGTACGGGGACAGAAATCTTACCCATCCCCACCCGTCCCTGCTAGAATCTCACCCATCCCCACCCGTCCCCACTGAAATCTTACCCATCCCCGCAAATATTTAACCCATCCCAACCCGTCCCCACCCATCCCTGCAAGAATTTAACCCATCCCCGCAAGAATTTAATGGTACATACAAGAAAATTCTGGTCAGCTCCCTCAGTCTCTCTCTGGATTTGAGCTACATCACTGTAGGCAAGGAAGGAATGGATGCTGAAACTTAGAACACTCTGGTGTGCACATGAAAGATTTGTCTCTGATTTCTGGCACTGTGTGCTGAGAGGTCACCACATGCAGCACGCGCCAGTAGGTCAGGTGTCAGACCTGAGGTCTGCGCATCAGCCCGGGAGCAAAGAGGATTAATTGTAACATAGTAAATGACAGCAAATAAAGTCCTGAAATGCTAAATAGTAGTAGTAGTAACAGTCCATCCAGTCTGCCCAATAGTCACACATTATCAATTCATGATTAAATCAACAAGTGTGATATTATATACTTTCTTTCATGTTTCTGGAACATAGACCATAGAAGTCTATCTGGCCCTACACTTATGTTCCAACTACTGGAGTTCTTGTTGAAGCCCACTCCAGTCTATTCATCTTCTCATTTGTGGGATACAGACCGTAAAAATCTGACCAGCACTGTCCTTATGTTCCAGCCACTGAAGTTGCTGTTTAAGCCCTTTCTAGCCCATCCTAAACCAGACTGCCATATATTAGACACAGACCATACAAGTCTGCCCGGTATCGGCCCTAGTTAATCACAACCAGAGTCGCCATCTAAGCGTCACTTGACACATCCACACATACAGTGGTGGAAATAAGTATTTGATCCCTTGCTGATTTTGTAAGTTTGCCCACTGACAAAGACATGAGCAGCCCATAATTGAAGGGTAGGTTATTGGTAACAGTGAGAGATAGCACATCACAAATTAAATCCGGAAAATCACATTGTGGAAAGTATATGAATTTATTTGCATTCTGCAGAGGGAAATAAGTATTTGATCCCCCACCAACCAGTAAGAGATCTGGCCCCTACAGACCAGGTAGATGCTCCAAATCAACTCGTTACCTGCATGACAGACAGCTGTCGGCAATGGTCACCTGTATGAAAGACACCTGTCCACAGACTCAGTGAATCAGTCAGACTCTAACCTCTACAAAATGGCCAAGAGCAAGGAGCTGTCTAAGGATGTCAGGGACAAGATCATACACCTGCACAAGGCTGGAATGGGCTACAAAACCATCAGTAAGACGCTGGGCGAGAAGGAGACAACTGTTGGTGCCATAGTAAGAAAATGGAAGAAGTACAAAATGACTGTCAATCGACAAAGATCTGGGGCTCCACGCAAAATCTCACCTCGTGGGGTATCCTTGATCATGAGGAAGGTTAGAAATCAGCCTACAACTACAAGGGGGGAACTTGTCAATGATCTCAAGGCAGCTGGGACCACTGTCACCACGAAAACCATTGGTAACACATTACGACATAACGGATTGCAATCCTGCAGTGCCCGCAAGGTCCCCCTGCTCAGGAAGGCACATGTGACGGCCCGTCTGAAGTTTGCCAGTGAACACCTGGATGATGCCGAGAGTGATTGGGAGAAGGTGCTGTGGTCAGATGAGACAAAAATTGAGCTCTTTGGCATGAACTCAACTCGCCGTGTTTGGAGGAAGAGAAATGCTGCCTATGACCCAAAGAACACCGTCCCCACTGTCAAGCATGGAGGTGGAAATGTTATGCTTTGGGGGTGTTTCTCTGCTAAGGGCACAGGACTACTTCACCGCATCAATGGGAGAATGGATGGGGCCATGTACCGTACAATTCTGAGTGACAACCTCCTTCCCTCCGCCAGGGCCTTAAAAATGGGTCGTGGCTGGGTCTTCCAGCACGACAATGACCCAAAACATACAGCCAAGGCAACAAAGGAGTGGCTCAGGAAGAAGCACATTAGGGTCATGGAGTGGCCTAGCCAGTCACCAGACCTTAATCCCATTGAAAACTTATGGAGGGAGCTGAAGCTGCGAGTTGCCAAGCGACAGCCCAGAACTCTTAATGATTTAGAGATGATCTGCAAAGAGGAGTGGACCAAAATTCCTCCTGACATGTGTGCAAACCTCATCATCAACTACAGAAGACGTCTGACCGCTGTGCTTGCCAACAAGGGTTTTGCCACCAAGTATTAGGTCTTGTTTGCCAGAGGGATTAAATACTTATTTCCCTCTGCAGAATGCAAATAAATTCATATACTTTCCACAATGTGATTTTCCGGATTTAATTTGTGATGTGCTATCTCTCACTGTTACCAATAACCTACCCTTCAATTATGGGCTGCTCATGTCTTTGTCAGTGGGCAAACTTACAAAATCAGCAAGGGATCAAATACTTATTTCCACCACTGTATGCAGCCATTTAAGGTTAGGATTTTTATAACTTCCATTTTCTAATTAGAGATCCTCTATGTTCATCCCAAGCCTTTTTGAATTCCATCATCATTAGTGTCTCTACCACCTCCTTAATGGAAGACTTTCCACATTTGTGCTGTTAAAGCAAGGAGGAAGAGGACTAGGAGGAGACAGCACTCAAGGTACTCGGTAGGTGAGAGGCTGATGCAGTGCAGCTTACACTTCCACGGGAACCCCGCAGAACTGCTTCCAACCCCGCAGGAACCCGGCAGGACCTGCTTCCGTCCCCGCGGGAACCCTGCAGAACTACTTCCATCCCCACAGGAACCCCGCAGAACTACTTCCGTCCCCGCAAACCCCGTTCCCGTGCAGCTCTCTATGTTAATGGCTCGTTAAGTTTAGTGCATCTGGCCCTTAGTCTTCTTTATCAATGTTTTGCATCTAACTTGCCAGTAAGTTGCTTCTTCTTTTCTTCATTTGGGTTCCTTTTTCCATTCTTTGAAGGACATTCTTTTGTCTCTAACAGCCTCTTTCACTTCACCTTTTAACCATACTGGCTGTCTTTTTCTCTTCTCTCCACCTTTGTAAATATGTGGAATGTATCTGTCCGGGCTTCCAAGATGGTATTTTTGAAAAATGTCCATGTCTGATTTAATGTCCTAACCTTTGCAGCCGATCCTTTTAGCTTCTTTTTAACCATTTTCCTCATTTTCAAGCACAAGGGTTAATGAATGATAAGTACATAAGCTTCACTGTACTGAGCCAGACCAAAAAGTCCATCAAGGCTATTATCCTGTTTCCAACAGTGGTCAATCCAGGTAAGAAGTACCTGGCGATACCAAAAGAATAAAATAGATATCACCTCAAGAATAAGTATTGGATTTTTTAAAGCCCACCTTAATAATGGTTTATGGGCTTTTCTTTAAAAATCTTGCACTCCTCTCTATTTGTGACCTTACCAGAAAAGGCAGTCCTCCTAGATGCTCCCATACCATAACCTGCCTGCTGTCAGAAAGGAACTACCTGAGTCTCAGATAGAAGCAGGCAACCCCCATCTCCAGCTAAGATATCAAGAGATATCTTGAAGCCCCTGGGGGGGGGAAGGTGTGGAGAATGGCATGGAAAGGGAAAATTAGGTTCTTACCTTGGTAATTTTCTTTCCTTTAGTCATAGCAGATGAAGCCATTACATATGGGTTATGTCCATCAACCAGCAGGGGAGATAGAGAGCACTCAAACTTTCACAGTGCCCTCTTGGCAAAGCTAGCTCCACTGCCTCTTCAGTATTTGAAGCTTCCAAAGCAGTATGGCAAACCGCAACGGGAATCACAAGAGCTTTCCTCACAGCGAACGATGGCCCATCACAAGGGCATGAACTCATAAAGGAGGGAATGCACATCCTCCTGGAGGGAATAAACTCATCCTCCTTATTGTATAAGTGAAGGGGAACACACGCGCCTCCTGGAGGGAATCACACATCCTCCCAACACACTGGAGGGAATGAACTCATCCTCCTATTTATAGAACTGGAGGGGAACACACGCGCCTCCTGGAGGGAATGAACACATCCTCCTAAATTTAAACTGAACATGAATCCTGAAGATTGTTTTCCAACTTTCTCCCAAGGAAGGAACTTCAGGAAATTAGAACAGAACCTGAAAAACAGATTCACAGCATACAGACAATCATACAGGGAGGGCTCATGGCTTCATCTGCTATGACTAAAGGAAAGAAAATTACCAAGGTAAGAACCTAATTTTCCCTTCCTTGTCATCAAGCAGATGAAGCCATTACGTATGGGATGTAACAAAGCAATCCCTAGATAGGGTGGGAACAAGCCACACCACGCGCTAGCACTTGTGCACCAAAACGCGCATCCCTCCTGGCAGCCACATCCAGCCTGTAATGTCGGGCAAAGGAGAGCTTAGAAGCCCATGTTGCTGCACTGCATATCTCTTGAAGAGAGAGTGCTCCAGTTTCAGCCCAAGAGGAAGAAATCGCTCTAGTAGAATGTGCCTTAAAAGCTACAGGCGGAACCCTGCAGGCCAGCAGATAAGCTGAAAAGATAGTTTCTTTGAGCCAGCGGGCAATAGTGGCTTTAGACGCTGGAGACCCTCTGCGAGAACCGGATAGCAAAACAAACAGATGATCAGAAGTCCTGAAAGAGTTAGTAACTCGCAGATACTGCAGCAGAGTCCTGCGCACATCCAAAAGGTGCAGCTGCCCAAAAGATTCTGGAAACTCTTCCTCTGAAAAAGAGGGCAAGAAAATAGGCTGGTTTAAGTGAAAGGCTGAAACCACCTTAGGCATAAAGGAAGGCACGGTCCGAACCGTGACTCCGGACTCTGAAAACTGCAGAAATGGGTCTCTACAGGACAGCGCCTGGAGCTCTGACACCCGTCTCGCCGAGGTAATGGCCACCAGAAAAACGGCCTTCAGTGTCAAGTCTTTCTCCGATGCTCGCCGAAGCGGCTCAAAAGGAGATGCCTGCAGAGTTTTCAAAACTAGCCCCAGGTTCCAAGCTGGACAGGGTGCTCGCACTGGAGGTCGGAGCCGAAGCACCCCTCTAAGAAACCGTGCCACATCTGGGTGAGCAGCCAAAGACACGCCTTCCACCTTACCACGAAGGGAGGCCAACGCTGCCACCTGCACCCGCAGGGAATTATAGGCCAAGCCTTTTTGTACACCTTCCTGCAAAAAGTCCAGAATCGGCGAGACAGGAGCCCACATTGGAGCAATGGCTCTGGAAGCACACCTAGACTCAAACAGGCACCAAATCCTGGCATAAGCCACGGAAGTGGACCGCTTGCGGGCTTGCAGGAGAGTGGAAATAACTTTATTGGAATAACCTTTATCCCTCAATTGTGCCCTCTCAATAGCCATGCCGTAAGACCAAAGCGGCCGGCGTCCTCCATGGCTACCGGTCCCTGAGTCAAAAAGTTCGGTACCAGAGGTAACGGCATAGGAGCCTCCAGGAGCATCTGTCGGAGGTCTGCATACCAAGGTCTCCTTGGCCAATCCGGGGCGATGAGGACCACATCTCCTGGGTGCAGCCGAATCCGCAAGAGCATGCGCCCTATCAAGGGCCATGGGGGAAACACATAAAGTAGACCCGGAGGCCAGGGTTGAGCCAAGGCATCCAACCCCGCCGAGCGAGGATCTCTCCGTCTGCTGAAGAAGCACGGGACTTTGGTATTGGCACTTGACGCCATTAGATCCATCACGGGCTTGCCCCATTTGGCACAGATCTGCAGGAATACTTCGTCTGCCAGATTCCATTCTGCTGGATCGATCTGATGCCTGCTCAGATAATCGGCCTGCACATTGCTCTGACCTGCAATATGAGCTGCCGACAGACACTGAAGATGCAGCTCGGCCCAGTGGCAAATCAGTTTGGCCTGCGCGGCTAGTGCTCTGCACCTTGTTCCGCCTTGTCGATTTATATAGGCCACCGTTGTCGTGTTATCCGACATCACTCTGACAGCCAATCCTTCCAGGGTCACTTGAAAGGCCAGAAGCGCCTGAAACACCGCTTTCAACTCTAGGCGGTTGATGGACCACTCCGACTCCTCGGGTGTCCATAGACCCTGGGCATGCTTCCCCTTGCAGTGTGCGCCCCAGCCCTTCAGGCTGGCATCTATTACCACTAGGCACCAAACTGGGAGCGTCAACGGCATTCCTCGCCGCAGCATGCTGTCCGAGAGCCACCACTCCATGCTGAGACGGGCCGCAGGGAGCCAAGTAAGTCTGCATTGGTAATCCTGAGAAATAGGAGACCATCTCCGGAGTAGGGAATACTGTAGAGGTCTCAGGTGCGCTCTCGCCCAGGATACCACTTCCATCGTGGCTGTCATCGATCCCAGCAGCTGGACAATGTCCCAAGCTCGCGGGCGGGGCATCCTCAGGAGCAGACGGACCTGATTCTGAAGCTTGCACCGCCTTAGCTCAGGTAGGAACACATAGCCCGAGACTGTGTCGAACCTGGCCCCCAAAAACTCTAGAGATTGTGAAGGGGACAGGTGACTTTTGGCCATATTGACGACCCAGCCTAGAGATTGCAGTATTGAGACCACTCTGGCTGTAGCTTGTAAGCTCTCTGTTGCAGAGTCTGCTCTGATGAGCCAGTCGTCTAGGTACGGGTGAACCCTGATACCTTCTCGCCTGAGAAAAGCAGCTACGACCACCATTACCTTCGAAAAGGTTCGGGGAGCTGTGGCGAGGCCAAAAGGCAAGGCCCTGAACTGGAAATGTTTTCCCAACAACGCAAACCTCAGAAACTTCTGGTGCGGGGGCCAAATCGGTATGTGCAAGTAAGCTTCTTTCAGGTCTAGAGTCGTGAGAAACTCTCCTGGCTGAACCGCCGCAATGACGGAGCGCAGGGATTCCATGTGGAAATGCCGCACTCTCAGGGACTTGTTCACTTCTTTTAAGTCCAGAATAGGGCGAAAGGACCCTCCTTTTCGCGGCACCACAAAGTAGATGGAGTATCGGCCGCAGCCTTGCTCGGCGGGAGGCACCGGGGTCACTGCCCCTAACTGAATCAGACCTTGTAAAGTCTCCTCCACCGCCGCCCGTTTGACGGCAGAACCGCATCGGGACTCCACAAACACGTCTCTTACTGGGGCGTTGAATTCTATTCTGTATCCATCTCTGATCAGGTCCAGAACCCACTGATCTGAGGAAATCTTGGCCCACTCCTCGACAAAGAGGGAAAGCCGTCCTCCGATGACAGGCATCGAGGAGAGGGCCGGCGCACCATCATTGAGAGGGTCGCCCCTGAACTCCTGGTCTTGAGCCACCGGCTGCAGAACGCTTGTCCGAGCGAAAGGAGTTCCTCTGCTGACCACGGGCACGTGAAGTGAACCCAGCAGAACGCCCCGGGCGGTACCTTCTAGCTTCACGGAAGCGAGGTCTGTACGAGGAGTGGACCGCCTGGCCCTTAGAGGAAGGCCTCTGCCTATCTTCGGGCAAGCGCTGGGGTTTTGGATCACCCAGGCCTTTCACAATTTTCTCTAACTCCTCACCAAATAGGAGAAGTCCTTGAAAAGGCAACTTCACCAACCTTTGCTTAGAGGCCATGTCCGCTGCCCAGTGTCGTAGCCACAGACGACGGCCACTGCTACTGCCATTTGTTTAGCCGAAGCTCTGACAAGGTCATAAAGGGCATCAGCCAGAAAGGACAAGGCCACCTCCATCCCCGGAGCCACATCCAAGAAGGGCTCCGCTCCATCTCCGGGCTGAGCCACTGCCTGTTGCAGCCAAGCTAGGCAGGCTCTCACAGCATAACAGCTGCATGCAGACGCCCGAACAGTGAGACCTGCAATCTCAAAGGACCGTTTCAACGCTGTTTCCAGCCTTCGATCTTGAACATCCTTCAGGGCAACACCTCCTTCAACAGGGAGGGTAGTTCTCTTTGTCACCGCAGTGACTAGGGCATCCACTGTAGGCATTTGAAAACGAGCCATATGTCCCTCACGCAGAGGGTATAACTGCCCCATAGCCCTGGAAACTCTCAAAGGTCCCTCGGGGTCAGCCCACTGAGCCGAAACAAGCTCTAGGATGGAGTCATGCAAAGGGAAGGCCCGAGCAGCTTTCTTGGTACTAGCCAGCCTGGGATTACCCGAGGAGGCCATGCCACTGTCAGGATCTTCAATCGAGAGGGCCTGCAGGGTATCTGAAATAAGCGCTGGCAGCTCATCACGGTGGAAAATCCTCACCGCGGAGGGATCATCCAGATCCTGTGGTAAATCCGCACCTGACTCTGGTTCCTCAGACCAAGAACGTCTGTCAGAGTTCTCCGAATCCTCACACCCCGACCACGGGGGGGAAAAAGGTGCACCACAATCTGAAGGGGAATTAACCCTTCTGCGCTTATCTTTAGGCCAAGCATCCGGGAAAAAAGCCTCACTGGGCAGTCCCAGGCCAGAATCCATCGGGGGGGCAATCAGAGGAGCCTCAGGCGACCCTTGAGGAAGGGCTCTTTTCATCATGTATGCTTTATGCAGCAAAAGCACAAAATCCGGGGAGAAAATCTCACCCTGGGCACCCAAATCCTGTCCGGTGCTAGCCACTCCTGAAATAACCTCATCTCGAGGTGCCCCACCCGGCTCAGGTCTCTCCGTGTCCACGGAGGCCGCGCCATGCGGTGTAAGCAAAATGGCGCCCGCTGCCAGCTCAGAGCGGGAAGAAACATCGCTCGCCATGCTCGGGCCGGCTCCTACGCCAATACAGCACGATTTACAGAGCCCTGCTGCTGATTTGCGCTTGCCACAAGTGGAACAGCGCTTTACATTGTCCACAGCCATTGCCGAAAAACGGCGGTAAAATCCAAAATGGCGGTTTCGCACCAAAATCGCCCCGATCACGGGCCCACCCCGGAGGAGTTGGAAAACACTCTTACCTCAAAGGATCTAGTGTACAACTACGATCCTGCTGAAAATCAGGTCAAAAACCTCTGTTCCAGCGTCTCCAGTGATCTCCAGTGATCATAATATGATCGGTTTTGATATTGGCATTGAAGGAAGTGAAACTAGGAAATCAAGTACGCTAGCGTTTAACTATAGAAAAGGTGATTACGACAAAATGAGAAAAATGGTGAAAAAAAGACTGAAAGGAGCAGCTCGCAGAGTAAAAAACTTGCATCAGGCGTGGATGCTGTTTAAAAACACCATCCTGGAGGTTCAGGACAAATATATTCCACGTATTAGAAAAAAGGGAAAAAAGACTAAACGTCAGCCGGCGTGGCTAAACAGTAAGATAAAGGAAATCATTAGAGCCAAAAAACAATCCTTCAGAAAGTGGAGAAGAGAACCAACTGAAAGTAACAGGATAGATCATAAGGAATGCCAAGCCAAATGCAAAGCGGAGATAAGGAGGGCAAAAAGGACTTTGAGAAGAAATTAGCGTTGGAAGCAAAAATACATAGTAAAAATTTTTTTAAATACATTAAAAGCAGGAAACCGGCCAAAGAGTCGGTTGGGCCGCTGGACGAAAATGGTGTTAAAGGGGCGATCAAGGAGGACAAAGCCGTAGCGGAGAAATTAAATGAATTCTTTGCTTCGGTCTTCACCGAGGAGGATTTGGGGGGGACACCGGTGCCGGAAAGAATATTTGAAGCGGGGGAGTCGGAGAAACTAAACAAATTCTCTGTAACCTTGGAGGATGTAATGGGTCAGTTCAGCAAGCTGAAGAGTAGTAAATCACCGGGACCTGATGGTATTCATCCCAGAGTATTAATAGAACTAAAAAATGAACTTGCGGAGCTACTGTTAGAAATATGCAATCTGTCCCTAAAATCGAGTGTAGTACCGGAAGACTGGAGGGTAGCCAATGTTACTCCGATTTTTAAGAAGGGTTCCAGAGGAGATCCGGGAAATTATAGACCGGTGAGTCTGACGTCGGTGCCGGGCAAGATGGTGGAGGCTATTATTAAGAATAAAATTGCAGAGCATATACAAAAACATGGACTGATGAGACAAAGTCAGCACGGATTTAGTGAAGGGAAGTCTTGCCTCACCAATCTAATGCATTTTTTTGAGGGGGTAAGCAAACATGTGGACAATGGGGAGCCGGTTGATATTGTATATCTGGATTTTCAGAAGGCGTTTGACAAAGTGCCGCACGAAAGACTCCTGAAGAAATTGCAGAGTCATGGAATCGGAGGTAGGGTATTATTATGGATTAAGAACTGGTTGAAAGATAGGAAGCAGAGAGTAGGATTGCGTGGCCAGTATTCTCAGTGGAGGAGGGTAGTTAGTGGGGTCCCGCAGGGGTCTGTGCTGGGTCCGTTGCTTTTTAATGTATTTATAAATGACCTAGAGATGGGAATAACTAGTGAGGTAATTAAATTCGCCGATGACACAAAATTATTCAGGGTCGTCAAGTCGCAGGAGGAATGTGAACGATTACAGGAGGACCTTGCGAGACTGGGAGAATGGGCGTGCAAGTGGCAGATGAAGTTCAATGTTGACAAGTGCAAAGTGATGCATGTGGGTAAGAGGAACCCGAATTATAGCTACGTCTTGCAAGGTTCCGCGTTAGGAGTTACGGATCAAGAAAGGGATCTGGGTGTCGTCGTCGATGATACGCTGAAACCTTCTGCTCAGTGTGCTGCTGCGGCTAGGAAAGCGAATAGAATGTTGGGTGTTATTAGGAAGGGTATGGAGTCCAGGTGTGCGGATGTTATAATGCCGTTGTATCGCTCCATGGTGCGACCGCACCTGGAGTATTGTGTTCAGTACTGGTCTCCGTATCTCAAAAAAGATATAGTAGAATTGGAAAAGGTACAGCGAAGGGCGACGAAAATGATAGTGGGGATGGGACGACTTTCCTATGAAGAGAGGCTGAGAAGGCTAGGGCTTTTCAGCTTGGAGAAGAGACGGCTGAGGGGAGATATGATAGAAGTGTATAAAATAATGAGTGGAATGGATCGGGTGGATGTGAAGCGACTGTTCACGCTATCCAAAAATACTAGGACTAGAGGGCATGAGTTGAAGCTACAGTGTGGTAAATTTAAAACGAATCGGAGAAAATTTTTCTTCACCCAACGTGTAATTAGACTCTGGAATTCGTTGCCGGAGAACGTGGTACGGGCGGTTAGCTTGACGGAGTTTAAAAAGGGGTTAGATAGATTCCTAAAGGACAAGTCCATAGACCGCTATTAAATGGACTTGGAAAAATTCCGCATTTTTAGGTATAACTTGTCTGGAATGTTTTTACGTTTGGGGAGCGTGCCAGGTGCCCTTGACCTGGATTGGCCACTGTCGGTGACAGGATGCTGGGCTAGATGGACCTTTGGTCTTTCCCAGTATGGCACTACTTATGTACTTATGTACTTATGTACTTATGCGTGTAAAAACGCGACGCGACTTTTTTTTTTTTTTTTTTTTACCTGTGAGGAAAGCAGAGGTATTGAAGACTCCGGAGGCTCAGATGAGTGGGAAAGGTAGGGAAAGGGCGAACCTATATGCCTGCATCCACTGTTGGTGGGTAAGGACAGGGAAAGCAAGGCAATATGTCCACATCCACAGAGGTATGGGTAAGGCAGGGAAAGGGCTAACCTATGTGCCTTTAAAGTGAAGCTGCTATAGCCTCCAACACCCCGGTTAACAACTGGCAAGCCAGGAACCACCTCCCGGCAGATTTTTCTGGAGCTCGAACAAGCTGCAGCCACCCTGCTAAGGGAGATAGAGAATACTGAAGAGGCAGTGGAGCTAGCTGGCCAAGAGGGCACTGTGAAAGTTTGAGTGCTCTCTATCTCCCCTGCTGGTTGATGGACATAACCCATACGTAATGGCTTCATCTGCTTGATGACAACGAAGGCGGCGTTTCCCGCCGAAATCAGCACCAAAGGAGAGAAAGACGTGACCGGCGGTAAAACAACAAAATCGGACACCCCTCCGATGGCACTGCCAAAACATCGATACCAGCAGCCTGGTACTGCTTTTAGAGGTGAAGGAACATCGGCCCACACAGCTGCCCCTAAATCACATTGCTGAGACCTAAAAGACACGGAGCTCCCCGACATCGTGAAAAACAATTAAAATAGAAAACAGCTGATCAGCCAACAGCTGATCGCTTCGGAGCTGCCCTGCTCGTTTTTACAGCCCAGAAACGGCTCTGCCAAGACGGCAGACCGGGAGGCTTTTTTTTTTTTTAAACCGAGTAGCTGCCTCTCCCTGCCTCCACAGTTCTTACAACTAAGATCTGGAGGAAAACTCATATCAGTCAGACTGTTCCTGACAACAGTCTGCTATGGAAATCATCAGAATTTACCAAAGAATGCATTTACTTCAGTCAGACTGTTCCTGACAACAGTCTGCTATGGAAAGCATCAGAATTTACCAAAGAATGCTTTTACTTCAGGGAGGAACAGGGGGGAGGGACTCGACTACCTGAGTGTGGCACCCCCGGGGCAAACAGAGGCCCCCACGGACCTCAGCCCCTACCAAGCAGGTTTTCTTTTTTTTTTAAGATGCACAGAAATAACCTGAACCTTTCAGCAGAAAATAACATTAATAAGAATTAACAAGAAAGAATAGACAAAAAGGAATGAGACTGAAGGACTCACCACCTTCCACCTGCTGGAGACTGAGATTACTGGATCTTTCTCTAGCTGGCAAGGGCTCTTACTGGCTGGCTAGAGTCACTGTTTTTTTCTCAGTCTCCACCTGCTGGAAGGCGTGCACAACCCATCAGTCACATTCTGGGTCGGTCCGGAGGGACACTAAGGAACATAGATTTCTGCCCCTTGGAAGAGAGGGTCCAGTCCCACAATGAGGCAGGACAGGGTATGGTGATCCTAGGAGCCTCCTCTGGGAATTACAGAACACAGATTGACAACCTTCTCTAACAGAAGTGAGGTAGAGATAGAAATAGGGGCTCCATTACATGAGGACTCACCTAGCTGCAATCTCCCAGAGTTGGCAAGTGCCTGCACCCCCAGTCAGTGTGTCAAATGCATCTCAATTCCCAATCTAACTCCTGCAACTAATCTACTATTAGTGGCAGCCTCTGGCCAGGACAAGATGGCCTCTGCTCCCATGCGTGGAAGACCGAGTAGTGTGCCTTTAAGGGTGCAAATCTGTCTGGCGGCTCAAGCACCTCTGCTGCCTCAACCCAAATCCACCATGGCCCCTACTATATCAAGAATTGCAAAGACCACCATTCTCATCTCCCAGCAGCTCTAAGGCCTCCCCCACCTCACACAACTTTAGCACAGACCACTTCACCTCCTATCACCTTTGCAACAGGATCCATGTGCTGGTGATATCTCCCGCTGCCCAAGGTCCCATTCTGAGACCTCTCCCTGATAGTACTGCTCGTCAAGATCAAAGAGAAATAAAGCTTTTCTCGCTCTCTCTTTTTTTTTTTTTTTATTAAATCTATGGTAGACCCGGGGGGTGGGGGGGAGGGATTTTGATGATACATATATGAGAAAGTGCCTAGATTTATATGTTGGGCTGTGTTGATGTTATGTAAAGAAAAAGTTAATAAAAACAATTAAAAAAAAATCTATGGTAGATCCAGGCAGCCTGAAGGGAGGGAGCAATCGAAGGAACCAAATGTAACATCCTCAGCCAGGGCAATGACCACTGCAGGCAAAAATGGGGGGAATGGAGAGAGAAGGGACCCCCCCAACAACTTGCACTTAGTCAAGATTCAGGGGTCGAGAATCTGGGCAATGGTCTATAGACTGATGCTTGAATTCCCACTGGTCAGGGACTCAACTACAAGGTGGCAGAAACCTGCTGCACCATCTGCTGGAGGCAGAGAAATGCTGGCAGGTTTCAGGGCTGCACTACCTCTTAACACTATGGCTGGAGAACATAACCCACTCGTCTGGACTGGTCTAACAGAATGACAAGGCATTTGTATTTTAATATATGTTTCAAGCCACTTAAGGCAACCCTTTGGAACTGAAAAGGCATGATTCACATGTAAGATTAGATGAGAAGGTAAAGGTGAATGCAAAGCCAAAGATAACTGAGGGGTATGGAATTACACTAGTGAGTCTTATGGCTCTTATATACCATCAGCACCACAAAAGCAGCAGGTTCTTAGGTCTCTGTGGTTATCTAAAGTGACTCTGGAGTGGCTTCTAGGATGTTTCTACTTTGTTTTTCCTGACATGATGACCAGTGCTATGAAGCTCTTTAGGAAATCTTAACACAAAAATCCCTACATCCTGTAAGATGTTAGAACTGGTTTGCTGGATTATAGGGTATGGACAGGAACACTAACCTTCTGCAGGGCCTCCTGCTGTTCTGGGGTAAGAGGGGGAAGCCCCAACTTAGATGCTGTGCTCTGGCCATTTTCTATCTTTATTGAATCACCACTCTGAAATAAAAAACAGAAAGGCTGGTTAGTATTCTCACTGTCTACAGAAAACATATCCTGAACCTCTGGGATACCAAACTCGCAGTTCCAAATTTTTAAAAACATGGAAATACAAGTGGAAAAAGTTCAGTCAGTTCCCTGCTCTCAGTTCTCCAGGCACTAAACTTGTCCTCTCTATGTTAGAGACTCAGTTACCGGCCACATGGATATTTATAAAAATAAAAAATGAATGTAGAGGGGTGGGGGGTTTCACTTAGGATTCTTAAGTAGAGAGGTGTGGTAGCCGTGTTAGTCCACTCTTAAGGTTATCAATAGAAATCAAACAAAATAAAACATGGAAAAGAAAATAAGATGATACCTTTTTTATTGGACATAACAATACATTTCTTGATTAGCTTTCGAAGGTTGCCCTTCTTCGTCAGATCGGAAATAAGCAAATGTGGTAGCAGACAGTATATATAAGTGAAACAGCCAAGCATTACTTTGACAGTCTGACAGGGTGGGTAGGAGGTATGCATGGGGACATCAAAGCATTTCATTGATATTCTAACAGGATGGGTGTGGATAGGTAAGAGGAGGGTGATAAACAGAGAAATATAATTTTATGGTTTATAATGGGCTAGAAAACACAGATCCTTGTTAAGTCCTGGGTGTCAAAATATTCAATCATTCTGACTTCAAAGGTCTTACGTTCCTGTATTGTTTTAAAGTTACCTTTCAGGATTCTTACTATGAAATTACTACTACTACTACTATTTAGCATTTCTATAGCGCTACAAGGCGTACACAGCGCTGCACAAACATAGAAGAAAGACAGTCCCTGCTCAAAGAGCTTACAATCTAATAGACAAAAATAAATAAATAAAGTAAGCAAATCAAATCAATTAATGTGAACGGGAAGGAAGAGAGAAGGGTAGGTGGAGGCGAGTGGTTACAAGTGGTTACGAGTCAAAAGCAATGTTAAAGAGGTGGGCTTTCAGTCTAGATTTAAAGGTGGCCAGTGGTGCAGTGTCCTGGTCTTGTAAAATGCTAGCCCACCGGGGTGGGAACCTGACTGGCACCGGCTATCTTCATGTGATGTCTGTGCAGATTAAATCTTGTCTTAAGAATCTGGCCTGTTTCTCCAATATAGCATCCTTCGTTACATTTTTTACACTGAATGATACATACCACATTGGAAGATGAGCATGTGAAAGATTCCTTTATGTTGAATATTTTTCCTTTGTGAATAACTGTGGGGTCCTGTGAAATGTTTTGGCACAGCTTGCAGCTGGATATATTACAGGGAAATGAGCCCTTCTTTTCCTTTTCAGTCTGTGTTGGGAGTTTACTTCTGATTAGCTTGTGTTTTAAGTTGAGTGGCTGTCGGAAGGCCAGCACTGGTGGGGATGGGAATATCTCTTTCAGTAATTCATCTTCCTGGAGTAGAGGCTGTAGGTCTCTTATGATTTTCCTCAGTTTCTCCAGCTCTGGGTTGTATGTCACTACAAGGGGGATTCTGTCTGTGGCTTTTTTTTCTTTGTACTGTAGAAGATTTTCCCTGGGTGTTTTGAGGGAGGAGGCAATATTCTTGGAGATTATTTTGGGGTTGTAGCCTTTCTGTTTGAAGGATGCAGTCAGGGTTTCAAGGTGTCTGTCTCTATCCCCTGGGTCCGAGCAGATACGGTGGTATCTTGTGGCTTGGCTGTAAATAATAGATCTTTTTGTATGTTAAGGATGGAAGCTGGAGTTGTGACGGTAGCTGCATCTGTCTGTGGGTTTCTTGTATATAGATGTTTGCATACAGCCATCACTGATTAAGACTGTGGTGTCCAAAAAATTCTACCCACCCCCACCCTCCCACCCTGTCAGACTGTCAAATCAATGCTTGGATGTTTCACTTATATATACTATCTGCTACCACATTTGCTTATTTCCGATCTAACGAAGAAGGGCAACCTTCGAAAGCTAATCAAGAAATGTATTAAGTTATGTCCAATAAAAAAGGTATCATCTTATTTTCTTTTCCATGTTTTATTTTGTTTGATTTCTATTGATAAACTTAGGATTCTGTAAGAGTCCAGGCATCTCATGTGATTACTTGGGGGTTGAATTTTGAAGTTGAAACTTTTAGAATTCCTTCTTTGTTATTGTTCAACTGGAAGTTCATTGTGTATGGAAAAATTATGTTCTTACCTGATAAATTTATTTCCTTTAATCATACCAGACCAGTCCAGACTAATGGGTTATGTCCATCTACCAGCGGAAGGAGACAGAGAAAATAGTTTCACATAAACCGCCCCTTAAGGGTATCGTGCAGCCTGGAATATTCAGTATTTCGAATAGCCAAGCAATGGTGCTCTGAAGTCTAGAAGAAAATACAGTTAATACCAAACAGGCAAACTCTTGGAGCCAATATGCAGAACCTCACTGTTCCTGCTTGGCTAAAGGCAACTGCAACCTCCCCTCATCCGGGGAAAGAACTCCGTGATGCCAAGCAGGGGCATAGCCAGACTTCAGCGGTAGGGGGGGGGGGTCCAGAGACGAGGTGAGGGAGCACATTTTAGCCCCCCCCCCCGCCATTGCCGACACCTCCAACAACTTTGACTCCCCCCCTGCAGACGACCCTCTCGACCCCCCCCGCCCGCCGTCACCTACCTTTGCTGGCGGGGGACCCCAACCCCCACCAGCCGAAGTCTTCTTCCTTCGTTTGGTTTCTCAGTCTGACGTCCTGCACGTACAACAGGCAAGACGTCAGACTCACAGAACAGAACGGAGCCCTGCAGGACATCAGACTAAGACAACAATCGAAGGAAGAAGACTTCGCCTGGCGGGGGTTGAGGTCCCCTGCCAGCAAAGGCAGCGGGTTGGCGGTGGGGGTTTGAGAGGGTCATCGGCAGGGGGGTCCAAGGCCAAATCTATGGGGGCCCAGGCCCCCGTGGCCCCATAGCTGCTACGCCCCTGATGCCAAGTAACAGGAGTCATACAGAGCTGGCACAACAACAAGTGGCAGGAGACTGAATAGAAAAGATGAAGTAGGCAGTGCTGTAGGACATCCCACTGTATTGAAGCATCGTGGAACAGCCAGGGATACCTAAAGAAAACAACACTCTTGACAGAATTTAGCCAGAGAGGGCATCTGGACTGGTCTGGTATGATTAAAGGAAATAAAATTATCAGGTAAGAACATAATTTTTCCTTCCTTGTCATCTATACCAGAGCAGTCCAGACTAATGGGATGTAGCAAAGCAGTTTCCCAAAGAGGGGGGGGGGGGGGGGGGGAGAAGAATGCAGAAGGTTGAAAAATCAACAAAGCTATAGACACAGCAAAAAAACTGATCAGCAGAAAAGGATTCGAATATCCGAACCACCAGGCCACCAAAATGGAACAGAATTAGACACTAGAAAAGGAACTGAAGCTGTAGGACGTAAAACTAATGTCCTAAGCAAAAGAAAAACTACATACCCCTGTCCCGAGAGTAGTAAAAGAAGCAGCAAAAGATACTCATGCTAAAGGACCCCCCCCCCCCCCCCCCCTTGGAAGGAAGGGAACAGTTGTATCCGAGCAACAAGGAGAAGAACTGTCTCCAAACCCTGGCAGGACAAAGACTAACTCCTAAACCTGCCGGTCTGCCTTGAGTGCAAGATGGTTGGATGAAGCGACCCTAACAAGTACTAGGAGTACGCAACCCCAAACAGTGCACCACACCTCATAGAAGAAAGGAAGCAAGGCCCAGGAACCACCCAGACCTGCGCCTAGTGAGAGAATCAAACTCCACAGAACAAGAAAAGACTCCAGAGTCGAGAGAACCAACTAACTGGAGTGCTAGTTTCTCCAGAACCATGAAGAAAAGGGCAGCAGCATACCAGGGTACAACCGTAGAAAGAGTACTCATCAACCAGCTCGCTCTGGACTTAGGGATGAAAGAACAGAGCCAAGAGAACAAAAGGAGACAAAAAAAGAGAGTTGAGAGCCACACTGTGGAGAAAAGACCCCCCAAGGTGCCAAGAGGCCACAAAAGGAGCAGAGACTAATTCAAACTCCAGCAATGGAGAAGCTTCTCGTCAGCCACCAAGAGGCTACGGCAAGAAAAGGTGCCACAGGAATGGTAGCTAACAGGAGACAAGACAGGCTTGTCTAGCAGTCTAAACTGCAGCATGCCACAGCTGTCGAGAAGTTACTGTATCCAAACCGCAGAAAAAAGCTGGGGTTGACCAACAAGGTGAAACAGTGCCCAACAGGCAAAGGTGAAAATATGCTCCACAGTCAGAGACTGAACTGTGCTCAAGGGACAGAAAAGAAGCTGCGCTCATCAGGCAGAGTAGGATCCGTGCTCAATGAGAACAAACGGATTTGCACTCAAAGCACACAAACTGAGCCACACACCACAGGCAGACAAAGAGTTGCACACATCTGGCAAAGATAGAAATGCACTGAACAAGCAGAGTAACAGACAGAGGATGAGCAGTGCCCCACTGAAAGAGCTGGATGTTAGAGGTACCTGCAGAACTGAAGCTGCGGTAGCGATGGAACTGTGTACATAACGCAGACAAGGAGCTGCTTTCCACAAGCAAACAAGGAGCTGCGCTCCGGATGCAAGCACAGAGCTATGCTTCCTACGCAGACATGAAGCTATGTAGCACCTGCAGAGCTGTGCTCCACTTCACCCAATTTGCAGAGAAGAGTTGTGCTAAACATACAGAGATGGAGCTACACTCAACAGGTGGTGGAGCTGCGCTCTGCACACAGACAAGAAGCTGCGTTCCATACGCAAAGAGAGAGCTACATGCCACACACAGACAAGGAGCTGCGTTCCATAGGCAGACACAGAGCTGTGTTCTACACGCAGACACAGGACTGTGCCCCACGCTAAGATCTGCAGAGAAAGAACAACACTCAACATGCGAGAATGGAGCTGCGTTCAACATGCAGAGATGAAAGGTTGCAGAATAAGCAGCGAAGGAACTTCACTCAACATGCCATGATAGAGCTGTCCTCAACATACAGTGATGAAGCTAAAGCCAACCTGGAACTGTGCCCAGAATGCAGCGATGGAGCCATGCCCAACATGGAACGGTGGAATGCATGGAATAATGAAGCTGTGCTCAACATGCAGCAATGGAGCCGTGCTCAACATGCAGCAATGGAGCCGTGCTCAACGTGCAGCAATGGAGCTGTCAACACGCAGCGATGGAGCTGTGCTCAACAAGCAATATGCGTAGATGGAGTCCTGGGGAACAGACAGAGAAAAAGGTGCTGCCAGGAGGCCAACAGGAAAGGAGTACAACTTGTGGAAATGCAGACCTGGCGCTGCACTCCCCTGGCCCAGAGAGACTAAGAGGCATATTTTCAAAGCACTTAGCCTTCCAAAGTTCCATAGAAACCTATAGACCTTTGGAAGGCTAAGTGCTTTGAAAATATGCCTCTAAAACTACAAGAGAAAGCCCCATGCCCAAGAAACACTCTCGGCCCTCAAGTGGTCTCTGAGTCACAATGACCGCCCTCCTAGGCAACCGATACGGAGCAGCAGTCAACGTAGAGAAAGAACTCCCACCAAGAGGGAGGTAAGCATCTGTTATGTTTGGGAATGTGAGCCCTTGTGCCCTGACTGAGCACGGCGAAGATGGAGTAACACCGCACTCGGTCAGGCAGCTAGACAACCCCTAGCTTCACCTGGGAAGCGACCGCCGTTCCCTGAGAGTTGAGCCCCCAGGTGCAGGCGGCCACAAGGACTTCCGGAACTGGCGGGGTTGCACGGCCACTGACCCGACAGGCAGAGAAAGCAGACACCGTCCAGGAGCCAAGGAATCAGCAGCGCAGCAAATAGTCAGAGAAACAGTCCGAGGTCTAGGCAGGCAGCAACACAGCGCGTAGTCAGGCAACAATCCAGGGTCTGGTACACAGGAATCACAGAAGCAAAGATAGCCGGCTGTATAACACAGACATAGACCACGACCTCTAAGCACTAGAAGTCGAAGCAAGGAAGGACTAGAGGCAGGGCTTTAAATAGTGCAGGAAATTAGGTTCAAACATGTGCCGCTGATCCAAGATGGCTGCCTCCATCAGAAGAGATGCCCTACGCCCAAATATGGGCTTCCTTCCTGAAGCTGCCCATCTCCAAAATGGCTGCCACAACCTGAGACGCCCATCTCCAAGATGACTGTCCTATCCTGAAGATACCACATCCTCGAATGCCCATACCCTGCGCAAGCAGGCTGCACCTCTGGAGGAGTGGTACAGAGTGTAACAGCATCACGGAGCTGGAATCCTCAGACCAAAGGGAGCAAAATGCAGCCGTAAGGCAGTGAGGAAGAAACAACTCTCACCAGGCCAGGAACAAAGAGGAAGCTGGCCACTAACACCAAACTGAGGAAAAACCAGCTAAGGGAGAGTCAAATTCCAGACATAGAACAGAGCCACTTCCCTGCAGAAAAGTAGAGAAAGCACAGAGCTAAGAGGCGATAATTCAGATGCACAGCAATAGATCTGCTCAGCAGGAAAGAACTGCGCCCCGAACAGAAAAAGAAAGGAGTGCCAAATGTGCCAGGAGAGATGCGCCTGAAACTAGAAAAGGCAAAATCCGCCTGTGCCAGGCTAAACCTCCCGCCCGAAAGCAAGGGAAGCAAAAAGACACATTCCCATAAAGAGACACTGAACTAAGTCCAAGCAAAAGACTGGCAAGAATGGCGCTCCCGAGGGTACTCAGAACAGGGATTTGAGCTAGCAGTTGCACACCAAGGGCAACTCACACCCCTACCAGAAAGAAAGTACCCTGCAGACAAACCAGAGCAGACAGGAGGGATCCACGGGGACGAGAGAACAAGAACCTCCCTATGGAAGGGAGGAAAGCTGCTGCCCAAAACAAGAATCAAATAGCAGGGGCGTCTCAAGCAGATGCCAGAAGCAGCAGAGACCAGACATTCTGACAAAGGACCTGACCAACAGCCGCATAAGACTGACAGGAATGAAAAATAGCCTGGACCTAAAAAGACTGAGCCTGCAGCCAAACGTAGCCAGTGAGAGACTTCCCCCACTTAGGAAATGGCAGACTAAGACCTCCAAACCACAAAGGTACAATTTCCAGCAACGGGGCCGCCCTCTGAACCAGCCGCCATCTAGGACCCTGAAGAGGAAAAAAACAACTGAGTTTCGTGATCCAGACAACAAGCCGTGTCCCACAAAAAAAATCAAAGCAACTGGTACCAGCTCAAAAGGGCCCAAGATCAGAATCAGATGCCGGCCAGCGAAATTCAAAGAAACTTCGCAAGCTGCACCCCCTAGAATACATTGAAAATAAATCAGGTAACAGGCAAGAGAAAGAAGGAAAAACAAAGTTTCTTCTTTTTTTTTTTTTTTTTTTAAATAACCTTCTTCACTAGTGACAGGAATAAATAAAGGCTTACCTCAGAAACAGAAATTCAGATATACCTACCACCACAGAAGAACCCCACAGGGGAGACAAGTTACTCCATGCCACAATCAACCATCACCCTGCTAGAAAGACAGCCAGGGGAGGTAGGGGAGGGGAGGGAACCAGGGTCACTGGATATCACCCTAGCTGGCAAATGAACTCAGGACCACTGAGTATCATCTAAAACTAGCCCCAACATGGCTACCAGCACACCCCTGGCTCAACTGTCACCAGAATAATCTGGGACAGGAGTTACCAGCCAGCAATCCAGAGCAGCTGCACGATCCGTCCACCATCCGCTAGGAGACAGAGAAAATACTGAACATTCCAGGCTGCACGATACCCTTATGGGCGGTTTACTTGGAACTATTTTCTGTCTCCTTCCGCTGGTAGATGGACATAACCCATTAGTCTGGACTGGTCTGGTATAGATGACAAGGAAGTTAAGATTTCTTGTTTTGTATGTCTTTAAATTCTGCTGTAGTTTCTTGCTCTCAATAAAAAAAAAAATTTTAACATAAAAAATGGAAAATGTATGTGAGTGTAGAAATTTGGATTAGTACTGGCAAATTAAAAATACAAAACACTGATAACGCAGGAAAAAAGAAAATTTGAAAATAACATACCAAAATACATCTAGTAATAAATACTTTTCCAGGCACATATGAAGCAAGAAGCTTGCACAGGAGAAGTGCGGACCATTAGATGACTGAGGGATAAAATGTTGCACTGAGTCAAACCAGAATGGCTCAGGTGCAGCTAATCAGAAGCCCGCGTTGTTCCAAACAGCACTCTAAAATTAGTGCCGGAACAGCGTGGGGCATTAATGCCCCTATGATCAGATCTAATAGAATGCAAATTTACTAGCTCTGATCATAAGGATACTTCTATGGGAGATTGTGCCTGGGCATGTGCCCAGGGCACAATCCTCCCCGCAGGGGTTCTTGTGACAGGTCCGGGCTGTCAAATTAAAAAAAAAAAAAAAACGGACCTGTTTAGCAGCAGAAGAGGTTTGACAGGTCTGGGATTTTCTCCTGGACCTGTCAAACCTAAGCCTGCACCCCAAACACTAAAAAGACTTAGTGGTGCAGTGGGACCGCTAGCCCTCCACACCCAACTCCAGCACACACAACCCTCCACAGCCTACCTCGAAGTTGGAGAGAGGGACTAGTTGGGCGAGGCTTAACCTGGAAGTTAAACCCTCCCTGCATATCCTAGGATGCAAGGGACAGGGAATCGCAATTTTGAGGAGGCGCCCACAGAGGAAGAAGGGAGTGCTAGTCCCTCCCTCCTCCAACTTCGATGTAGGCCGTGGGGGGGGGGGGGGGGGGAGTGCTGAGCGGGTGTGGAGGGCTCCCAGTCCCACCAGGGTCTTGTTACTGTTGGGGATAGGGGCTAGTGGTCCCAGTGGACCACCAAGTCTTTTTACGGTTTGGGGGGTGGGGGACCTGGAGGTCGACCTCCAGGCCTTGTTTTTGAGGGGGTAGGCTTAGGTTTGACAGGTCCAGGAGAAAATCCCCGACCTGTCATACCTTGGGTCTCCCCCAATTCCTCCCTTGCTGGCAAACCATAACATCAGCTCCAAGCTTGCTTAGGGTTTGCAGCGGCAACAGCATCCTTGTTTAGCATTTGGCCCACTGCCCACTGATCGTAAGGGAGAAATGTGGGAGACCATCGTTTGCATGCATTTGCATGCAATTAGTGGTTAGAACCAGCAAGCAGGCTGTTTCCCCTGTTTGCCAGCTCTGATCCTGGGGTGCAGGCAAACACAGATGTTTGTCTGGCGCTAATGGTCTCCAGCACCAGCACTCCAGGGCCTCAGTGTTTGTTGTTCCACCACAGGACTAGTATCAACAGCATGCTGCCACAGGCACATGTACCACCATATGCCGATTTGACTCAACATAAGCAGAAGGTCTTTCAAATTATATTTTATTACAGGGCTCAAAAAATGTCTTAGGAACTAGGAGCCAAGCTTGGAATGACTGCAATTTTTATTTATGCACATTTATAACTTGCACATTTATAATGTGCTCAAGATGTTGCACAAGTTATTCAACACAGTAGCAGGGAAGGAGCAGATTGGAGGCAACTGCTCTCCCCTTCACCCACAGATCTGTAGCTTATCTAGCAATGGAGAAAGGATTTAGGCTGTAGATGGTGGGACAATGGGAAGAGTAGCTGTGCATCGGGCCACATTCTGCTCATCTGCCGCTTTGGCACTAAATGCAAAATTTGATCTATATGGTTCAAATTTTACATTCCGTACAGAACTGCAGAAGAAGAGGCTGTGGCCTGATACTCAAGCACTCTGCTTTCCTTTTGCTTCTATTTAGTACCCACCAGGGACTTACTGTGAGGACTGTCAACATTTTGACAGAGAAAAACCTAACACCAGCCCTAATCCATGTCCTGCCCCCAAGTCCCTTGCCACACCTACTGTTGCACCTTTCCCTCACCCTTTCCCCTCTACATCCAACTGTCTACACTAGGGCTGCCATCTCAGAAGAAAAAAGTGACACGTGTATATACATTCTACGATTACTTCACAAAACCTATCTGATGTTACAAAAAAATTAAAATTAGATTATAGTTCTGAAGTCACCTTAGTAAGGCCAGCACACAATTCCTCCACTGCAAAACACTAAGCACAAACTCATGCAAAAACATACTCAGAACCTTACCAGAACTTAATAGCACTAACTCCCAGGACTCAAAAAACAACAACCTGATCCGTGAAAAGGCAGCACCGTATATATTAAAGTGTGCCTAAATTACAAATACACCACCATCTAGTGAGAAAACAGAACAAAACAGGACTATCACAATTCTCTACACAGAAACAGTGAAGATACTTACAAGTAGCAGGTATTCTCCAAAGACAGCAGGCTTCAAATTCTCACAAGTGGGCGATGCCAATCCACATCACCCGTTCCGGCTTTTGCCATAACAAAACAGAGAGCTTTATGGAGCACGAGCCGCACTCCACCTTACATGCGCAAATGCCTTCCCGCCCACCACACAAACGCTATCTCCTCAGTTTAATATTAAAGCAAAAAATAAAGTAAAAATAACTAAGGAGACAACACCAAGGGGAGGTGGGAGAGATTGTGAGAATATGAAGCCTGCTGTCCTCGGAGAACATCTGCAACAGTTAAGTATCTTAGCTTTCTCTGAGGACAAGCAGGCTTATTAATCCCTAGCATCCAGGCTCTCCAAAATCAACAAACATTGGTCAATTGGGCCTCACAAAAGGCGAAGACATTACACAGATTAACCTGAAACTACATACAATCTGAATAAGAGTTCAGCCTGCAACAGAATAAAATGGGTCTAGAAGGGTGGAGTTGGATTCTAGACCCCAAACAGATTTTCAACTCTGACTGCCTGAACGGACTATAGCATAGGGTATCCTGCTCAAAGGCAGTACTGTGATATGAATGTGTGGCCTGAAGACATGTCGCAGCCTTGCAAATTTCTTCAATGGAGGCTGTCCTCAAGTGGGCTACTGACGTAGCCATGGCTATGACACTATGAGCCGTGACATGATCCTCCAAGGCCAACCCAGCCTGGGAATAAGTGAAGGAAATGCAATCTGCCAGCCAAATTGAAATGGTGCATTTCCTGATGGCAGCCCCCCATCCTGTTGGGATCAAAAGAAACGAAAAGCTGGGCGGACTGTCTGTGGGGCCTTGTCCGCTCCATGTAATAGACCAATGCTCTCTTGCAATCCAAGATGTGCAAGCTGCTTTCGCCAGGATGGGCATGAGGTTGGGGAAAGAATGTTGGCAAGACAATCAACTGGTTCAGATGGAACTCCGACACCACCAGTAGGAACTTAGAGTGTGTGCGAAGGACTACTCTGTTGTGATGAAATTTAGTATAAGGTGCATCCACTACTAAGACCTGAAGCTCACTGACTCTACGAGCTGAAGTAACAGCCACCAAGAAAACGACCTTCCAGGTCAAGTACTTCAGATGGCAGGAATTCAATGGCTCAAAAGGAGCTTTCATCAGCTTGGTGAGAACGACGTTAAGATCCCATGACACTGGTGAATGTTTGACAGGGGGCTTTGACAAAAGCAAACCTCTCATGAAGCAAACTAGAGGCTGTCCAGAGATGGGCTTACCTTCATGCTAAGACAGAGAACACAGTTAGTGAGGCTACGGAGAGGCCCAAGACACTGTAGACACCAAGAATGGGTGTCTTTCCCAGAGACTGTCCAACTGCACTGAGTACAACACTTAAAGCCACTGGAAACTTTCGTAGACATGGAAGGAAAAACTTCCTTTGCTAAATTAAATGAATCAATGGTGTCTAAAAAAGGGGAAAGGCACAACAAAAAAGAAAGGGAAAGTTCCCAGCCCAATTCAAGACCTAAAAGCAGCCTAATGACAAAAAAATAAAGGAAACTTAAACCCAGGGAAAAAGCACTAAAAACTTAAGGAAAAACAAAGAAAGGAGGTTCCACAACAGGAACACAATAATGGGAGAGAAAAATGTATGGAAAACAGCTGAAAGGCACCAAGAAAGCTCTTTAGGACCAAGCAATGTGAGACAGCAAAAAAAAAAAAAAACACGCCCTCTCCTCACAGCGGTAGAAGAAAACTGAGGAGACTGCATTTGTGCAGCGGGCAGAAAGACACTCGCCTATGTGCGGTGGAGCATGTCTCGCTTTCCACAAAGCTCTGTTTATACTTTTGCAAATCCCGCACTGGAAGCGGGTCACCCACTTGAGAATTATTAAGCCTGCTTGTCCTCGGAGAATCATTGCTTCCTCTCAAGAATTTTACATTTGATGGATAAAAGGGGTACTCAGGGAGGACAAGGTCAAAGCAGGGAGACTAAATGAATTTGATGCTCCAGTCTTTACTGAGGAAGAAGTAAGTGGGATATACCCATACCAGAAATGGGATTTAACAGTGACTTACAAATTAAAGAGTAGCAAAAGTAGCAAAACAATTGGTATACTCCAGAGTGCTAAACAAGATGAAAATGATACTGCATATCTACTAGTAGTAATCTGTCACTAAAATCAAATGCATCTGAAGACCAGAGGATGGCCAATGTAATGCCAATTTTTAAAATGGTTGTTTCACTTGCAGAGGGCCTGACCTCTAAGTTTCTAATCTGTCTTCATCCTACTGCCTATAACTTAAAATTGTTCTTCCACTGTGATTTCATATTTTTATGCTGGTATTGTCTTAAGGTAAAATTATGTCTTGCCTGATAATTTTCTTTCCTTTAATGAAGCAGATGAATCCAGGAACTAGTGGGTTAAGTCCGCCTACCAGCAGGTGGAGATAGAGATTAAAAAAGGCAGTGATGCCAGACAGCCAGCTCCTTCCTCAGTTAGTATGTTATTCGTAAGCATTTGCCAAGGCCAAAAATATGAAACCAATAACAACCAGAAACCATCCTCACTCTGAAAAACAGAGAACCAAATAAGAACTTCGAAATAACTGCAACTTGATCCAGAAATCGGAATCCTTTCCGTGTTCCCATATCTGTCTGAACTCCGCAAAAGAGAACCCGGAAGGAAAAAATAGCCACACTGTGCGGAAAATGAAAAAAATGTAGGCTGAACTAGAGAGGGATCCTGGATTCATCTGCTGCGTTAAAGGAAAGAAAATTATCAAGTAAGGCATAATTTTACCTTTCTTGTCACTTGTAGCAGATGAATCCAGGAACTAGTGGGATGTACCAAAGCATTCTAAAAGTAGGATGAGAAGCCGACGCTCCCCGCGCCAACACTCCCGCCCCAAAACTTGCATCCTCCCGAGCAGACACGTCTAGCCTGTAATGCTTCGCAAAAGTATGACGGGACGCCCAAGTAGCCGCCCAACAAATCTCTTCCAGAGATAAGGCCGACGCCTCCACCCAAGAAACCGCCTGTGCCCGTGTAAAATGCGCCTTCAGGGCCACTTGAGACGCCCACCTCTGTAGCAGATACGCCGCTCCAATGGCTTCCCTAATCCAGCAAGCAATGGAAGCCTTAGGAGCCGCCTCACCTCTTTTCGATCCCAGCAAGAGCAGAAAGAGATGATCCGAGCGTCAAAACTCGTTACAGATCTGCAAGTATCAAAACAAGGCTCTCCTCACGTCCAGGAAACGTAGCAAGGCAAACTCCCCCGGATAATCCTCTTTTCGAAAAAAACGGACGTTAAACCGCCTGATTGACATGGAAGGTAAAATTATGTATCATACCTGATAATTTTCTTTCCATTAATCATAGCTGATCAATCCATAGACTGGTGGGTTGTGTCCATCTACCAGCAGGTGGAGATAGAGAGCAAACTTTTGCCTCCCTATATGTGGTCATGTGCTGCCGGAAACTCCTCAGTATGTCGATATCAAAGCTCCATCCGCAGGACTCAGCACTTAGAGAATTACACCCACAAAGGGACACTCTGCCCAGCTCACCACCGCCGAAACGGGGGAGGGGAATTAACCCAGCTCATCCCCATACAAGTGGGGAGGGGAATCCGTCCAGCTCATCCCCGCGGAGCGGGGGAGGGACACCACACCTGCCGATGCGGGGGGATCTGGCTTATCCTGCAACCGCAACCGCGGAAGGAGCTGACTGACCCTAACACTGCCGAAGCGAGAAGGGTACAAAGCTGCCCTACAGCCGCACGAAGCGGGAGGGAGTGCCGGCAGAATTTAAGTCTCAATCCAGCCCCGTAAAACGGAGGGGAGAGGAATGCAGCAGCTCACTGTAACACAAATTCGTCTCAACTCTTGAAGAATCCATTGAAAAACTTGAACACGAAGTCCTCCTGAACAGGAACTGAAGACTAAACTTGAACCTGAAATGCAACCAGAATATAAACAATACAGATATCTGGGAGGGACTATGGATTGATCAGCTATGATTAATGGAAAGAAAATTATCAGGTATGATACATAATTTTACCTTCCATATCATCATGGTGATCAATCCATAGACTGGTGGGATGTACCGAAGCAGTACTCACCCAGGGCGGGACATTGAAATCCCTGACCTCAACACTGAAGCTCCAAACCGGGCCTCCGCCCGTGCCGCCACAGTCAAGCGGTAATGCTTGGAGAATGTATGGGCCGATGCCCAAGTTGCCGCCTTGCATATCTCTTCCAAGGAGACGGACCCGGCCTCTGCCATCGAGGCCGCCTGAGCTCTAGTGGAGTGAGCCTTCAGCTGGATAGGCGGCACCTTCCCCGCGGCCACATAAGCCGCTGCAATGGCTTCCTTGACCCATCTTGCCACTGTAGGCTTAGCAGCCTGCAGACCCTTACGAGGACCCGCAAACAGGACAAGCAGATGATCCGACTTCCGGAAATCATTGGTCACTTCCAAATATCTGATGATGACTCGTCTCACATCCAGATATTTAAGAGCAGAGTATTCCTCTGGGTAGTCCTCCCTACGAAAGGAAGGGAGACAGAGCTGCTGATTCACATGGAAGCGAGAAACAATCTTGGGCAGGAAGGAAGGCACTGTGCGAATAGTCACTCCTGCCTCAGTGAACTGCAGAAAAGGCTCTCGACATGAGAGTGCCTGGAGCTCGGAAACTCTTCTGGCTGAAGTGATAGCCACCAAAAAGACTGCTTTCAACGTCAGGTCTTTCAGAGATGCCCTCGACAAGGGTTCAAAAGGCAGCTTCTGTAATGCTCTTAGCACCAGGTTGAGATTCCACGCAGGCACCACCTAGTGCAGAGGAGGGCGCAGGTGATTAACTCCCTTGAGAAAACGCGCCACATCTGGCTGCGAAGCCAGGGAAGCACCCTTCAGGTGGCCCCTGAAGCAAGCCAGGGCCGCTACCTGGACTTTAAGGAAACTGAGCGACAGGCCTTTCTCCAGACCTTCTTGCAGGAATGCCAACACTGAAGAAATTGGAGCAGTGCATGGAGAACATGAGCCTGCTTCACACCACGCTGCAAAGGTACGCCAAACCCTGGCGTAAGCAGTAGAAGTAGAGCGCTTCCTCGCTCTCAGCATAGTGGCGATGACCTTGTCTGAGAAGCCCTTCTTCCTCAGACGCTGCCGCTCAATAGCCAGGCCGTAAGACCAAAGGGGGAGGGATCCTCCATCACCACGGGACCCTGATGTAACAGACCCTGCTCCACTGGCAGCCGCAGAGGATCGTCGACTGAGAGCCTGATCAAGTCCGCATACCAGGGACGTCTGGGCCAATCCGGACCCACCAGGATCACCCGGCCCGGATGCTTTGCCACCCGGTCTAGCACCCTGCCCAACAAGGGCCAGGGCGGGAACACATAGAGGAACTCTTGTGTCGGCCACTGTTGGAGAAGAGCATCTACTCCCAGGGATCGAGGGTCCCGTCCTCTGCTGAAAAAGCGCGGCACTTGGCAATTGGCCGATGACGCCATCAGATCTAGGCTCGGCTGGCCCCAGCGCTTCGTGATGCCCAAGAACGCCTGAGCAGATAGCTGCCACTCTCCGGGCTCCAAGGTATGGCGACTGAGAAAGTCCGCCTTGACATTCATGACTCCGGCAATGTGGGCCGCTGACAGCTGTTCCAGGTTCGCTTCCGCCCACTGGCATAGATTCATGGCCTCCTTGGCTAGAGGGGCGCTCTTGGTACCTCCCTGGCGGTTGACATAGGCCACAGCCGTGGCATTGTCCGACAGGACCCGTACTGGCTTCAACGCCAGTACCAGGATGAACTCCAAAAGCGCCAACCGAATGGCTCTGAGTTCCAGGAGGTTTATAGACCACTTTGCTTCTGCAGGAGACCAGAGCCCCTGCGCTGTCCTTCCCAAGCAGTGGGCTCCCCAGCCCGACAAAGAGGCGTCCGTCGTGACGACAATCCACTCCGGGGTCACCAGAGGCATTCCTGCAGACAACTTGTCTGTCTGCATCCACCAGCTCAGCGCCTTGCGCACTGCTGGGTCCAAGGGAAGGCGCACAGCATAATCCTCCGACATCGGAGTCCAGCGCTGCAGCAGAGAGTGTTGTAGTGGTCTCATATGAGCCCTGCCCAGGGCACTACTTCCATCGTGGCCGTCATAGAGCCCAACAGCTGCACATAGTCCCAAGCCCGAAGAGGAGAGGCTACTAGGAACTGGTCCACCTGAGCCTGAAGCTTGACAATCCGATTGTCTGGCAGGAACACTCTGCCCACTTGGGTGTCGAATCGAACTCCCAGATACTCCAGGGACTGAGTTGGGCGCAGCTGGCTTTTCTCCCAGTTGATGATCCACCCCAGAGAGCTCAAAAGAGCAACCACCCGGTTCACAGCTTTGCCGCACTCTGCATAAGAGAGGGCTCGGATCAACCAGTCGTCCAGATAAGGATGGACTTGTACTCCTTCCTTCCTCAGGAAGGCCGCGATGACCACCATTACTTTGGAGAAGGTCCGCGGAGCAGTAGCCAACCCGAACGGGAGAGCTCTGAACTGGAAGTGTCGGCCCAGTACTGCAAAACGCAGAAAGCGTTGATGAGGAGGCCAGATGGGAATATGCAAGTACGCTTCCTTGATGTCCAAGGATGCCAGGTACTCCCTGCCTTCACTGCCGCTATAACAGAGTGGAGAGTCTCCATGCGAAAGTGCCGAACTTTCAAGGCCCGAATGACCCCTTTGAGGTCGAGGATAGGCCGGACAGAACCTCCTTTCTTTGGTACCACAAAGTAAATGGAGTAACGTCCCTTGCCAAGCTGATTTTCTGGCACCGGAACGACCGCACCCAGGCGGATCAGATTGTCCAAGGTCTGCTGCACTGCCACAGCTTTGACCGGAGACTTGCAGGGAGAGAGTACAAACCCGTCTCTTAAGGGTCGGCAGAACTCTAGCTTGTAGCCGTCTCTGATGACTTCCAGCACCCAAGCGTCTGAAGTTATTGTGGTCCACTCGCCCAGAAACGAGGACAGCCGTCCTCCAATCTGCACTGGGGGGTGGACCAAGGCCCCGTCATTGGGTACGAGACCCTGGGGGAGGGCCGGAGGGAGCACCTCCGGGACGGCGGTCTCTGCGAAAGGAATGCTGCTTGGGGGAGAAGTTCCTCTTGAAGGAAGAGGAGGCAGAAGAGCCCGACCTGCCCGGGCGGTACCGACGGGCTTCCTGAAACCGTCCTCTGGAGGTACCGGGGCGAGTACTAGCCCGAGCCCTGACCTCTGGTAATTTCTTGCCCTTAGACGTGCCGAGATCGGTCACGATTTTGTCCAGCTCGACCCCAAGGAGCAGCTTGCCTTTAAAAGGCAATTTAGCCAGGCGGGATTTAGAGGCGTGGTCAGCAGACCAATGCTTCAGCCAAAGCCACCACCGCGCAGAGATTGTCTGAGCCATGCCTTTAGCTGAGGCCCTCAAGACATCATACAGCAAGTCTGCCAAATAGGCTAAGCCCGATTCCAGGGCCGGCCAATCAGCCCTCAAGGAATGATCCGAGGGGGAAGCCCGCTGCACCATAGTCAGGCACGCCCTGGCCACATAGGAGCCGCAAACTGAGGCCTGCAAACTTAAAGCAGCCGCCTCAAAGGACGACCTTAAAGCCGCCTCCAATCTTCTGTCTTGGGCGTCCTTTAGGGCCGTGCCACCTTCCACCGGCAACGCCGTTTTCTTAGTCATCGCAGTGATTAAAGAATCCATGGTAGGCCACAGATAGGCCTCACGTTCACTTTCAGGCAAAGGATAGAGGCGGGACATAGCCCTAGCCACTTTAAGGCTCGCTTCCGGGACATCCCACTGAGCCGAAATTAAGGTGTGCATAGCATCATGCACGTGGAAGGTTCTAGGCAGGCGCTTCGTCCCCAGCATAATGGCAGAACCAACAGGGGCTGAGGGAGAGACGTCCTCCGGAGAGGCAATCTTCAAAATGCCCATGGCCTGCACTAACAGGTTGGGCAAATCCTCTGAGCTAAAGAGCTGCGCTGCAGAGGGGTCATCAGCTCCATCCGAGCGGGGATCCGTCTCCTCCAAGGAATCCGCAAAGGACCGTTGGGAGAAACGCTGCCCTCATCTACATCGGAGGAGACAAAGTCCTCCAAGGCCTGGGAATCAACCCGAGGGCGTTTACCTCCGGGGGCCTCAACCTCTTTACCAGCCGAGGGAGCAGGGGCAGCGTTTTGCATAAGGAAGGCCTGATGCAGCAGCAAAACAAACTCGGGGGAGAAACCCCCCAGACTGTGCACTTCCGCAGCCTGGGCTACAGCCCTAGACGCACTCTCAACCGGCGCTCGCAAGAGCGGGGGAGAGACATGCTGCGCATCCAAAATGGCGTCCGGCGCGACACTCCGCGAAGGAGCCGCACGGGAAGAACGGCGCTTAAGTTTAGCCGCTTTTGTGCCGTCGCCCAAATTAAGGGCGTTCATGGCATTAACGTCTCCCACCTCAAGGGCGGCCCAAGAAGAAGCCGTCCGAGCCGCGTGGCCGGCCAAGATGGCGGAGGCGAGCAGCGGGGGATGGGCGTTTATGGCGGGGAAAACCGCCACACCGGAGGAAGGACCAGGACACTCATCGGTCACGAAACTGTCACCCAACAAGGGCGAATCAGACTTTAAGACCCCCGCATCCCCTCTAGAAGCGCTCAAGCGATCCGGGGAGCGACTCTTTGCGCCCTCGCTCTCCGACGCCATAGGCCATGTGGAGATCAATCGGGGAACCCCCTGCCCGCTATAAAAAGGTAAAAATTACCTGCTTTCCGCTCCGAGCTGTAACGACCTGGTGTCCCAGTGAGTAGCTGCAATAAACGTTTAAATAAACGTCGAAATAAACGCCTTTAAGGACGTTCAAATTTTTTTTTTTTTTTTTAACGGAGCCAGCGGGAGGGGGGAGAAAAGGAGGGACCTGGCGCCACCAGGTTTGCACTTGCTCAAGAAGAGCCCTCAACCCCAGGCACTCAACAAATCCTAAAAATTAGGCTTGGAGGCCTAGCCAGAGCTGCTGCTGTGTGTGACCACCACCTGCTGAGATAGAGAACATACTGAGGAGTTTCCGGCAGCACATGACCACATAGAGGGAGGCAAAAGTTTGCTCTCTATCTCCACCTGCTGGTAGATGGACACAACCCACCAGTCTATGGATTGATCAGCATGATGATATGGAAAGCCGAAACCACTTTAGGTAGAAATGACGACACAGTCCGGATCGACACCCCTGCTTCAGAAAAATGCAAAAAAGGATCTCTGGAAGACAAAGCCTGAATTTCAGAAATCCTCCTAGTCAAAGCAATGGCCACCAAAAACACTGTCTTAAGTGTTAGATCCTGGAGGGCTCGCAGTACCACATTCAAATGCCACGCCAGGCATGGCTGCCGCAGAGGAGGTCAAAGCCGAAGAACCCCACGTAGGAAACGGACATCAGAGTGAGCTGCTAAAGAGGAACCATCCAGTTTGCCCCTAAAACAAGCTAGCACGGCCACCTGCACTCAAAGGGAAATATATGCCAATCCCTTTTGAAGACCATCCTGAAGGAACTCAGAATAACCGGAATGTCCACCCGAAAAGGCGATTCACCATGGAAAGCACACCACGCCGAGAAAGCTTTCCACACTCGCGCGTACGCTGCTGAAGTAGCCTGTTTCCGTACCCCAAAAGAGTGGCAATGACTGGTCCTGAAAATCCCTTCTTTCTCAGCTGCCACCTTTCAATAGCCAGGCCATAAGACCAAAGCAGGAGGGATTTTCCATCTGAATTGGCCCTTGATGCAGCAGATCGGGAGTCACTGGAAGTCACAATGGTGGCTCTGAGAGTGCTCGAACGAGATCCGCATATCACGGCCATCAGGGCCAGTCTGGGGCCACTAGAACGATGCCGCCCAATGCAACAAAGAACTCTCCCTATCAGAGGAAAAACATACAGTAGCTGTTGTTCCGGCCATGGCTGGAGAAGAGTGTCCAATCCTGCAGATCCTGGCAGCCGTTTGCGGCTGAAGAACAGGGGAACTTTGGCATTGCAAGCCATGGCCATGAGATCCATTACTGGTCTTCCCCAACGTTGACAGATCAGCTGAAAAGTTGAGTCCGACAGAGTCCATTCCGCTGCGTCCAAAAGAGCCCAGCTGAGAAAATCCGCTTGAACATTGTCTTGACGCGCAATGAGCACTGCCGATAGATTCTGAACATGTGCTTCCGCCCATACTAGAAGACGAGACGCTTCCACTACCAAGGGAAGACTGCGAGTGCCCCCCTGCCGATTGATGTAGGCTACTGTCGTGGTGTTGTCCGAGAATACACGAATCGCCTGCCCCTGCAGAAGGTCCTGAAAACTCTGCAGCGCATTCACAACTGCTCACAACTCCAGACGATTTATCGGCCAAGTCACTTCGAGAGGAGTCCACGATCCCTGGGCTACTTGATGAAGACAATGGGCTCCCCAGCCCGCAAGGCTGGCATCCGCCACAACTACCACCCTTCTGCAAATTGGCTGACTGGAGCCACCACGCGAGACTGTCCCTGGCCCGGCTCGACCAAGGAAGGCATCGCTAATAATCCAGCAACGTCGGCGACCATCTGCTCAAAAGGAAATTCTGAAGAGGCCGCATGTGAGTCCTTGCCCATGGAATGACCTCCAAGGTCGCCGTCATGGAACCGAGGAGCTGAACATAGTCCCACACTCAGGGAGCACGACGACGCAATAAGATCCGTACCTGAGAAAGCAATTTGATCCTTCACCCCTCAGGGAGAAACACCTTCCCCTGCTTCGTATCGAATTGCACTCCAAGATACTCCAGATTGAGTAGGAACCAGACGACTCTTGTCCATATTGACCACCCAACCTAAGGATTGCAACACCACAATCACTCGGTCGGTGACCATTCTACTCTCCTCTGCTGTCGTCGCCCGAATCAGCCAATCATCGAGATATGGATGCACTCGAATCCCCTCCTTCTGCAGGAACGCCGCCACCACCATGACCTTGGGAAAAGTGCGTGGGGCAATGGCCATTCCGAAAGGGCGGGCCCAAAACTGGAAGTACTGACCCAGCACCGCAAATCTGAGAAATCTCTGATGGGGCTGCCAAATGGGAATGTGCAGGTAAGCTTCCCTCAAATCGAGAGCAGTCAAAAACTCACCTGGTTGAACAGCAGCGATAACTGCCCTTAATTTCTCCATGCGGAAGTGACGAACCCGCAAAAACTGGTTTACTTTTCTGAGATCGAGAATAGTCCAAAAAGTCCCTCCCTTCTTTGGAACCACAAAGAAGATGGAGTACCGACCTGGGTGCCTTTCGAGAGGAGGAACAGGCACGATAGCCCCTATCCTTAAGCAGGTCTCGCAAACACTGCAGAACCGCTGTCCTCGGCCCGCGATACACAGCGGGACTCCAGAAAAAAGTCTGTGACGGGAGAAAAGAATTCTAGCTTGTAACCTTCTCATACCACATCGAGGACCCACTGGTCCGAAGTAATTCTGGCCCACTATGGAAGAAACAGAGAAAGCCGACCACCGATCTGCTCTCCTCCCAAGTGGACCTGCGCCCCATCATTGGGAGGCCCGAGGAGCCCCCTGACGAGAGGGGGGTCCAGCTGGACGCTTCTCATTGCAAAAGGAAGAACATTGCCCAAAACGAGGACACTGAAAGGCTGCGATACTGTTGCGTCTCTCTGAAACGTGACCTCGAGGCTCCCTGCCTGGAAGTAGACTTGGGTCTATCCTCCGGAAGACGCTGAGATTTGGAATCCCCCAAATCTTTAACAATCTTTCCTAGGTATTCCCCAAACAGCAATTTCATGAGCCTTTGCTTAGAGGCCATATCTGCGGCCCAATGACGGAGCCACAGAAGACACCGAGAGGAAACGTTCAAGGCCATGAGTTTGGCTGAAGCACGGACCAAATCATACAAGGCATCCGCCAAGTACGCCAGCCCAATATCCATCAGCGACATCTGAGGACTTCCCGGCATATTAGACTCCGAAATCTAATCCATGACAGAATGTAGCCAACTGAGACAAACTCTACCCACATCAGAACTACAAACAGAAGCTTGAAGTGTCAAAGCAGCCAACTCAAAGGCACTTAAAGAGGCCTCTAGCCGTCTGTCTTGCATATCCGTAAGTGCCACACACCACCTTCCACTGGAAGAGTAGTCTTCTTAGTGACCGCTGTCACCAGGGCATCCACCCTAGGTAGAGCAAACTGCTCTAAACAGTCCGCTGAAAATGGATACAGCCTGGCCATAGCCCTGGCTACTTTCAGCCCCCCCATCCAAATCCGCCCACTGGGCTGAAATCAACTCTTCAATAGCTTCATGTACCGGAAAGGCCTTAGAAGATCGTCTGGTACTAGCCATCTTGGGGTTGACCGCCTGAGAAGCCACAACCTCAGGGTCCTCTATATTCAGGGCTTCCAGCGCCTGAGAGATAAAGGAGAACTCCTCCTCCTTATGGAAAATTCTCACGGTGGAAGAGTCCTCTGGTTGGTCAGTGAGGACACCGTCCTCCACGTCCTCTACCTCCATCTGCTCCGAGAGAGCCACCACGGAGGAAGCTGCAAGCGACCGTATGCAGGACCCCTCCTCAGACTCCAAACAAAGCCTAGGCTTTTTAAGGCAGGAGAAATCCTCTGGGGGAAAAACCCAAAATCTCTTGGTTACCCCAGACCCCGAGGGAATCAAAGGCCGAAGCTGTCGCAGCCGCGTGAGGGGGGGGGGGGGGAGGCAAGGCCCTTTTCAACAAAAATGCCTGATGGAGTAGCAAAATAAACTCTGGCAAAAAATCCTTCCCCGCAACTGAGGAGGTCGCAGCCATGGCACCTGCACCACCGCCCACAGTGCCTGATGCCCCCCCCCCAACTCCCCTACCAACGGAGAAGAAGCTTTGTCCAAAACAGCTACCGGAGCCAGCTCTGCGACCGATTGCAAAATGGCGCGAGAATCGCCAGGCTCTGGCGGGAAAGCACACTCTTGGGGGGGGGGCCACCGCTCCGTCGAGTCCCGCAAAATCAGCGCACCCCACGCTGCAAGGCCCACCACCAAACGCCGTTTCCTGCATCGGGAACAGCGTTTTACCGCCTCCGCTGCCACTGCCTGTCCCCGAACAGGAACCCAGCAGGACTTACCCCGGACCGGGAAAGTGCAGGAACTGACAGCTGAGCCGAAGAAAAAAAACTCTCCGACTCCACTTAGAGGCAGGTTCAGACAAGCAGGCAACAGAAAACAGGACTCAGACAGCAGTAACACAAACCTACTCTCAGCAAAAACACACTTCCCTGTGCTTCTCTGCTTTTCTTTTAAATATATTCTATGGTTCTCTTTTTTTTTTTTAGTGAGGAGGCAGAAACAAACAGGGAAGGAAAGGAACAGCAAAAGACTGTTCAGAGGGAATGTGAGGTGCAGCAGGGACCCAGCAACTGCGTATGCTGCCAAAGGGGACACCACCTGTCCACCAGCCCCGGCTCAAACTTGCCACCGGCCCAGGAGCACCCTCAGAGGCCTTGGGCCCAGGAGCTGGAGAAAAAGCCATCCACCATCTGCTGAGATAAAGACATACTAACTGAGGAAGGAGCTGGCCATCACTGCCTTTAGTTTATCTCTATCTCCACCTGCTGGTAGGCGGACTTACCCCACTAGTTCCTGGATTCATCTGCTGCAAGTGACAAGAAAAGGACTTTTACTGAACTGTGTATTGAACATCTATGCTAGTGATTTCATCTTTTTATACTGGAATTGTCTTAAAGTTGATTTCACTGGAACTGTGTTTTAACCTATGCCAAGTATTTTAAACCTGTGACTTAATCCAATCAATCTGGTTACATAGAATCTGGTGACTCTGGTGAGTCTGGTGTCTGTCTTAAAGGTACATTCATTAGAATTGTGTTTTGAATCTTCACTGCCAGAGACTTAATTCAATCAATTTGGTTGCATAGCATCTGGTGACTCATAGACTGTGTTCCTCTGGAGGAAGGGCAATTGTATACAGCTGTGTAGTAAAAGAAAAAAAACAGAAGGGAAAATTAGGTTCTTACCTTGGTAATTTTCTTTCCTTTAGTCACAGCAGGGTTGTGTCCACCTACCAGCAGGGAGAAATAGAGAACACTGAAAACCATAGTGCCTCTAGGACGGCTAGCTCCATCTGCCTCTCAGTATTTTGAAACTTCCAAAGCAGTGTTACACCGCAAAGTAGCATAACATGAACTTTCCTCACAGCGAACGAACGCCCCAGAACCAGAACAATAACACAAAGGAGGGACGAACTCAACCTCCTGTAGAAGAACAGAAATCCTGAAGACTGTTTTCCAACTTCTCCCAATGAGGGAACATGTCTGCAGGAAAAACTGAACACAAAACAGAGTCAATCAGGGAGGGATCATGGATTCATCTGCTGTGACTAAAGGAAAGAAAATTACCAAGGTAAGAACCAAATTTTCCTTTCCTTGTTATGAGCAGCAGATGAATCCATTACGAATGGGATGTATCAAAGCAATCCCTAGATAGGGCGGGAACAAGTCACACCACGCGCCAGCACTTGTGCTCCAAAAAGCGTGTCCCTCCTGGCAGCCACATCCAGCCTGTAATGTCGGGCAAAAGAAAGCTTAGAAGCCCCCCGGGGGTCACGTGATGCTGCAGGACTGAGCAGACGTCTGTAAGCGCGATTCCCTTCCCTTGTGTCAAAATATCCATTTTTGATGGTATCTACAGGACCCTAATCGGGCTCGAAAAGGCACTGAACAGTACAGGAAAGTAAGACGAATCGAAAAGCGCGTTATCAAAGTCGACGGTGGAGCAGAATGCCAATTAAATCAGTGAAAGAAAAGGGCAGCATGCTGAAAACAAAGATGGCATCGCTGAGCCCATCGAGTACCCCGAGCCCGCCAACCCCACCACAACAGTCCCAGAATCCGGCCCCGATGCACGAGGACATGGTACAAATTTCTCTGAAACACATGTCGCAATTGTTGGATGATAAGCTAAATGAAGGCATGGAGAAGTGGCCTAGTGGTTAGGGTGGTGGACTTTGGTCCTGGGGAACTGAGGAACTGAGTTTGATTCCCGGCACAGGCAGCTCCTTGTGACTCTGGGCAAGTCACTTAACCCTCCACTGCCCACCGCATTGAGCCTGCCATGAGTGGGAAAGCACGGGATACAAATGTAACAAAAAATAAATAAATAAATAAATAAATAAATAAATAAATAAATAAAAGAGTGCATCAATACCCATGCGGCCAGATTGCAAGAAGCGGAGGAAAGAATTTCCTCGCAGAAAGAACATATGTCAGCAGCAGAGGGCCAGATAAGAGACCAGGAGGCACAAATAACCAAGCTCAGAGATCGAGTAGACAATCAAGAGAACCGAGGACGGAGAAACAACATCCGCAAAGTGGGGATACCTGAGTCCGTCACCGATGCAGAGCTCAAAGAACTTACAGAAAGCTGGCTCCCACAGCAGCTGGGATTGAGCGCAGAGTTCGGCCGAGGTCAAGTGGAGCAAGTTCATCGCGTGGGGCTGAGGAGAGAAGCAGAGGGGCGGCCAACACTGGTAATCGCCAGATTCATGAACTATATCCACTCCTGGAAAAATTTAAAAAGATACGCCGGGTGGAGTACGAGGGTGTAAAGATCTTACTCTTCCAGGACTTCTCAGCAAGAGTAATGGAGCAGAGAAGGCTGTTAGCCCCATATTGCACTAAACTTTATGAGAAAGGAATTAAGGTTGCCTTCCAGTATCCAGCCCGAGTGCGGATCACGTATAACAACAGCTTTTGCACGTTGACAAAAGTAGAGGAGCTGCGAGCTTTTTTGAAATAACTTTTCGGGTGGACAAGGCCGAAACGAAGAGGTGCGATGAAATCCTGCAGAGGCCTGGTGGTGAGCAGTAACGGATATGAAGGGGCCTGCTTTAGTTTGTTCCAAGTTGTTTGTGGTTTAATTCCACAGGGTTTGGGCTCGAGGACATTCCCCCCAATGTGAACTTTGGACATGCACCCTGGATGGTAGAGGAGTCCTGAATGGCCAGAACGTCTAGTACCCCACCCCGAGTTTGGCAGATGGCCGGTGGAGTGAGATCGTTGTTTCAGTTGTGAAGTGGTGAATCACCGGACGGCGGAAGCAGAAGCGGGTGACTATCTTCTGAGACTACTCAACCCCCTTGAGTTAACAGACTATGAAGGCAACCGCATACCAGCGGTACAACAAAGTTGATTAAGTGTTACCAGTCAGTTGATGCTGTAATTTTGGATCATAGCTGTGCACAATTCAACTGTATTTTGTGGGTGGGAGATTTCTAATAGGAGGGTGGGGGTGAAAGTTGCGGAGGGGTTGCACTGTACTGGTGAGTGTATCGAAGTGGGTAGAAGGGGGGAGGCAGGGGGGAGGAAGCCTGATGCTTATTGATATGAGGGAGGTGGTTGAGAAATGGGGTCTTTAACCGATCGGGGGGGACAGGAGGGTAGGGGAAGCGGGTGTGGTTTGTGGTAAGAATGGTGGGATGTTGTATGGGAGAAGGGGGGTATATGTGTGGAAGAGTGAATGAGAATTGGATGAGAGGGGATACCAAGGTGGACAGAGAGGTGGCAGTATTGAGTCAGCAGGAAGTGGGGGAGGGAGGGCAGAGGGTAGGAAGGGGGCCTGGGAGGGAGTGAAGAAGGGACCGGGGTACGGAGGAGACTTGCACAGGAGGGGACTAAAGATTCAAACACCAATGGTATTACAACGGAAGCTTAGTACACACCAGGGGGTTCGCTGGGAAATTAAGAGGGGCGCCGCTGCTGGGATGGAGCCCCAAATAAAAATACTGATTCACTGGCTTCAGGATAGCGTGCTGGTAAATTGGGATAATGGGTAGCATGCGGGTGGCCTCACTAAATGTAGATGGAGTGCACTCCCCGATTAAACGGAAGAAAATATTACAATATGGGAAGCAAATGTCACGTTTTCCAAAGCAGGAACTAGGTTTGTGAGTCCTTGGGCCACTGCCAAGGAGCGGCAGTGGCAGGCAAAACCACCCCACACCAGGAACCAGACAGAACTCAGATAGGAACAGCAAGACTTCACCTGCACTAGCCGCCCTTCCACAGGAGTTGAGCCCCTGGCTGCAGGCGGCCGACAGGACTTACAGGAAAGGGTAGGAACTAGAAACTGCAAGCAGCCACTAAAACAGGGAACAAACACTGACAAACACGAGACAGAACTGAAAGCTGCCAGGCAGCCACTGAACAAGAAACACAGACAAACAGAAACTAAACACAAAAGACAGACAAGGAACAAGTCTAGGAAACAAACAATAACCCTAAGCTAAACTACACACAGACTAACTAGCATCAGACAAGGAACTAGAATAAAAACCAAGCTAGGCAGAAGTACAACAAGCACCAACAAACCAGGGCCTTAGGCGATGCAAAGGCAAAGCAGAAAGTTTTCAAAATGGCTAATAAGCCCAGCAGCAGCTGAGGCTCACTGCAGCAATCACCAGGCAACTACGGGTGCTGTGTAGGTTCAAATAAAACAAACAAGTCTGGCTGCCCGGAACATCCGGAGGACTGGACTAGGCTGAAATCTGGAACGGGTGATAATAACCAGACAGTTCATTGCAGCCACCAGGTCTGGCAACCAGGTGCCGAGAAGGAGGAGAGCCCGAAACATGGGAACAACCGTGACAGCAAATGAAAACAAACGTTTTTATGATACAGGAAACCCACTTGTCTGCCCTGGAATATCTCAAATCAAACAGGATTGGGTGGGAGACATAGTGTTTTCATCATACAATGGCAGACAACGAGGAGTCTGCGCAAGGGCCTCGAAATAGTCTGTCATAGAACAATTCAGGGCCAGGAGGGAAGGTTCGTGGTGTGGGCTGGGGTTATTCAAGGAATAACTGCCCCAACTTGACATTTCGCCCATTAGATTGTAAGCTCCTTGGAGCAGGGACCGTCCTTTTTTGTTAAACTGTACAGCGCTGCGTAACCCTAGTAGCACTCTAGAAATGTTAAGTAGTAGTAGTAGTAGGAATGAAAGTAGCACTTTGTTCGGTATACGCCCCTAATGTTTACTCTAGGAAATTCTACTCTCACCTATTAGCGACCTTAACGCAGCTACAAGAATATCAATTGCTAGTTTGGGGAGATTTCAACATAACCGCAGATCCCCTAATCGACTGCAGTCAACCAAAGAGTCAGCCTAAGGGAATGGAAGAGAGGGGCATAAGAATTTTACAACAGGAGTTGGGATTGGTGGATATATGGAGGGCATTGCACCCAGATGAACGAGAATACACCTACTTCTCAAATGTACACAAATGCCACGCTAGACTAGATTATATATGATTTCTCCATCTTTGTTTTCGGTGAGCAGGTCAACAGAAATTGAGGCAGGAGTGGTGTCTGATCACAGTCTGATATGGGTGGAGATAAACATAGGGGGAGGGAGGAAACAGTCAGGGTGGCAGATGAATCCTACCTTATACAGGGACCTTGACTTCCGGAAGTACTTATCACAGGAGTGGGAGCTATTTTTGGCAGATAATAGAACAGGTGAAGTTGATCCGCTGATACTATGGGAAACAGGGAAGGCGGTAATGAGAGGGAAAATCTTAGCCTACACAGCGAGCTCACGCAAGAAGGAAAAAGAGCTGTTAGAGAAATTAAGCCAGTTGCAAGAGGTCAGAGGAGCAGTAGTAAGGGGGAGGGGAGCAGGAGCTCAGAACAAATTCAAAGAGATAAAAGCTAAGTTTAATGACATCCTTAATCAAAGGGCCTTTAGAGACATTCAACTGTATAAATATTGCCTTCATAGATAGGGGAATAAAATAGGGAAATTGCTGGACACTATGGTGAGAGACAGAGCAGCGAAACAGGTGTTAACCCATATTAAAGGAGGGAACGGGCAGCAGGTAGATACGGAAGGAGAAATCCAGCAGGCCTTTGTCGACTTTTACAAGACACTGTACAATTCACGACCTCAGATTCTCATCCTTGACGAAAGAGCAAAGAAACTCCCTTAACGAACCGGTCCAGGGGCGGGAGATACAGCAAGCAATAAAGAAACTTAAATTAGCTAAGGCCCCGGGCCCCGATAGCTTAGGTCCCGAATTTTACAAGATACTGGGAGGGCAGTTAGCAGGCCCATTTAGTGATTTATGTGAGGTACTATGTAAGGAACGGCAGAATACAGATACCTTGACGCATACATCAATCATAGTTTTGCCGAAGCCGGGAAGGGACAAGGAACTTCTAGGTTCATATCGTCCAATTTTTTTTTTTTGTACCCCGCACTTTCCCACTCATGGCAGGCTCAATGCGGCTTCCATGGAGCAATGGAGGGTTAAGTGACTCGCCCAGAGTCACAAGGAGCTGCCTGTGCCAGGAATCGAACTCACTTCCTCAGTTCCCCAGGACCAAAGTCCACCACCCTAACCACTAGGCCACTCCTCCACTAAGGCTGGTACTGAGTAAATTCTTGTCAATTAGCAACATTGTTGGATTGGGTTTAATCAAGTATTTACAATACTTTGACTATACTGCAGCCAAAATTATAAAACCACTCTTCCGAGATTGCATAAGGTAAAATTATGTATCATACCTGATAATTTTCTATCCATTAATCATAGCTGATCAATCCATAGACTGGTGGGTTGTGTCCATCTACCAGCAGGTGGAGATAGAGAGCAATCCTTTTGCCTCCCTATATGTGGTCATGTGCTGCCGGAAACTCCTCAGTATGTCGATATCCAAGCTCCATCTGCAGGACTCAGCACTTAGAGAATTACACCCACAAAGGGACACTCTGCCCAGCTCACCACCGCCGAAACGGGGGAGGGGAATCAACCCAGCTCATCCCCACACAAGTGGGGGAGGGGAATCCGTCCAGCTCATCCCCGCGGAGCGGGGGAGGGACACCACACCTGCCGATGCGGGGGGATCTGGCTTATCCTGCAACCGCGGGAGGAGCTGACTGACCCTAACACCGCCGAAGCGGGAGGGGTACAAAGCTGCCCTACTGCCGCACGAAGCGGGAGGGAGCGCCGGCAGAATTTAAGTCTCAATACAGCCCCGTAAAACGGAGGGGAGAGGAATGCAGCAGCTCACTGTAACACAAATTCGTCTCAACTCTTGAAGAATCCATTGAAAAACTTGAACACGAAGTCCTCCTGAACAGGAACTGAAGACTAAACTTGAACCTGAAATGCAACCAGAATATAAACAATACAGATATCTGGGAGGGGCTATGGATTGATCAGCTATGATTAATGGAAAGAAAATTATCAGGTATGATACATAATTTTACCTTCCATATCATCATGCTGATCAATCCATAGACTGGTGGGATATACCGAAGCAGTACTCACCCAGGGCGGGACATAGAAATCCCTGACCGCAACACTGAAGCTCCAAACCTGGCCTCCGCCCGAGCAGCCACAGTCAAGCGGTAATGCCTGGAGAAGGTATGGGCCGATGCCCAAGTTGCCGCCTTGCAAATCTCTTCCAAGGAGACAGACCCGGCCTCTGCCATCGAGGCCGCCTGAGCTCTAGTGGAGTGAGCCTTCAGCTGGTTAGGCGGCACCTTCCCCGCGGCCACATAAGCCACTGCAATGGCTTCCTTGACCCATCTTGCCACTGTAGGCTTAGCAGCCTGCAGACCCTTACGAGGACCTGCAAACAGGACAAACAGATGATCCGACTTCCGAAAATCATTGGTCACTTCCAAGTATCTGATGATGACTCGTCTCACATCCAGATATTTGAGAGCAGAGTATTCCTCTGGGTAGTCCTCCCTACGAAAGGAAGGGAGACAGAGCTGCTGATTCACATGGAAGCGAGAAACAATCTTGGGCAGGAAGGAAGGCACTGTGCGAATAGACACTCCTGCCTCCGTGAACTGCAGAAAGGGCTCTCGACATGAGAGTGCCTGGAGCTCGGAAACTCTTCTGGCTGAAGTGATAGCCACCAAAAAGACTGCTTTCAACGTCAGGTCTTTCAGAGATGCCCTTGACAAGGGTTCAAAAGGCGGCTTCTGCAAGGCTCTTAGCACCAGGTTGAGATTCCACGCAGGCACCACTGAGTGCAGAGGAGGGCGCAGGTGATTAACTCCCTTGAGAAAGCGCACCACATCTGGCTGCGAAGCCAGGGAAGCACCCTTCAGGCGGCCCCTGAAGCAAGCCAGAGCCGCTACCTGGACTTTAAGGGAACTGAGCGACAGGCCTTTCTCCAGACCTTCTTGCAGGAACGCCAACACTGAAGAAATTGGAGCAGTGAAGGGAGAAAGTGAGCCTGCTTCACACCACGCTGCAAAGGTACGCCAAACCCTGGCGTAAGCAGTAGAAGTAGAGCGCTTCCTCGCTCTCAGCATAGTGGCGATGACCTTGTCTGAGAAGCCCTTCTTTCTCAGACGCTGCCGCTCAATAGCCAGGACGTAAGACCAAAGGGGGAGGGATCCTCCATCACCATGGGACCCTGATGCAACAGGCCCTGCTCCACTGGCAGCCGCAGAGGATTGTCCACTGAGAGCCTGATCAAGTCCGCATACCAGGGACGTCTGGGCCAGTCCGGACCCACCAGGATTATCCGGCCCGGATGCTTTGCCACCCGGTCTAGCACCCTGCCCAACATGGGCCAGGGTGGGAACACATAGAGAAGCTCTTGTGTCGGCCACTGTTGGAAAAGAGCATCTACTCCCAGGGATAGAGGGTCCCGTCCTCTGCTGAAAAAGCGCGGCACTTGGCAATTGGCCGATGACGCCATCAGATCTAGGCTCGGCTGGCCCCAGCGCTTCGTGATGCCCAAGAACGCCTGAGCAGATAGCTGCCACTCTCCGGGCTCCAAGGTATGGCGACTGAGAAAGTCCGCCTTGACATTCATGACTCCGGCAATGTGGGCCGCTGACAGCTGTTCCAGGTTCGCTTCCGCCCACTGGCATAGATTCATGGCCTCCTTGGCTAGAGGGGCGCTCTTGGTACCTCCCTGGCGGTTGACATAGGCCACAGTCGTGGCATTGTCCGACAGGACCCGTACTGGCTTCAACACCAGTACCGGGATGAACTCCAAAGGCGCCAACCGAATGGCTCTGAGTTCCAGGAGGTTGATAGACCACTTTGCCTCTGCAGGAGACCAGAGCCCCTGCGCTGTCCTTCCCAAGCAGTGGGCTCCCCAGCCCGACAAAGAGGCGTCCGTCGTGACGACAATCCACTCCGGGGTCACCAGAGGCATTCCTGCAGACAACTTGTCTGTCTGCAGCCACCAGCTCAGCGCCTTGCGCACTGCTGGGTCCAAGGGAAGGCGCACAGCATAATCCTCCGACACCGGAATCCAGCGCTGCAGCAGAGAGTGTTGTAGTGGTCTCATATGAGCCCTGGCCCAGGGCACTACTTCCATCGTGGCCGTCATAGAGCCCAACAGCTGCACATAGTCCCAAGCCCGAAGAGGAGAGGCTACTAGGAACTGGTCCACCTGAGCCTGAAGTTTGACAATCCGATTGTCTGGCAGGAACACTCTGTCCACTTGGGTGTCGAATCGAACTCCCAGATACTCCAGGGACTGAGTCGGGCGCAGCTGGCTCTTCTCCCAGTTGATGATCCACCCCAGGGAGCTTAAAAGAGCAATCACCCGGTCCACAGCTTTGCCGCACTCTGCATCAGAGGGGGCTTGGATCAACCAGTCGTCCAGATAAGGATGGACTTGTACTCCTTCCTTTCGCAGGAAGGTCGCGATGACCACCATTACTTTGGAGAAGGTCCGCGGAGCAGTAGCCAACCCGAAAGGGACGGCTCTGAACTGGAAGTGTCGGCCCAGGACTGCAAAACGCAGAAAGCGTTGATGAGACCAGATGGGAATATGCAGGTACGCTTCCTTGATGTCCAAGGAAGCCAAGAACTCCCCTGCCTTCACTGCCGCTATAACAGAGCGAAGAGTCTCCATGCGAAAGTGCCGCACTTTCAAGGCCCGATTGACCCCTTTGAGGTCGAGGATAGGCCGGACAGAACCTCCTTTCTTTGGTACCACAAAGTAAATGGAGTAACGTCCCTTGCCAATCTGATTTTCTGGCACCGGAATGACCGCACCTAGGCGTATCAGGTTGTCCAAGGTCTGCTGCACTGCCACAGCTTTGACCGGAGACTTGCAGGGAGAGAGTACAAACCAGTCTCTTAAGGGTCGGCAGAACTCTAGCTTGTAGCCGTCTCTGATGACTTCCAGAACCCAAGCATCTGAAGTTACCCTGGTCCACTCGCCCAGAAACGAGGACAGGCGTCCTCCAATCTGCACTGGGCCATGGACCAGGGCCCCGTCATTGGGTACGAGACCCTGGGGGAGGACCGGAGGGCGCACCTCCGGGACGGCGGTCTCTGCGAAAGGAATGCTGCTTGGGGGAGAAGTTCCTTTTGAAGGAAGAGGGGGCAGAGGAGCCCGACTTGCCCGGGCGGTACCGACGGGCTTCCTGAAACCGTCCTCTGGAGTTACCAGGGCGAGCACCACTGGCCCGAGCCCTGACCTCTGGTAACCTCTTGCCCTTAGACGTGCCGAGATCGGTCACAATTTTGTCCAGCTCGACCCCAAAGAGCAGCTTGCCTTTAAAAGGCAACTTAGCCAGGCGGGACTTAGATGCGTGGTCAGCAGACCAATGCTTCAGCCAAAGCCACCGCCGCGCAGAGACTGTCTGAGCCATACCTTTAGCTGAGGCTCTCAAGACATCATACAGTAAGTCTGCCAAATAAGCCAGGCCCGATTCCAGGGCCGGCCAGTCAGCCCTCAAGGAAGGATCCGAGGGGGAAGCCCGCTGCACAATCGTCAGGCACGCCCTGGCCACATAGGAGCCACAAACTGAGGCCTGCAAACTTAAAGCAGCCGCCTCGAAGGACGACCTTAAGGCCGCCTCCAATCTTCTGTCTTGGGCGTCCTTTAGGGCCGTGCCACCTTCCACCGGCAACGCCGTTTTCTTAGTCACCGCAGTGATTAAAGAATCCACGGTAGGCCAAAGAAAGGTCTCCCGTTCACTTTCAGGCAAAGGATAGAGGCGGGACATAGCCCTAGCCACTTTGAGGCTCGCTTCCGGGACATCCCATTGAGCCGAAATCAAGGTGCGCATGGCATCATGCACGTGGAAGGTTCTAGGCGGGCGCTTCGTCCCCAGCATAATGGCGGAGCCAACAGGGGCTGAGGGAGAGACGTCCTCTGGAGAGGAAATCTTCAAAATGCTCATGGCCTGCATTAACAGGTTGGGCAAGTCCTCTGAGCGAAAGATCCGCGCTGCAGAGGGGTCATCCGCTCCATCCGAGCGGGAATCCGTCTCCTCCAAGGAATCCCCAAAGGACCTTTGGGAGAACTCAGATACGCTGCCCTCATCTACATCAGAGGAGACAGAGTCCTCTAAGGCCTGGAAATCCACCCGAGGGCGTTTACTTCCGGGGGCCTCAATCCCTTTATCGGACAAGGGAGCAGGGGCAGCGTTTTGCATAAGGAAGGCCTGATGCAGCAGCAAAACAAACTCGGGGGAGAAACCCCCCAGACTGTGCACTTCAGCAGCCTGGGCCACAGCCCTAGACGCACCCTCAACCGGCGCTCGCAAGAGCGGGGGAGAAACATGCTGCGCATCCAAGATGGCGTCCGGCGCGACACTCCGCGAAGGAGCCGCGCGGGAAGAACGGCGCTTAACTTTAGCCGCTTTTCTGCCGTCGCCCAAATGAAGGGCGGCCAAGGCATTAACGTCTCCCACCTCAAGGGCGGCCCAAGAAGAAGCCGTCCGAGCAGCGTGGCCGGCCAAGATGGCGGAGGCGAGCAGCGGGGGATGGGCGTTTATGGCGGGAAAAACTGCCGCACCGGAGGAAGAACCGGGACACTGACCGGCCTCCAAACTGACACCCAACAAGGGCGAATCAGACTTTAAAACCCCCGCATCCCCACACACGCGGTCCGGGGAGCGATTCTTTGCGCCCTCGCCCTCCGACGCCATCAGCCACGTGGAGATCAATCGGGGTACCCCCTGCCCGCTACAAAAAGGTAAAATTACCTGCTTTCCGCTCCGAGCTGTAACGACCTGGTGTCCCAGTGAGTAGCTGCAATAAACGTTTAAATAAACGTCGAAATAAACGCCCTTAAGGACGTCCAAATTTTTTTTTTTTTTTTTTTTAACGGAGCCAGCGGGAGGGGGGAGAAAAGGAGGGACCTGGCACCACCAGATTTGCACTTGCTCAAGAAGAGCCCTCAACCCCAGGCACTCAACAAAACCTAAAAATTAGGCTTGGAGGCCTAGCCAGAGCTGCTGCTGTGTGTGACCACCACCTGCTGAGATAGAGAACATACTGAGGAGTTTCCGGCAGCACATGACCACATATAGGGAGGCAAAAGGATTGCTCTCTATCTCCACCTGCTGGTAGATGGACACAACCCACCAGTCTATGGATTGATCAGCATGATGATATGAAAAATAAAAATGTCTGTAGTTGGCATAAACCAAGATATCAAACTTTTTGCTGGTATTATGGCGGCCAGATTGGGAAAGGTATTGCCTACGTTGGTTCATGCAGACCAAACAGGGTTTGTCCCAGGAAGATATGCTTCCACTAACATTTTACAGGTATTGAGCGCAATTCAGGAAAAGAAGGGTAAACGGGGGGATGACCCCCTGGTAAGCCTCGATACGGAGAAAGCGTTTGATAAGATACTGTGGGACCATCTATTCTGGGTACTGCCACAATTTGGTATCTTAGGGGAGTTTCTGCAAGGGATTAGAGCTTTGTATAAGAATCCTACTGCACAATTCTAGTAAACAACACGCTTTCTCCATCTTTTGAGCTGCAAAGAGGTACCAGGCAAGGATGCCCTCTGTCGCCCATGCTTTTTGTGCTGGTCCTGGAACCTGTGGCAAGTAAATCCGACAATCAGTAGAGGTAAAGGGCATAAGAGTGGGGAAATGTGAATATAAAATTAACCTTTTTGCGGATGACATGCTAATATTCCTAGGGCAGGCGTCTAAAGGGATTCCCATACTAATAGACCTTATCCAGCAATTTGGAGCATTCTCAGGATTGCGAATCAACTCTGATAAGTCGGAAGCCAGATTTTCCTTTATCTTGGACAAAAGGGGCACTGAAATACCTGGGGGTCTATTTCCACCTGGACCCCGCTGGGGGTCATGTATAAGAAAAATGTATGTGAAAAATTAGACCAAATTAAACAACTATGCGTTAAATGGCGGGAGATTCCAGTGTCGGTCTTGGGGAGAGTGGCACTTGTTAAAATGGTGTTCTTCCCCAAGATCCTATATGCTTTACAAATGATGCCGCTGTGGATAGCTAGTAAAGATGAGGCCAGGTATAGAGGAGTGATCTCGTCTTTTATATGGAAGGGACGTAGGGACAGCAGAATAGGATATCAGAAGCTTACCCGGGCACGACAGGAAGGGGACCTTAACCTACCGGATCTCAGGATGTATAACATATCTGTACTCATCAGATGGATGCACGAAATATACACGGGGCACTATAGATTTACATCTCCAGAGGTATGGGAAACCGCTGCTCACCCTTGGTCAGTTTTTAATGCCCTCCACGCTAAGAAGGTGGGGGTCAAACTGTCCCCCTTACTGAAACCGCTTCACCTAGCGTGGGACTGGTGGAGACAGAGAGTGAGGGGAGCCAGGGGACCTTCCCCGTTCATAGAATTCCAAGATAATCCAGACTTCCCTTCAGGGCAAGGTCTCTCTCATTTTTGAACTTGGGCTCAGAAGGGATGTAGGTTTGTGGGGCAGATGGGATCGGAGGGGAAGGTGTCAGCCCCAACCTTCGAAGAATGTCAAAATAGATAGGATATACCTAAAACGCTGTCCTTCTAGTACTTGCAGCTTAGGCATTATCTACTCTCAGTGAGCAATAAAGATAAGCAGATCCCCACATTCACAGTATTAGATGTGGTATTTAAGCAGATGCCAGAGGGAAGTAACAGACTCTCTAATTGGTACCACCTGGGCAAAACAAAGACGCCCAATGCAACTATAGCCTCACTGGCGCATAAGTGGAGTGACATGTTGGGGATGGAAGTCTCAGTATCTGAGATTCAGAAAGGCTTCGACCTGGCATATAGGATAACTTCTAATGTAAGCTGTCATGAAATTCAGCTAAAAATTTTACACTGTGCTTACATTACACGGAGCAGGGGCAAAGCAATGGGTCTATGGGACTCAGCAGATTGCGATAAATGTGTCAACCACAAGGGTACTATGGTACATCACTTTTTAGAATGTATGGTGTTGCAGACATTTTGGAGGGGAGTATTGGCACATCTGGAAGAGGTAATTGGCTCCCAGGTAGAATGGAACTACAAAATATTAATGTTGGAATTAGACTCAGAGTTGGCACGACAGGGGATAACCATCTTACATTGTCGGTTTGTGTTATTAGCCCTGGTACTTGCCAAGCAAGTTATATTACAGAATTGGGTGGACAAAGCGCCACCACCTATTGCCCAATGGTACGCTGCTATGAAACAGATGGCAATCTGGGAAGGAGGGAAGGACCTGGAGATGGAAGGTGAAAGGGAGAGATTACCTACGGGCATAAAACCTGGAAAAGGAGTTATGAGTGTATTTCACAGCTATCCAGAGCGAGGACAAATGAATAACTGTCACCTGGTGTGTGCATGAACATTCAATGTAGCTAGTCTCCAAGGGGGGGGAGAAAAATGGAAATGTGTGCAAGAGAATATGGCACAATATGGTTACGAAAGAGGGGTGAGAGCTATTATATCAGACATATAAACTGGGTTAGTGGATTTGAGTGGAGGTGGACTTCACCAGTACTGACCCCTACTTTTCACTGATTGGTGCATATGAATATTGTATTTTCTTTGTATTCTTTAGGTAGAAAGATAGAAAGATAGGAAGCAGAGAGTAGGATTGCGTGGCCAGTATTCTCAGTGGAGGAGGGTAGTTAGTGGGGTCCCTCAGGGGTCTGTGCTGGGTCCGTTGCTTTTTAATGTATTTATAAATGACCTAGAGATGGGAATAACTAGTGAGGTAATTAAATTCGCCGATGACACAAAATTATTCAGGGTCGTCAAGTCGCAGGAGGAATGTGAACGATTACAGGAGGACCTTGCGAGACTGGGAGAATGGGCGTGCAAGTGGCAGATGAAGTTCAATGTTGACAAGTGCAAAGTGATGCATGTGGGTAAGAGGAACCCGAATTATAGCTACGTCTTGCAAGGTTCCGCGTTAGGAGTTACGGATCAAGAAAGGGATCTGGGTGTCGTCGTCGATGATACGCTGAAACCTTCTGCTCAGTGTGCTGCTGCGGCTAGGAAAGCGAATAGAATGTTGGGTGTTATTAGGAAGGGTATGGAGTCCAGGTGTGCGGATGTTATAATGCCGTTGTATCGCTCCATGGTGCGACCGCACCTGGAGTATTGTGTTCAGTACTGGTCTCCGTATCTCAAAAAAGATATAGTAGAATTGGAAAAGGTACAGCGAAGGGCGACGAAAATGATAGTGGGGATGGGACGACTTTCCTATGAAGAGAGGCTGAGAAGGCTAGGGCTTTTCAGCTTGGAGAAGAGACGGCTGAGGGGAGATATGATAGAAGTGTATAAAATAATGAGTGGAATGGATCGGGTGGATGTGAAGCGACTGTTCACGCTATCCAAAAATACTAGGACTAGAGGGCATGAGTTGAAGCTACAGTGTGGTAAATTTAAAACGAATCGGAGAAAATTTTTCTTCACCCAACGTGTAATTAGACTCTGGAATTCGTTGCCGGAGAACGTGGTACGGGCGGTTAGCTTGACGGAGTTTAAAAAGGGGTTACATAGATTCCTAAAGGACAAGTCCATAGACCGCTATTAAATGGACTTGGAAAAATTCCGCATTTTTAGGTATAACTTGTCTGGAATGTTTTTACGTTTGGGGAGCGTGCCAGGTGCCCTTGACCTGGATTGGCCACTGTCGGTGACAGGATGCTGGGCTAGATGGACCTTTGGTCTTTCCCAGTATGGCACTACTTATGTACTTATGTAGCATTGTTAACTGGGGGAAACCCATACTAAATGATGATGTGTATTGTTGTTGCATTTATGTTAATGGTTACACTTGTGCATTTCTCTTGCTAATAATAAAAATTATCTATATATATAAAAGGCAAGACCAACGTTCTATGAAGCCTCCAGCCGGAAGTGTGAAGCGCCAGAGATATCCGGTTTCCCCATGAGTGAAGGAAAACAGCACAGCACGAAATCCCTCTCTCTGTAACAGTGAAGGACTCAGAGGGGGAGGGGAGAGAGATGCCCTCACTCTCTCTGTAACACACAACAGCAGGAAACTTAACACTGAAGGACTGGACTCCAAGGGGGGAGGGGGAGGGAGAGAGGACAGAGGGCAGGGACACACACTCCCACATGCACACTCTGAAGAAAACCTTGCTAGCCCCCATTTCATTTGCATCAGAAACGGGGCTTTTTCACTAGTTAACAAAAAAAAGAGAGCTTAGAAGCCCAAGTTGCTGCACTACATATCTCTTGGAGAGAGAGTGCTCTAGTTTCAGCCCAAGAGGAGGAAATCGCTCTTGTGGAATGAGCCTTAAAGGCATCAGGCGGAGGCCAGCCAGACAGCAGATATGCAGAAAAAATGGCTTCCTTAAGCCAAAGGGCTATAGTGGCTTTAGACGCTGGAGACCCTCTGCGAGGACCTGACAACAATACAAAAAGGTGATCAGAGGTCCTGAAAGCATTTAACATCTGCAGATACTGCAACAGAGCCCGGCGCACATCCAGGAGGTGCAACTGCCCAAAGGATTCTGGAAACTCCTCCCTAGTAAAGGAGAGCAAATAGATAGGCTGGTTTAGGTGAAACGCTGAAACCACCTTAGGCATGAAGGAAGGCACAGTACGTACCGTTATTCCGGACTCTGAGAATTGCAGAAAAGGGTCTCGACAGGACAGCGCCTGGAGCTCAGATACCCGTCTCGCCGATGCAATGGCCACCAAAAAGACCGTCTTTAGAGTCACATCCTTCTCCGAAGCTGGCTTCAATGGCTCGAAGGGCAAACACTGAAGAGCCTTTAATACTAGCCCCAGGTTCCAGGCCGGGCAACGAGCCCGCACGGGAGGCAGAAGCCGAAGCACCCCTCTCAGAAACTGTGCAATGTCCGGATGTGAAGCCAGGGAGAGGCCAGCGACCTTCCGCCGAAAGCATGACAATGCTGCCACTTGAACACGCAGGGAATTAATAGGCCAAGCCTTTTGTAAACTGTCCTGCAGAAAGTCAAGTATCGGCGAGACAGAAGCCCGCATGGGTGTGATCGCTTTAGAAGCACACCAAGCCTCAAACTGGCGCCAGATCCAAGCATAGGCAACAGAAGTGGAACGCTTGCAGGCCTGCAAGAGTGGAGATGACCTTGTTAGAATAGCCCTCGTCTCTCAATTACACCCTCTCAATAGCCATGCCGTAAGACCAAAGCGGCATGGATCCTCCATGGTCACCGGGCCCTGCGTCAACAGGTTCGGAACCAGAGGCAAAGGAAGGGGAGCCTCCACCAGCATCCGCCAGAGGTCCACATACCAAGGCCGCCTGGGCCAATCCGGGGCAATGAGGATCACCACTCCTTGATGTAGCCAAATTCGCAGGAGGAGCCACCCTATTAAGGGCCAAGGAGGAAACACAAACAGGAGGCCCGGAGGCCAGGGTTGAGCCAAGGCATCCAACCCCGCCGAGCAAGAATGGGAAAATTAGGTTCTTACCTTGGTAATTTTCTTTCCTTTAGTTATAGCAGATGAAGCCATTACGTATGGGTTGTGTCCATCAACCAGCAGGAGGAGATAGAGAGCACTCAAATTTCACAGTGCCACATGGTCAGCTAGCTCCACTGCCTCTTCAGTATTTGAAGCTTCCAAAGCAGTATAACAAACCGCAATGGGAATAACATGAACTTTCCTCACAGCGAACGATGGCCCCATAACAAGGGAATGAACTCGTCCTCCTTATTGTATAACTGGAGGGAATACACACATCCTCCTGGAGGGAATGAACTCAACCTCCTACACATGAACTGGAGGGAATGAACTCATCCTCCTATAAGTGAACAAGAATCCTGAAGACTGTTTTCCAACTTTCTCCCAAGGAAGGATTAGAACTTCGGGAAACAAGAACAGAACCTGAAACAGATTCACATCATACAGACAATTATACAGGGAGGGCTCATGGCTTCATCTGCTATGACTAAAGGAAAGAAAATTACCAAGGTAAGAACCTAATTTTCCCTTCCTTGTCATCAAGCAGATGAAGCCATTACGTATGGGATGTATCAAAGCAATCCCTATATAGGGTGGGAACAAGTCACACCACACGCTAGCACTTGTGCTCCAAAACGCGCATCCCTCCTAGCAGCCACATCCAGCCTGTAATGTCGGGCAAATGAGAGCTTAGAAGCCCATGTTGCTGCACTGCAAATCTCATAAAGAGAGAGTGCTCCAGTTTCAGCACAAGAGGAAGAAATTGCTCTTGTAGAATGTGCGTTAAAGGCTACAGGCGGAGGCCAGCCGGCAAGCAGATAAGCTGAAAAGATAGCTTCTTTGAGCCAGCGGGCAATAGTGCCTTTAGACGCTGGAGACCCTCTGCGAGAACCTGATAGTAAAACAAACAAATGATCAGAGGTACTGAAAGAATTAGTAACTCGCAGATACTGCAGCAGAGTCCTGCGCACATCCAACAGGTGCAACTGCCCAAAGGATTCTGGAAACTCCTCCTTAACAAAAGAGGGTAGAAAAATAGGCTGGTTTAGGTGAAACGCTGAAACCACCTTAGGCATGAAGGAAGGCATGGTACGAACCGTGACTCCGGACTCTGAAAATTGCAAAAATGGGTCTCGACAGGACAGCGCCTGGAGTTCTGACACCCGTCTTGCCGAAGTAATGGCCACAAGAAAAACGGCCTTTAGTGTCAAATATTTCTCTGAAGCTCACCGTAGCGGCTCAAAAGAAAGAACCCTGCAGAGCCTTCAAAACTAGCCCCAGGTTCCAAGCTGGACAAGGTGCCCGCACGGGAGGACGGAGCCGAAGCACCCCACTAAGAAACCGTGCCACATCTGGATGAGCAGCTAAAGACACGCCTGCAACCTTACCATTAAGGGAGGCCAATGCTGCCACTTGCACCCGCAGGGAATTATATGCCAAGCCTTTTTGTACACCATCCTGCAAAAAGTCCAGAATCGGCGAGACAGGAGCCCGCATGGGTGTGATCGCTTTTGAAACACACCAAGCCTCAAACTGGCGCCAAGTGGAACGCTTGCGGGTCTGCAGGAGAGTGGAAATAACATTATTGGAATAGCCTTTGCCTCTCAATTGCGCCCTCTCAATAGCCATGCCGTAAGACCAAAACGGCAGGCGTCCTCCATGGCCACCGGTCCCTGCGACAACAGGTTCGGTACCACAGGTAAAGGAAGGGGAGCCTCCACTAGCATCTGTCGGAGGTCCGCATACCAAGGCCTCCTGGGCCAATCCGGGGCGATGAGAACCACTTTTCCTGGGTGAAGCCGAATCCGCAGGAGCACACGCCCTATCAAGGGCCACAGAAGGAACACATACCAGAGGCCAGGGTTGAGCCAAGGTATCCAACCCGGCTGAGCAAGGATCTCTCCGTCTGCTGAAAAGCACGAGACTTTGGCAGTTGAGCTTGTCGCCATAAGATCCATTACGGGCTTGCCCCATTTGGCACATATCTGCAGGAATACTTCGTCTGCCAGCTCCCATTCCGCTGGATCGATTTGATGCCTGCTTAGATAATCAGCTTGCACGTTGCTCTGACCTGCAATGTGAGCTGCCGACAGAAGCTGTAGATGCAGCTCGGCCCGGTGGCAAATCTGTTCGGCCTGCACGGCCAGCGCTCTGCACTGAGTGCCGCCTTGTCGGTTTATGTAGGCCACTGTTGTCGTGATGTCCGACATCACTCTGACAGCCAATCCTTCCAGGGTCACTTGAAAGGCCAGAAGCGCCTGAAACACCGCTTTCAACTCTAGGCGATTGATGGACCACTCCGACTCCTCCGGTGTTCAAAGACCCTGGGCATGCTTCCCCTTGCAATGTGCGCCCCAGCCCTTCAGGCTGGCAGCTGTCACCACTAGGCACCAATCGGGGAACGCCAGCGGCGCTCCTCACCGCAGCATGCTGAGAGCCACCACTCCATGTTGAGTCGGGCCGCAGGGAGCCAAGAGAGTCTGCATTGAAAATCCTGAGATACTGGAGACCATTGTTGAAGCAGGGAATACTGCAGAAGTCTCAGGTGCGCTCTCACCCAGGGCACCAAATCCAAGGTGGCCGTCATCGATCCCAATAGCTGGACAATGTCCCAAGCTCGCGGGCGGGGCATCCTCAGGAGCAGACGGACCTGATTCTGAAGCTTGCACCGCCTTTCCTCGTGTAGGAATACATATCCCGAGTCTGTGTCGAACCGTGCCCCCAAATATTCTAGAGATTGCGAGGGGGTCAGGTGACTTTTGGCTACACTGATGACCCAGCCCAGAGATTGCAGTACTGAGACCACTCTGGCTGTAGCTTGATGGCTCTCTGTTGTGGAGTCCGCTCTGATGAGCCAGTCGTCTAGGTACGGGTGAACCCGGATACCTTCTCGCCTGAGAAAAGCAGCTACTACCACCATTACCTTGGAAAAGGTTCGGGGAGCTGTGGCGAGGCCAAAAGGCAAGGCCCGAAACTGGAAATGTTTTCCTATCACCGCAAAAACTTCTGGTGCGGGGGCCAAATTGGAATGTGCAAGTAAGCTTCTTTCAGGTCCAGAGACGTGAGAAACTCTCCTGGCTGTACCGCCGCACTGACGGAGCGCAGGGTTTCCATGTGAAAATGCCTCACTCTTAGGGACTTGTTTAATTCTTTTAAGTCCAGAATAGGGTGAAAAGATCCACCTTTTCGCCACATCACAAAGTAAATGGAGTAGCGGCCGCAGCCGAAATCGGCGGGAGGCACCAGGGGAAACCGCCCCAATGTGAATCAAGCCTTGTAAGGTCTCCTCTACCGCCGCCCGTTTGGCGGCAGCAGAACCGCATCGGGACTCCACAAACACGTCTCTTATCGGGGCATCGAATTCTATTCGGTATCCTTCTCTGATCAGGTCCAAGACCCACTGATCTGAGGTAATCTTGGCCCACTCCTCGAGAAAGAGGGAAAGACGTCCTCCTATAACAGAAATCGAGGAGGGGGCCTGCGCACCCTCATTGAGAGGGTCGCCCTTGAACTCCAGGTCTTGAGCCTGCTGCTGCGGAACGTTTGTCCAAGCGAAAGGAGTTCCTCTGCTGAAAACCGGCCACGAGAAGTGGGCCCAGCAGAATGCCCCGAGCGGTACCTTCTAGCTTCACAGAAGCGAGGTCTATAAGAGGAGTGAACCGCCTGACCCTTGGAGGGAGGCCGCGGCCTATCCTCGGGTAAGCGCTGGGGTTTAGCATCTCCCAGGCCTTTCACAATTTTCTCCAACTCCTCACCCAACAGGAGAAGGCCTTGAAAGGGCAACTTCACCAACCTTTGATTAGAGGTCATGTCCGCCGCCCAATCCCGTAGACACAGAAGACGGCAAGCCGCCACTGCTACAGCCATCTGTTTAGCCGAAGCTCTGACTATATCAGAAAGGGCGTCAGCCAAAAAGGACAAGGCCGACTACATTCGCGGAGCCACTTCAGACAAGGGCTCCGCTCCATCACCTGGTTGTTCCACTGCCTGTTGCAACCATGCCAGGCAGGCTCCAGCAGCATAACAACTGCATACAGACGCCCGAATAGTAAGACCAGCAATTTCAAAGGACCGTTTAAGTGCTGATTCCAGTCTACGGTCTTGCATGTCCTTCAGGGCAACACCTCCTTCAACCGGGAGGGTAGTTCTCTTTGTCACAGCTGTGACTAGGGCATCCACCTTAGGCATTGCAATGCAAGCCAAATGCTCCTCACTCAGAGGGAATAATTGCCCCATAGCCCTGGAAACTTTCAAAGGTCCTTCGGGGTCAGCCCATTGAGCTGAAATAAGCTCTTGGATGGAGTCAAGCAAAGGAAAGGCTCGAGCAGGCTTTTTGGTACTTGCCATCCTCGGATTTCCAGAGGAGGCCACACCACTCCCAGGATCTTCAATAGAGAGGACCTGTAAGACAATCTGAAATAAGCGCTGGCAGCTCCTCGCGGTGGAAAATCCTCACCGCGGACGGATCATCTGGATCCAGTGGCCCTTCTGCACCTTCCTCTGTTTCCTCTGGCCACGAGGGCCTGCCAGACCCCTAGAGTCACCACATCCCGACCACAGGGGGGTGGGGGGGGGAAGGGGGGTGCGCCACTCTCTGAAGGGGAATTTACCCTTCTGCGCTTCTCTTGCGGCCAGCTATCAGGGAAAAAACGCCTCAGAGGGCAATCCCAGGCCTGCATCCACCGGAGTGGCAGTAAGGGGGGCCGTAGAAAACCCCTGTGGCTGAGCTCTTTTAAGCATATATGCATTATGAAGCAATAATACAAAGTCAGGGGAGAAAAACTCGCCCTGGGCACCCGGTTCCAGTCCGGGGCTAGTAGCTCTTTGGCCAGCCTCAATTCGAGGGCCCCCTCCAGTCTCCAGACCCTCCGCCTCAGCGGGGGTCGCACCATGTGGTGCTTTCAAAATGGCACCTGCTGCCAGCTCCACCGAGCGGGAAGAATCATCGCTCGCCATGCTCGGGCTGGCTCTTACGCCTGAACAGCACGTTTTACAGAGCCCCGCTGCTGATCTGCGCTTGCCACACTTGGAACAGCGCTTAACACTCTCTGCAGCCATCGCCGAAAAACGGCGGAAAATTCAAAATGGCGGCTTCGCGCCAAAAACGTCCCGATCGCGGGCCCTCCCCGGAGGAGTCAGAAAACACTCTTACCTCACTGGACCGAGTATACAAGCTCCGGTCACGTTGTAGAAACTGAAGAAAAACCTCTTGCTTTTTTTTTTTTTTTTTTAACGCTGTGAGGAAAGTAGAGAAAACAGCAAAAGAGGCAATCAAATCAACTCCGGAGGTACAGAACAGTGGGAAAGGCAGGGAAAGGTGAACCAATGTGCCTGCATCCACCAAGTATAGAGTGGGAAAGAGCAGTGAAAAGTGAAACTAATGTGCTCACATCCACTGGGAGGATGGGTAAGGCAGGGAAAGGGCTAACTTATATGCCTTTAAAGTGAAGTTGCTATAGCCTCTAACACCCCGGCTAACAACTGGCAAACCAGGAGTCACCCCCAGGCAGATTTTTTAAGGAGCTTGACCAAACTGCAACCACCCTGCTTGGGGAGACAGAGAATACTGAAGAGGCAGTGGAGCTAGCTGACCATGTGGCACTGTGAAATTTGAGTGCTCTCTATCTCCCCCTGCTGGTTGATGGACACAACCCATACGTAATGGCTTCATCTGCTTGATGACAATGAAGACTGAATTTTTGGTATTAGCCTATCCATTTGAACATGATCCCTGCAGCAATTTTAGCAGTGACTGCATTAATTATCCCTTTGAAACTACTCTTAAAATACTGGGGGTTGTTGTTGTTGATCAGCATTTAACCTTTGCATATCAGGTGTCCTCCATAGTCAATAAATCTTTTAAGGTACTTCGGAAGCTGAAGCGAATGAGGCCCTTTTTTCAGTAGATATTTTCAGATTACTTACCAGTCTATTCTTGACCCAATTTGATTATTGTATTTCTACCTACACTGGTTGCAAAGAATGTGCTTTAAGGAAGCTTCAAACTGCCCAGAATACTGCAGTCAGATTAGTCCTGTATGTGCCACGCTTTGGAAGGGCAACTCCACTGCTGATACAATTGCATTGGCTTCCTATTAAACTCAGGGTTGTTTTTAAGCTCTGTGCACCCATATTTCACATTCTATTTGGTACTGCCCTTAATTATATGTTGCCCCTTGTTGCTTTCCCTTCTCACAGTGCAGCGTCTTCATTTTCCTACTTGTAAGAAAGTACTCTATAAATCAATGTATTTTGCTACTTTTTCTTACCAAGGTACTAAGTGGTGTAATTCCTCGCCGAAATACATTAGATCCCAGCATTATTACTTAGTTTTTCACAAGTTTTTTAAATCTTTTCCTTTTTAAAATAATTCTGTTACTTGATGCTGATGCCTAGTTTTTCCTCTCCCCCTTTCCATTATATATATTACTAGTAAAAAAGGCCCGTTTTTGTTGTGAAGGAAACGGGCGCTAGCAATGGTGGGTTGCAGGACCCTGAACATCTGCAGTAGGTTATCCAGTTTCCACCAAATGCAGCTGTGGTGGAACAAAGTAGGAGGGGGATGCAGTGTCAGGGTGGGAGGCAGGGTTGGGGTGGTTGGGTATGTGAGAGTTTGTAGTTTGAGCATGGCTGCGTGGTTGACTATTAAGACAGACTATTTTCCACTCCGAGGGAGGCTGGGCACCCAGTTGCAGTTGTAACAATAATTGGGCAGGCTGCAGATAACTGTGACTTTCTTGGGCTTTAAGCGGCATGACCCCTAGTAACAAACAATTTGTTTCTTGGAATGTCTGTGGAATTAACTCCCCAATAAAGCGCATTAAAATCTTAAACCCTGAACCACCATAAGGTTGACATTATCTACCTTCAAGAAACTAGACTTTCTTCAGCAGAACATCAGAAATTAAAGCACCCCTGGGTGTGGGTGTTCTGTTCCCCCTCACAGGGGTGGAAGGAAGGGTTGGCGATTCTGGTGCGTAAGTCAGTGCACTGCATGGCTCAGCAGCTCTTCCAAGATGTGCAGTGTCATTATATAGGTTTTCATTTGAACTTACCAGGTAGGGAGATGGTTTTGGTCAGAGTGCATGCTAGGGATTGATCCTTTTATCACCAGTTATTGTAGGAATGTCATTGGTATGCCAATCTCCCCATGATAGTGGCGGGCTTTATGAATCTGATTCTCAACCTCCTTTTAGATAGCTCCTCTATTGCGTCCCTGAGCCCTGCAGCTGATGATAGTAACTTAGTCTTTTTGTACAGACTTTGATTTATTGGATCCCTGGTGGCTCCTCCATCCTGAGGAACGGGATTACACAAACATCCCTTGTTCACGACTCTTTCTTGTTTAGATAATATTCTAATGAGAAGTGGCTTGTTTCCCCAGGTTGCCTCAGCCACTATTGGAGCTGATCAGATGACCCTCAGGGGGAGGAATGCTGGCTTCAGCCTATAACCCCTGGTAAGCCCTTTCTTGGCTGGGAGGTGTGCTGTAGAGGTGCCCAGCACTCCCACCAGCTTCCCCAGCTGCCTTCCAGGTGAGGTGCAGGACTTGCAGCCCATCTGCATATCCTCACAGCCTTCTCCGGGGTGACTCCCAGGTCCACTCTGATCTGCTCAAGGCCTTCGCTCCAAGTGCCCAGTGCTCCCACCAGCTGCCCTCCAGATGCTATGGAGAACTTACTGCCCATCTGAATATCCTCATAGCCTTCTCCGGGGCGACTCCCAGGCCCACCTCGATCCTCCCAGAGCCTTTGTTCTAGGTGCTGTGCGTCTCATGGCGTGCAGAGCATTTTCTCTATCACTTTGTATTTTCTCCCAGGTAAGTCTGGTACCGTTCGTGTTACTTTGTCAGAGGCCATATTTTGAGCAGCCTGATCGGGCCCTTTTGCAGGGGGGCTAATTTGTCAGGGGCTATATTTGGGCAGGCCATTTTGACAGGGGCTATTATGTCAGGATCTTTTGTTTGGGGCTTTGTTGTTGGGGTTATTTTGTGTGGGGGCTTTTTTATCGGGGTCATTTTGTCAAGACTTCTTTGACGGGGCTATTTCGCCCGGGTACCGCATTCCTTTTATCTTGCTGCACCATATGCAGGGAATAGACTTCCTGAGCCGGTACGTCAAGCTGCATCTCTGGCCGTCTTCAAATCTAGGCTAAAAGCCCACCTTTTTGATGCTGCTTTTAACTCCTAACCCTTACTCACTTGTTCAGTACCCATGTTTTATCATTCCCACCTTAGTAATTCCCTTATTTGTCCTGTTTGTCTGTCCTAATTAGACTGTAAGCGTGTCACGTCTGTGGCCATGACCACCCTCAGCCTTACCTTCTTTCTGGGGGTCAGCAGCTCTGCTGGTTTGTGTTTGTGTTAGTCTTGTCTCTGTCCTGGTGTGCTGGCTGCTTCCAGCATGAACCTGATTGCTTCACTAGACCTCACCTGTGTGGGCTATGTCTCTCTAGGGAGCCAGCATCTAAGATGGCTGCCACCGGCTCTGTGCCAGCTTCCAAGATGGCTCCTGCTTGTCTTTCCTGTGGGCTCACTTCCTATGTGTGTCAAGCCTCTCTTTGGGGTCAGTGTACTTCCTGCTTCTGTCCTACTGCTGGTGACTCATCAGTGAGAGCCTTCATAAGGAAGTGCTGTGCTGCAGTCAGGGCCTTTTGCATAAGTGTTATGCTCTTAGGCCAGGTCAGGTTAGTAAGTTTCTGCTGCACTACTGCTTAGCCTCTCTCTGGGTTCCAGCCCAGTTTCTTTCTGTGTCTCTGTTGTCCTTCCGTGGGGGGGGGTCTTCCCTGCCACTGTCTGTCTGTGGACTGCGGGTCCTTCCTGGCTTACCCTGTGTTTGGGGTGAAGCCTCTGTTCCTGGCTTACCCTGTGTTTGGGGTGAAGCCTCTGCTCCAGGCTTACCCTGTGTTGGGGTGAAGCCTCTGTTCCTGGCTTACCCTGGGTTGGGGTGAAGCCTTTGTCCGGGTTTGTTCTCTGTCTGTATGCGAAGCTTCAGCCTTTGTGGGTTCCCCAGTCAGTGTGTGGAACGGCTGTGGCTTCAGACCCTTGGTCTGTTCTTCCTGGTTACTCTGTTTGCTGTGCTGCCTGCCCAAGACCCTTGGCCTGTTATTCCTGGTTTGCTCTCTTTACCCTGAGTCCTGCCTTGCCTAGCCTGTGTGCCTACCCTGCTTGTATATCCTGAATCCTGTATCTGTCTGGCTAGTGTGTTCTCCTGGGTGATTATTCCTGTATCCTGTCTCCACCTAGCTAGAGGGTTTACCCTGTGGGTATTCCCGGTTTCCCGTTCTGCCTAGTGTGTATGCCGCCCTAGTCCTTGCTCCTGCTAAGCTTCTGTACGCCTTGTGTTCCTTGGTCTGTCTTCTGGGTCTTGCTAGTGGCTGTGCAGCAGCACACTGTCTGTGTTTCGTTCCTAGTCTAGTCTCCCTCGTGTTTCCTAGACCCAGGGTGGGTCCTCTGGATCTTCCGTTCCTGCCTTATCCTGCAAGTCCTGCCGGCCACCTGCACTTCGGAGCTCAACTCCGGAGGAACGGTGGCTAAGTGCAGGTGAAGCTGTTCCTGTTTCGTCTGTTCTAGTTGCCTGCCTTGTACTACTCCAGTCCAGAGTTCCAGTACTGCTCTTCTGTGTTTCCAGGCCCGAGGTGGTCTTGCCTGCCGCTCTGCGGCAGTGGCCCAAGGGCTCACAAACTCCAGTCCTGCCTCGAGGACCTGACAGTTGCCAAGGCCCTCGAGAACAAACTCCAGTCCTGCCTCGAGGACCTGATGGTTGCCAAGGCCCTCGAGAATGCAACAAAGCGCTGTCGAACAGGGACTGTCTCCATGTCCAGTATACAGCACTGCGTACATCTAGTAGCGCTACAGAAATAAATAGTAGTAGTAGTAGTAGTAGAAGAGGTCTCCAATCATGACCTGATCTGGACAGATTTGGAGTCTCCATATTTTTTTCCGAGGCTTGGCTGGAGGTTCCCCTCTTACTTGTCATCTTAGGAATTTATTGCCTATTTACACAAAAAATGAGAGGATTTTGAGCAGAATAATTTGCAACACACTTCCAACCCACAGCTTTTTTAGCTTGTGGGGGGAAAGGTGGGGGGGAATCATTGCCTTTGTTAATGCCCATAAGAAGCATTTGGCCTAAGGGATCATAGATTTAGAGCGCAGTTAAAAGCTGCTAAGCAAACCTATATCGCTCGTCCTACACCATGTACCTTCAATACCTGCAGGCCACTAGAACGACGTTCAACTCTTACAACCATGAGCACACATCCCGCTTAGTTTCATATAGGAAACACAGATTTTTTTTCTGTTTGGAAATAAGGCGGGGAAACTTTCCGCTCAGGTGACATAAGCCTGGGAGGATGTCAGTTCATTCCTACTATTCAGACACACGACAGATGAGTAACTTCCAAGTTGGATGAGATTGCACAGGTATTTGTTACCCATTTCAGAGTTTTAAACTCAGAGGTAGGTAATTCCCAGGATTTCTGCACATATTAGGGCATATCTTGTTCAGTTGGGTATGCCTCACTTTACACAGGAATTTCAAGACACTATTAACAATGATGGCCAAAGAGGTGCAACAGGCTATTCAGGCTCTTAACCTATATTCAGGCAAGGCCCTGAAGGCTTCACTGGCGAGTATAAAAAATGTTGTAATTCAAATTGGTGGGCTATTTTGAGGCTGCGGTGGAGATCCAGCTGCTTCCTCTCCACAAAAATACCACTCTGGATAGTTTGTTACCCAAGCCCGATGGACCCTTGGACAGACCAAAGAATTACGGTCCAATTTCAAACCAATGTCGCTCTTTATCTCCCATTTTAGCCTCCCAGCTGATAGAGGGTCTTCCTGAGCTTATTCATAGGGATCAGGTTGGTTTTGGAAGGGGCATCAATCCGTTCTTAACCTTCATAAGCTGATCATAGCCCTCTTGTATTGTCTGTGGAATGATACCCCGCTTCTGGTGACTAGCTTAGATGTGGAGTGCGCCTTCAATCAAGTACACTGGCTGTTCTCGTTTCAGATCTTAACCCGTGTGGGTGGTATTATCGGACATTGGCGACTCTCTATGCGGAACCATGTGCTGCCCTGTGGCATTAACAGGGTTGCCCTTTGTCCCCCTTAATTTTCCTCCTCACTCTAGAGCCCGTGTTGTACATGATAAGGAGTACAGATGAGCTTGTGGGAGGTGACAATTCAAAAGCATATTTTTAAAGTCATTGCTTTTGCAGATGATTTGCTCTTTACTCACACTGAACCTCAGTCCGCCTTACCTGTGTTACTTAGCCTAATAATATCTTATAGACATCTGTCTGGTTTTCAGCTTAACATGGTAAGTCACAGGCCTTTCCCTCCTCTCAAAAGTTTGTGATTGATGGCAGTGGGCCTTTCCATTGTGTTGGGTGGAGGGGTCTCAAATATTTGTGGGTTCTCATCACAGCCAACTTGTCAGAGCTGTCTTGAGCTAGGACGATGCTTGGGCTTTGGCACACTTATACAGTAGGTTACTCTCCACCCTACATCCCTTCTTCCTCTGTTCCACCTTTTAGGTATCAAACCTCTGACCAGTTCCCTTGCATGAGCTGGAAGATTGTAGACCACATCAATGAAGACAGAAATATTTCCAAGATGGTCCACAATGGCTCCCCGTTCCTGCTGCATGTCAGTTTACTTTTTTTTTTTTTTTACATAAACAGCTACTGTTCCTCTTTTCTACCATCTGCATCCTCCCTTAACAGGTGGTTATATTATTATTCAAGAAACTAACTTTATCCAAATAAAAGGAAGCCATATGCTGAAGAGCCCTAAGCTCCTTAGCCTTTCCTCACATAGGAGCAATTCCATCCCCTCTATCATTTTGGTATCTCCTTCTATAAAGTCTTTTCTAATTCAGCTATATCTTTTTTGGCTCTGGATTCATCTGCTGCGATTCAAGTAAAGAAAATTAGGTAAAACAAATTTTCCTTCCTTATCAAACAGATGAATCCAGAGACATGAGGGATGCAGAAAAGCAGTGATCATCAAGGGAGGGGGATCCAGAAGAGCTAGCAGACAGCACCAAGGCTCCGAAGGGCACCTGACCTAGCCACATCAATCCCATAGTGCTGATGACGTGGAGTGCTTCCAAACTTGTAACAGGATGGTAACTGCAGCCTCTAAATAACCTCTTTTCCACAACTGTGATCGCTCAAGAGCCAAGTCATAAGACAAAACACATGGACCATCCATGAATACCAGCCCCTGGCAGAGGAGAGACAGAAAAAGTGGCAGCTGAAACAGGTCACCTGCCATAAGCTGCACCAGATCTGCATACCATGGCCTACACAGCCAGTCCAGAGACACCAAAGTCACTTGTCCCGGGTGAAGAAGAATCCTGTAGGACCCTGCCAATCAGTGGGGGGGGGGGGGGGGGTTTGAGGGGATCTCCCCTCTCGCCAACCCTCTTCAACCTAATGATGACACCCTTGGCCAAGTTACTATCCAATCAGAACCTCAATCCATACATATACGCAGATGACTTCACGATTTACATCCTGTTCAAACATGATCTAAAGGAAATCACCAATTATATCAACCAAAGCTTCCAAATTAATCATTCATGGGCGGATGCATTTCAGTTGAAACTTAATGCAGAAAAAACACAATGTCTAACACTTACTTCACAACATAACACAAGCAAATTCACCACTATAACCACACCAAACCTTTCCCTTCCCGTTTCAGACACCCTGAAAATTCTTGGAGTTACCATTGATCGAAATCTTACACTTAAAATGAAGAATACAACTAAGAAAATGTTCCATTCAATGTGGAAACAAAAGAGTAAAACCTTTCTTCCCAAGGGCCATTTATCTCAACCTGGTACAGTCAATGGCTGCAAAGAACAAATCATCAAGAAACTTCAAACAGCCCATAACACTGCAGCCAGACTCGTATTTGGAAAAACAAAATACGAAAGTGCTAAACCCCTAAGAGAAAAGCTACACTGGCTTCCACTTAAAGAACATATCACGTTCAAGATCTGCACTCTAGTTCATAAAATCATTCACGGAGATGCCCCGGCCTACATGTTAGACCTTGTTGACTTGCCACCCAGGAACGCTAAAAGATCAGCCTGCACATTTCTTAATCTACACTTCCCCAGCTGCAAAGGACTAAACTACAGACTAACACATGCGTCCAGCTTTTCCTACATGGGCACGCAGTTGTGGAATGCATTGCCACGTAAGCCACATTGAGCCTGCAAATAGGTGGGAAAATGTGGGATACAAATGCAACAAATAAATAAATAAAAAATTTACGAACTAATTAACTTTCGTAAATCTCTGAAGACCTATCTCTTCAACAAGGCATACCACAACAATCAATAATTATAATTGTAACACATCACCACGCTACCTTACATTCTGACTGGTTCTTTTTATGCCTGTTTGCTTAATTATGTCATCCTATTCTCTATGTAACACCAAATATATCTTTTACGCTGGAATGGCGAATGCCATAGTGGACCATTGTAAGCCACACTGAGCCTGCAAACAGGTGGGAAAATGTACAAATGCAACAAATAAATAACAGATCTGTCGCTGGTCATGGCTGGAGAAGCGCATTGATTCCCTCGGAAATGCATTCTCTTCTGCTGAAGAACCAAGCAACCTTCATATTGCAATGCGAGGCCATGAGGTCTACTGCCAGGGCCATGCAACTGTCAATGAGCAGTCAAAACACCTTTGGGGACAGTTTCCACTCCCACAGATCCAGAGAGTTCCTGCTCAGGAAATCTGCCCAAACATTCAAAGTTCTGGCAACATGAGCTACCGAGAGGACAGGCACATGACATTCTGCCCACTGAAGCAGAAGGCAGGTCACCGCCGCAAGCTGAACACTTCAAGTACCGTCCTGCCTGTTGATAACCACAAGTCAAGACGCTGCACACCACTTAAGCCCAAAAACCTACAGGAGATGCTGCATAAACCTCCCGACAAGTACAGCAGAACAAGGAAGCCACAAACAAAAACCCAAAGGTAATAAAAATTTTAAAGGCGTATGTGCACCAATGCGGTCAGCCCTGTATGCATAGCCAAGGTGTCTATTTGCTGAGTTTGTAAGTACTGCTCAAAGCCTCTGCCATTCACACCAAATCAGTGTGTCCTGAAGACAACAAATTTAGGCTGGAGAAATTGTGGCAGAACAGGGATATGGCACCACCAAATGTACCCCCAAATAGGCACCAGCCAACCCCCTGGCTTCAACTTAACTAGCAAACTATGACAGAAGCCACTTCCAGAAGAATTCAAGAGCTGCTGGGGAAACCGTCCATCTGCCTGCGGATACAGGAAAATACAGTCTGACAAGGCTGCTCACTGTCATATATCAGAGTTCAGTATTGCCCTCTTTCTCCACTTGCTAGTAGATAGACACAACCCAGTTGACTCTGGATTCAACTGCATGATATGGAACCAAGCACAGAATATGTCAAATCAAATCAGCAGGAAGGGGAGGGGATCTGTATTCAGCTCATGCTTTTTTTCAGTAGTATTGGTAAGTTAGCTCCTGTACTTGAATGTATTTCCTTGTCCCTGGAATCTAAGTTTGTACCTGAGGCAATGCACTTGTTAAGAAATTGTAAACCGCATGGTCACCTCAGGGATCACTTGCGATATATCAAGTACTGAAATTAATTAAATAAATAAGAAACCATAAGGCGGTAACTTAACAGAACAGCAGTTATAACCATATACACCTTATGGTGGGCTATTTTGGTCTCTATCTGCCATCAACTCTGATAGTATATCTCAGTATAGACTTATCTCATTCATGGATCTGACTGAAACACGTCTGTGTGATAATACCTAAAAACACTATCACCATTAGAGTTTGCACATCTGTAATTTTATTGCCTAGAGTATGCACATTTGTATCCACACCTGCACATGTATTTCTCCTTTATTTTTACAGTCTGTATATCCTCACACTTGCATGAACTACAGGCAGGGAAAACACAGCATGATCTAACAATATTGATTTTCATTATACCCCCCCCCCTTGATGTCACACAGTAACTACTAAAAAGCATTAAGCTACCATCCCCTACTATAGTAGAGATACAGCCTAACAGTTAATACAAAGAACTAAAAACCAGAGAAGAAATCCCACTGCTGTTCCTTGTGGTTTTTGGAACGTCACTGAACCCACCAGTGCCTGAGGTACAAACAGGCTTTGCAAGCCTTTTGAAGACAGAAAATATCTACCATACTTGAATGTAACTCACCATAAGCTACTCCTGAAATGACATTAACTAACATCAACAATCCCTCATTAAATACTTATCGACATGTAACTTGAATTTTTCACACAGGAATCTTTTTCAAGATTAACATACATGGCATCATTGAAGTATCAACGCTTATTTAAATTTAGCTCATGCTTTCTTCAGCTGTAGCCAAAGGTGAGTTTACATTTCTTTATCCCCAGAAAGTTTACAATCTAGTTTTTGTACCTGAAACAATGAAGGATTAGGCGACTTGCCCAAGATCACAAAGAGGGGCATAATCGAAAGGGATTCCCAAGTTTTGTTGAGGACGTCCTCGCAAAACGTCCGATGGAGGGGTGGGAAAACCCGTATTATCAAAACAAGTTGGACGTACATCTTTCGTTTCAATAATACAGTTGGCTTGGTCATCAGAGATGGTCGTCCCTAAACTTGGTCATTTCTGATTTTCAGCGATAATGGAAACCAAGGACGCCCATCTCAGAAACGACCAAATGCAAGCCCTTTGGTCGTGGGAGGAGCCAGTATTTGTAGTGCACTGGTCCCCCTGACATGCCAGGACACCAACTGGGCACTGCAGTGGACTTCATAAATTGCTCCCAGGTACATAGCTCCCTTACCTTGTGTGCTGAGCCCCCCAAAACCCACTACCCACAACTGTACACCTCTACCATAGCCCTTATAGGTGAAAGGGGGCACCTAGATGTGGGTACAGTGGGTTTTGGAGGGCTTGCTGTTTCCTCCACAAACATAAAAGGTAGAGGGGGGATGGGGATGGGTCCACCTGTCTGAAGTGCACTGCACCCACTAAAACTGCTCCAGGGACCTGCATACTGCTGTCAGGGAGCTGGGTATGACATCTGAGGCTGCAAAAAGTATTTTTAAAGATATTTTTTGAGGGCGGGAGGGGGTTAGTGACCACTGGGGGAGTAAAGGGAGGTCATCCCCGATTCTCTCTGGTAGTCATCTGGTCATTTGAAGCACCTTTTTGTGCCTTGGTCATAAGAAAAACACGACCAGGTAAAGTCATCCAAGTGCTCGTCAGGGACGCGCTTTTTTTTTTCCATTATGGGTAGAGGATGTCCATGTGTTAGGCACGCCCAAGTCCCATCTCTCCGATATGCCCCCTTTAACTTTGGCCGTTCCTGCAATGGAAAGCAGTTGGGGACATCCAAAATCGGCTTTCGTTTATACCAATTTGGACGACCCTGGGAGAAGAACGACCATCTTCCGATTTGTGTAGAAAGATGGGCGTCCTTCTCTTTCGAAAATGAGCCTGGAAGAGTAGATGCAAGATTTGAACCAGGATTCCCTGACAACCGCCTCCCCCACTGTGTGCTGCCACTAACCACTAACATTTTCCCATCCCCCTTCTACCACCATGCTCACCATAGACGACCACTGCCTCTCAATTTCAAAACATACTCTTCCCTGGGCCTTCGAGCTTCCCTCACACCCCTTTCAACACACTTAAGAACCCCCCCCCCCCCCCCCCCCCCGGCACGTCTGTTTATATCAAATTTAAAACATACATTTTGCCTTTCTGCAGAGGACACATCTGGCAGAAGATAATGCATAAATTCTGAAGACAAACGATGGATCTGAACGCAGACACCTCCTTCCCCATGCCTTTTTTCCCTTCTGCACACGAGCCCCGAATCTCCAGCGCCTCAGCACTGACTGGGCCCACATCTCTCTTCACAACCACAAATAAACATTCACATAACTTTGTAATCCTTAAATGTCACGTGTGTTACAACAATAAGAATAAGTGATTAAAGTAAACCGCATACAAAAAAAATGTATAAACGTTAACAGTAAAATACAATTACAGTGTACAGATAGGACAATAACGAGGAAAATTTCCGAGTTCAGCCACTGCTCCGTACCTCACCTCACAACCCTCCCTCCTCGGCCCTTTCTTACCAGAGCTATCGCGGTCGCCATTTCCTCCACTTTTCTTCCTAACTTTTCTCAAGGCCCGAACGAGATCTCGCGAGATCAGGAGAGCCCACCAATGTGGCACAAACCTCGCGAGATCAGCAAAGCACTGTGGCGATCAATGAGGTCTAATAAACAGGAGTGGAATTGAGCCTATCTAGTCCACTGTAAGCAAGGAAGCCAATTAGGACAATCTAAGTTTCCCCTTCCCAGCGCTGCCGTCATCCCCGTTCACTCAAAACAAAGCAAGCAAACCTCTGAGCTGCTGCAACCACATTGTCGTTTTTTTTATTGTTGGTCCATCTGTAACAAGTCTAAAGCTGTTTCAATTGGATAGGCAGTGCCTTAAAAGGTGGAGGACAAAAGTTTGTTTGTTTGTTTTTGTTTTTTTACTTATTGGACAGCTTTTTACTTTCTGTAGAAGCTTCCCATATGTAGATATAAATATCATGAAATAACAATTGAATATCACTAAAACAGCTTAACAAAATTATTATAGCTTGTAGAAACAGCAATTTTAAACTCTGTGTTTTGTGCTCATTTTTCTACACTAAAAACTATACAATATACAATACAGATGGTCATGGGATAGGAGGAAATGTCCTATTGTGGATTAAAAACTGGTTAAAGGATAGGAAACAGAGTGGGGTTAAATGGGCAGTATTCACAATGGAGAAGGGTAGTTAGTGGGGTTCCTCAGTGGTCTGTGCTAGGACCGCTGCTTTTTAATTATATTTATAAATGATTTAGAGATGGGAGTAACTAGCGAGGTAATTAAATTTGCTGATGACACAAAGTTATTCAAAGTCGTTAACTCGCGACAGGATTGTAAAAAATTACAGAAGAAACTTACAAGACTGGGCAGCTAAATGGCAGATGACGTTTAATGTGAGCAAGTGCAAGGTGATCCATGTGGGAAAAAAAGAACCCAAATTATAGCTACATCATGCAAGGTTCCACGTTAGGAGTTACGGACCAAGAAAGGGATCTGGGTGTTGTCGTCGATAATACACTGAAACCTTCTGCTCAGTGTGCTGCTGCGGCTAGGAAAGCGAATAGAATGTTGGGTATTATTAGGAAAGGTATAGAAAACAGGTGTGAGGATGTTATAATGCCGTTGTATCGCTCCATGGTACGACAGCACCTTGAGTATTGTGTTCAATTCTGGTTGCCGCATCTCAAGAAAGATACAGTAGAATTGGAAAAGGTGCAGCAAAGGGCGACTAAAATGATAGCGGGGATGGGACGACTTCCCTATGAAGAAAGACTAAGGAGGCTAGGGCTTTTCAGCTTGGAGAAGAGACGGCTGAGGGGAGACATGATAGAGGTATATCAAATAATGAGTGCAGTGGAACAGGTGGATGTGAAGCGTCTGTTCATGCTTTCCAAAAATACTAGGACTAGGGGGCATGCGATGAAACTAGTGTAGCAAATTTAAAACAAATCGGAGAAAATCTTTCTTCACCCAATGCATAATTAAACTCTGAAATTTGTTGCCGGAGAATGTGGTGAAGGCGGTTTGCTTAGCAGGGTTTAAAAAGGGGTTAGACGGTTTCCTAAAGGACGAGTCCATAAACTACTACTAAATGGACTTGGGACAAATCCACAATTCCAGGAATAGCATGTATAGAATGTTTGTACGTTTGAGAAGCTTGCCAGGTGCCCTTGGCCTGGATTGGCCGTTGTCATGGACAGGATGCTGGGCTCGACGAACCCTTGGTCTTTTCCCAGTGTGGCATTACTTATGTACTTATGATGGCCAAATTTCAGTGAGGATATCCTGTTTCCTGATGGGTTCATCTTAAGTGTTGTTGTAATCTCCCTTGGGAAGCCTGGTGTTATAAAGATGAAATATATTGAAATTAAATGGAAGTAAAATTAAACTCTCCTTTCATTGGGCACATGGAATCACATTTTCATCTGTTTTGTAGAAGTTTACCTTTTAGATACACAAATGGATTATTCTGTTGTTTGAGCATGTTTCAGGGACAAGTGGTTTATAAGTCAAAATAATACAAATAATTTCTGTCAAACAGATCTCTCATTTGTTAAAACATAACTAAATGGGCTATAAGCCCCTAATGCAGTCCATTGGTTTTCTTATATTTTTTCTTATGATGGCTTATACTGTGCCAAAACTGGAAATACAGTAAGTCAAAATAATAGAATTCAGTAACATCCAAAACTTATTTTTTATGTTTTAATCATCTTTATTAAAAGCAAAACATATTGGTTGATAAGCTGCATGCAGAACAAGAAAAAAAAAAAAAAGAGTAAACCATCCAACATGGCACAATAAAAACTTTTACAGAGATCATACCCCAAGAACCCTTCCCCTTCCATACTCCCCTCCCTCCCTCCCTCCCTATAAGCCCACATGACTGTTTCTACCCGCCAAAATAAAACAACAGATGTACAGATCGGTAGAACTCAAAGCATTTCATAATAAGCACTGCTTCTACTGTATGCAAATCTCTCTCATTAATATTCATTGTCAATATCCTGACAAACCTGACTGCCATGGGTAACTCCAGGACCAGGCTATCCTAACTATCATAAGAGGCAGACATGGTCGTATAATTAACATTATAATTTTATTTGTATTTGGTGTGAGAAATGTATAAATATATTGCTTTTGTTAAATGTGGGATATGAATGTCATAAATAAATAGAAACTTTGAACGTTGAGCACCTGATTCTCATAACAATGATAAAATAAGGGTTCTGAACAAGTGAACAAGAGTTAGGAGTTAAAAGCAGCATCAAAAAGGTGATGCTTAGATTTGAAGATGGCCAGAGATGGAGCTTGACGTACCGGCTCAGGAAGTCTATTCCAGGCATAAGGTGCAGCAAGATAAAAGGAACCGAGTCTGGAGTTAGCAGTGGAGGAGAAGGGTGCAGATAAGAGAGATTTACCCAGTGAACAGAGTTCCCGGGGAGGAATGTAGGGAGAGATGAGAGTGGAGAGGTACTGAGGAGCTGCAGAGTGAATGCACTTATAGGTCAATAACAGGAGTTTGAACTGTATGTGGAAACTGATAGGAAGCCAGTGAAGTGACTTGAGGAGAGGGCTAATATGAGCATATGAGCATAACGACCCTGGCGGAATATTAGTCGTGCAGCAGAATTAACAGATTGAAGAGGAGAGAGATGGCTAAGTGGGAGACCTGTGAGAAGCAAGTTGAAATAGTCTAAGCGAGAAATGATAAGAGCGTGGATGAGGGTTCTGGTAGTGTGCTCAGAAAGGAAAGGGCGAATTTTGCTGATATTATAGAGAAAGAAACGACAGGTTTTAGCAGTCTGTTGAATATGTGCAGAGAAGGAGAGGGAGGAGTCGAAGATGACCCCAAGGTTACGAGCTGATGAGACAGGAAGGATGAGTGAATGCACTTATAGGTCAATAAGATGAGTTTGAACTGTATGCGGAAACGGATAGGAAGCCAGTGAAGTGACTTGAGGAGAGGGCTAATATGAGCATAACGACACTGGCGGAATATTAGTCGTGCAGCAGAATTTTGAACAGATTGAAGAGGAGAGAGATGGCTAAGTGGGAGACCTGTGAGAAGCAAGTTGCAATAGTCTAAGCAAGAGGTGATAAGAGTGTGGATGAGGGTTCTGGTAGCGTGCTCAGAAAGAAAAGGGTGAATTTTGGTGATATTATAGAGAAAGAAATGACAGGTTTTAGCAGACTGTTGAATATGTGCAGAGAAGGAGAGGGAGGAGTTGAAGAAGACCCCAAGGTTACAAGCTGATGAGACAGGAAGGATGAGATTGTTATCCACAGAAATAGAGAATGGGGGAGGAGGAGCAGTTGGTTTAGGGGGAAAGATAAGAAGCTCAGTCTTGGTCATGTTTAGTTTCAGATGGCGCTGAGACATCCAGGCAGCAATGTCAGACAGGCAGGCTGATACTTTGGCCTGGATTTCGGCTGAGATTTCTGGTGTGGAGAGATAGATCTGGGAGTCATCAGCGTAAAGATGATACTGAAAACCATGGGATGAGATCAGAGTACCAAGGGAAGAAGTATAGATGGAGAAAAGAAAAGGTCCCAGGACAGATCCCTGAGGTACACCAACTGACAGTGGGATAGAAGTAGAAGAGGATCCACTAGAGTATACACTAAAGGTACGCTGGGAGAGATAAGAAGAAAACCAGGAAAGAACAGAGCCCTGAAATCCAAGTGAGGACAGCGTGTCAAGGAGTAGGCTGTGATCAACAGTGTCAAAAGCAGCAGATAGATCGAGAAGGATGAGGATAGAATAGAGACCTTAGGATCTGGCCAGGAACAGATCATTGGAGACTTTGGGGGGCTGAAACCAGTAGGCGGAGCTTGCTGCTGTTTTAGTTTACCCAAAACAATGGTAAACGCTATTGAAAACAATAGCAAAAGCTTATTAATAACTAGTAAAAAAGGCCCGTTTCTTAATGCAATTAAACAGGCGCTAGCAATGTAATGAGTTTCTGCCATTAATGTTTCCACGGTTGTATTCTGAATATAATTGTTGTTTACATGTGTAAGATTTCTTTATATACAATATATATTGTGTAAACTGTGTTACAATGTGGTAAAAGTTTTCTTTGTTCAGGCCCTTCAATCAGTTTAACAATCACATCAGAAGAGCTCCTTACTCGTGAGAATGCAACATACAGTTGCCCATGTGAGAGACTGAGAGTGACAGTGTGTTTTACAGACAGTGTAAGAGAGAGATACACAGAGTGATTGAGTGTGTGTGTGTGTGTGTGTGTTGAGTGACAAAGTGATTAAATGTTTGTCTTCCCTTCTGTTCTGTGCAGGGGCGTAGCCAGCCTTCCGTGGGAGAGGGGTCCGAGCCCGGGGGGAGGGGGCACATTTTAGCCCTCCCCCCGGCGCCGCCCCCCCCACCGCCGACATTGCCGCCCCCCCTCCCGCCGCGAACCTGCCGCCGCTGCAGCCTACCTTTACTTTTGCTGGCGGGGGATCCCACTCCCCGCCAGCCGACGTCTTCTTCTTAGTCGCTTCCCGCTCTTCAATTTGTTTGCTGACGTCCTGCACGTTGTACGTGCAGGACGTCAGACTCAGAGAACAGAACTGTTCTCTGAGTCTGACGTCCTGCACGTATAATTACGTGCAGGACGTCAGCAAACAAATTGAAGTGCAGGAAGGACTAAGAAGACGTCGGCTGGCGGGGAGTGGGATCCCCCGCCAGCAAAAGTAAAGGTAGGCGGCGGCGGGGGCGGGTTCGCCGGGAGGGGGGTCCTGGGGTGAATCTGCGGGGGCCCTGGCCCCCTCAGGCCCCACGTAGCTACGCCACTGGTTCTGTGCACTTGCCTCCACTGATGTTCATACCTCCCTGTATATGATTGTTTGTTATTAGAGATTCAATCCACTCCACTTCCCTCCTCCAAGTTTCGTTCTGTCTGATTGGTTCTTCGTTCCTGTGACGTCACGTTTGTTTGCTTGGCAACTATGCAGCATTCCGTTTCCTCGACGTGAGGGCGGGGACAGTGAGAGCCAATGAAACGCTGAACTACAGACTTACGAACCCTACACTGACACAGTGCCACAGAGTCAGCTTCAGAATGTTGGAGGTGCTTTTTATTATATAGGATATTGAAAACAATAGCAAAAGCTTATTAAAAAAATAATGGATTGTCTATGCGTGGTCCATCTGTGAAAAGTGTAAAGCTGTTTCAGGCAGTGTCTTAAAACGTAGAGGATAAGGGATTTTTTTACATTATTTTACATCTTTTTAATTTATTTAAAAGCTTCCTATATCTTCTAGATATAAATATAATGAAATAAAATTGAATATCACTAAAACAGCATTAAAAATTATTGTAGCTGGTTGAAACTGTCAAGACTCTTGAGGCTTGTTAACTTGAGGCCTCAATATCTTGGAGTATAACCTTGGCACACCAATCACCCGAAGTCTCTATTATTTTATGAAGTTTCTTTTATTGGATAAATCACAGATAATTTACTCACAGACAGATGTTCAGAGGTGCTGCTCCAGGACACAGAGACTCCTTAATCTGAGAGCTGTTGGGGGTGGAGATCTGCGGAGAGGTAGCTATATTGCAGGGGGGGGGGGGGGAAGGATAGTTGACCAGGTAGAAATGGTTGAAAGCTGGGTGACCAGAATGTGCGATATCTCATTAGGGAGGAGATATTTTAAAGGTAAAAAAAACCAGGTTCGTTACAGGGCTTTTCAGCAGGACAGAGCTGTCTGGAATAAGATGGTGCATGCTCCATGTCTCTGGCTAGATGTTGGAATGCCTCATGGCAGAAGGGACAAAGAGGTGTTGACGCTTCACACAGGCTCAGGGAGGAGCAGATAGAGACCAATGGAGACAGAGCCTGCCATCGGGTAGCAAGGGGTGGTCCTAGAGGACGGCTCTCAATTGGAGGAAAAGGTCATACCTGGCTGACCTCCCGGGACAGAGATAGTGAGAATGACCAGGAAATGATAGCAGGAAGACAAAAGAGCCAAGCTTGGCAGAGAGAGAGAGAGGAGGTCTGGGCAGCCTCACAACCAGTGGTAACAGTTCTTACACAGCCAAGCAAGTGTGGTTGCACTGCCTGTGAACTACATTACCCACAGTGCATTGCTCATGTATCTTTGCATTGAGAAACTGCAGCAATGATAGTCCTTAGAACTGAGAATAACAGTAAAGGCATTACACACATTTTAGGATCACGTTATAAACTAGTGCGAGGCTGTCGGAGGACAGAACAGAAACAGCAGTAATAAGCTCCGTGTTTTGTTCTCATTTTTCTACACTGTTGTATGAAATTGTTACACTCCTACCTTGCTGCTCCTGGCGGCGGCCATATTGAGAGGTTCATCTGAGAGGCAGCCATCTTGAGAGGCTCATCGATATCAGTTCCTGAAGGTCAACCATCTTGAGAAGAGCATCTGCATTGGTTCCTGAGGGGCAGCCATCTTGAGAGGCTTATTCTTATGGGTGTGCCAAATGAGGTTCCTCGTCTGTCAGCTGTGGCAGGGATCTCCTGATGAGAGGCCTATTTAAGAACAGAACACTGTCATCAGTTTGCTTTGGCTTCTACTTCGATGGAGTTTGTGGTGTTTCGCGGATTTGATCATTGCCTGAATCCTGACCACCTCTTTGTTTGCTGCTTGCCTTGACCATTGCCTGAATCCTGACTACTTCCTTGTTTGCTGTCTGCCTCGACTCTTGCCTGTCGTCTGACCACTCCCGGTTGGAGTTCGGAAGTCCTGTCGGCCCCCGGTCCTGGGGGCTCAACCCTTTGGTGAAGGGGTCGCTCCAGGTGAAGTCTCGGTATTGTTCGGGCTTGTTTCCAGGACCTCGCTTGTTTTGCTGCCTGCCTTGACCTTGGGCTGTTTTTGACTACCTGGCTTTTGGACTGTGTCTGTTTGCCTGCCTGTCTGGTCAGTGGTCATGCAACCCCGCCTGTTCCAGAAGTCCTGGTGGCTGCCCGCACAACAGTCTCTTCCACGAATAAGTAATTGTTCTGCTGTTACGTTCCTCACCTGGTTCCAGGCCTGCGCGGCTGATTTGCCGGCGAGGTGCAGTCCAGCTGAGATAGCCGGCTATTTTGGATGTGGTTTCTCCAGGATGGGTCTGGTTCTGTTTCCTGTTTCTGGCAGCCGTTATCTTGGTTGGATCAAGGACAGCAGCCATCTTGGCTAGCTCAGGAGGGGGCAGGAAGGAAGCCCATATTTGGACGTAGGCACCTCTGCTGATGGGGGCAGCTAGGGTTACCATTTTGTGTCCTCTGAAAAAGAGGACACATGTCACGCCCCCCTACCCCGCCCCTGCCACGCCTCATGCCCCGCCCCCTTCAGGTCGGGTTCCGCCCCTATTCCCCCCCCCCCCCCCCGTCGCATAGTCCCCTCCCCCTCATCACATACCCCCCCCCCTTACTTACTATCTAGCCCTGGTGGTCTAGTAGCGTCTTCTCTTCGGGGCAGGAAAGAGCCCCCTCTTTCCTGCCTGCCCTTGCCTGCTGCATCCTCCTCGGTATGGCTGGGGATTCAAAATGGCCACCGAGAGTTGAAGCGGCCTCGCGAGAGTTCAACTCTTGGCGGCCATTTTTAATCCCCAGCCAGACCGAGAAGGATGATAGACATGGGAGGCAGCGCTCCGGGCAGGAAAGAGGGGGCTCTTTCCTGCCCCGAAGACATCACTAGACCACCAGGGAACATGGTAAGGAAGGGAAGGGGACGGGAGACCAGGTCACCAGACCCACGGCGCCGATCGCCCGCCCACCGCACGCACGCGCCTGCCCGCACCCGCGCCCACGTTTGTCCAGAAATCCGGACAAACGTGGGCGCGGGCAAAATCCGCCGGACACCCCGGACATGCCCTCAAAAAGAGGACATGTCCGGGGAAATCCGGACGTATGGTAACCCTAGGGGCAGCCATCTTGAATCTGCTGCACATGTTTGAGCCTAATTCCTCCACTACTTAAGGCCCTGCCTTCATTCCTTCGTTGCCTCGGCCTCAAATGTGTTTGAGGTCCACACCGGGGCTCCTTGCTTTCAGTTCCAGTGTTCCAGACCGCGGCTTGTTTCCCGGACCTCGCTTGTTTTGCTGCCTGCCTTGACCTTGGGCTGTTTTTGACTACTCTTTGCCCTACGGATTTACCTGGCTTTTGGACTGTGTCTGTTTGTTTGCCTGCCTGTCTGGTCAGTGGTCGTGCAAACCCCGCCTGTTCCAGAAGTCCTGGTTGCTGCCCGAACCTGGGTAGGGTTACCATATGGCTACAGAAAAAGGAGGATGGATTGACTTGCAGGACAAGGCAGAACACAGCAGCAGGCTGACAAATAACAGGAACACTAGAAACACGCTGGGTTCCAGGAAAAACAGCAGGCAAACGAACAATCCAGAAACAAGCCGGGTCAGGGTAGGCTGTAGACAGAAGAATAGTCCAATAAACAATCCGGGTCTGGGCAGGCGGCAGGCAGAAGAATAGTCCAAAAAACAAGCAGAGTAAAAGTCACCAACCAGTGGCGTAGCCAGAAGTCAATTTTTGGGTGGGCCAACAGGTTGGATGGGTGGGCACTAGACAGTGGTGTGCTGGTAAATGTTTAACAACAGGCTCTCTCCCCGGTCCACCTGTGCACCCCCCACCCCCGTCCACCTGTGCACCTCCCCTCAAAATTGCAGAGCTGGCTATAGCTGGGGTGAGAGCCTGGGGGGGGGGGGAGGCAATGCATACTCTCTCCAGGAAAAAAAAAAATTAAATGGTCCCAGGTTCCAATCTAATTCATGTTTATTGTGGGATAAAATGCCATAAGTAAATAAATATAAACTTTTAATGTTGAGCACCTGATTCTCAAAGTGGACATATTCCAAACACTAAAATGAAAATAAAATTATTTTTTTTCTACCTTTGTTGTGTGGTGACTGATTTTCTGATCATGCTGGCCCAGTATCCGATTCTGCTGCTGTCTGTCCTCTTAACTCCGTTTCCAGGGCTTCCTTTCCATTTATTTCTTTACTTTCCGCCTTTCTTCTTAATTTCTTGCCCTACATCCGTAAGTAAAAGCTGGGTCCTCTGCAGATGACTGTCCAGTGGATCCAGCTTCTGACTATTTTCTTCATCCATGTGCAGTATTTCTCCTCTCTTCCTTTTCCCTCATCTCATCTATTCTCCTTCCTCACTCTTCCATCCCCTCCATCCATGTCCAGCATTTCTTCTCTCTCCCTTCCCTCTCCTCCATCCATGTCCAGCAACCCTCCTCTCCCCTGCCCTCCATCCACCCATGTCCAGCAACTCTCCTCTCCCCTCCATCCATCCATACCGAACAATTCTCATCTCTGCCTTGCCCCTATCCATTCATACCCAGCATTTCTGTTCTTGCCCCTGCCCCCTTCTATCCATCCATACCTAGCATTTCTGTTCTTGCCCCTGCCCCCCTCTATCCATCCATTCCCAGCAATTCTATTTTCTCCCCTGTCCCCTCCCTCCAGCCATCAGCGATTCCCCTGCAATTCCCTCCCGCCCCATCCTTCCCTCCCATTCAATTCCACCTGCCCGCCCTCTTCTCCCCCAAAAAATTTACAGTGGAAGCAGGCTGAGCTCCGTTCCTGCATCTGCCTCCCTCTCCCAGACGCTGCCTACCACCGCCATGATCGCAGGATCTACCTCCCTCCGTCTCTCAGCACTCATCAGCAGCAGCGCCGGTAGCGAATCATACACACTGCCTCCTTCTAACCCCGAAGCGTCTTCTCTGCCGCGTCCAGCCCCAGCAGAAACAGGAAGTTCTGATAATGGGGGCGGAACGCGGCAGAGAAGATGCTTCCGGGTAGAAGGAGGCAGCATGTATGATTCGTTACCGGCGCTGCTGCTGATGAGTGCTGAGACGGAGGGAGGTAGATTCTGCGATCATGGCGGTGGTAGGCAGCGTCTGGGAGAGGGAGGCAGATGCAGGAATGGAGCTCAGCCTGCTCCCTCCTCTCCGCTGCCCCGTGGCTATGCCCCTGTCACCAACACGAAAAACACAAAGGCACTGCAACACTTCACACCAAAGGAACACCTCTGAAGAACACTGTTGCAAGGCAACTAGGAACCTTACCAGGTGGTTAATAAAGGCAGGTCAGAAGGGAGTTCACCAGGTATGGGTGCTGCTTGGTTCCAAAAAACTCCCAAAACAATCTGGAAAGCTGGAAGATCCGGACCGGACCGGACCGGACCAGCATATCTTCTGGAACACGGGAAACGGTAAACCATCACTTCGCAGCATTCCCCAGGTCTAAACCCCGGGGACTGAAGTGACTGCGAGCCAGGGACCTGGGCACAACCGTGACAGGTGGCCACTTCCGCACCGCATCTCCAACATAGCTGTGAGACCGCTGGGAACATGACATGTAATCGGTGCGGGGTTAAGTACCATCTCGTGAGAACCTTGAAGGCGTTTTCTTTTTTTTTTTTTCCTGTTCATTTTTATCAAACCAGAATTAAACAGAGTTACAAGATTTCGGGTACAGCGTTTACCAACCACGGTATTACAAAACCATACAACATCTCTGTTAAGGTTAAAACTTATTTTCCCTCCTGTCCCTCCTGTCCCTCCCCCCTTCCCAAAAAACCCTCCCCCCCTCATAAGTTCAGGATACGACTTCGAGCAGTAGGGGTAAGTGTGTCCTAAAAGGGTGCCCAAGTGGCACAAAAAATGTCCCCTTTATTAGATGCCAAGTCTTTTACTTTCCGTTTCTCCAATGAATACATTTGAATCATTGCTATACGCCACTGTGCCAGGGAGGGACTTTCTGCACTTCTCCACAGTTGTAGTATTGCTCTCTTACCCATCAGCACAGTGCGCTTTAAAAAAACTTTCATTTTCGCTGGCATATACTTTGCACTGGCAAAACACCCAAATAATTGTCCTGGAGCTATCTTCCATCGTGTGCCCCAATAGTTAGATACCCGCAGTCCCACGTCCCTCCAGAATTGTTGCACCCCGGGGCACATCCAAAACATGTGCCCCAGGTGTGCTCCGGAAGCCCCACACTTTGGACAGGAATCCACATCTGCTATTGTTGCTCTCCAGGCCCTATATGGTGAGATATACAGCCTCAGTAAAAATTGTAGTTGCAGTTCATGCCAGGCTACGTTCTCTGTAAACTTAGTCACCGATACCAACTGTCTGTGTAAGTGCTCCTCCTGGAGATTAAGTCCCAGTTCAGCATTCCATTGTTCAATTATTTTGGAAAAGTCAAAGTTCTGTAACGAGTCTCTTATAAAAGAGTGAAAGTATCTCAATGGTACTCTTTGTTGGGCCTCCAGACCCAACAGTTCAGTAAGTTTATCCCCTATCTCCGCGGTCAAAGATTGTTTGGGCAGAGAGGCCACGTAATGTCTCAGCTGTTAATATGCGAAATCATCCAATTGGTCAATATGAAATTCTGTACATATGTCTTGCAAAGGTTTAATTTCCCCCTGGTCCATTACAACATGAAACAGGTAAATTATCCCATGTCCTTCCCAAACCCTAAATACCATAGATGTATCTCCTACTGGAAAGTCTGGGTTCCCTCTGACCGACAGAAGCGGGGAATTTTTACTATCTAAAGAAAGGAATCTGGTCACCCATTTCCAAGTTTGTTTTAGTGGCTGAAATACAAATCTGGCCTGGCCTAGGGTATCTCCCCGGTATCCCCTCCCATGCACCCAACTTGGAAAATGGGTTCTCCCAAGCATTTGTGTTTCTGTTATCGTGCAAGAAAAGTAAGATGTGGAACGAAACCAATCCGATAAATGCCTTAGGTTGCTGGAAATGGAAAAAAGCCGCAAACTTAGGAGGCCTAACCCTCCCTTTGCCCTGGGCAGTTGTGCCCTTTTTATGTTCAGACGAGCCCTCTTCCCATTCCATAGGTAGCCATTGTTCATCCCTCCGTAACAAATATATAGGAAGCATTTGAAACGTGTATATCCACATGGGAAAAAGGATCATATTATATAATGCTACCCTCCCTAAAAGAGACAGCTGTAAACCCTGCCAATTTTTCAAAGTCTCTGCTGTCTTCACCTTCAAAGGTTCAATGTTTAAAGTATATATCCCCGCTAAGTCCGTTCATTACTCCTAAATAAGTAATGAAGTCTGATGCCCATTTTAGCGGAAAACAGCCTACCCACTGGTCCTTAATTGCAGGGAATAAGGGAAGTGCCTCCGATTTCTGCAAATTTAACCTAAAGCCGGAGTAAAACCCAAACTCATCCACCACAGAGAGTAACTTATAAAGCGATTGCTGGGGGGAAGTGAGTGTTAATAACAGGTCGTCCGCATAGGCCAATATCTTGACACTCTGGAGTGGCAATTCTACACCCTCTATGTCTGGGTCTTTCTCAATAGCACGTATTAAGGGCTCTAGATAGAGAAGGAATAATAATGGTGAAAGTGGGCAGCCTTGTCGGACCCCTGCTTGAATTTTAAAGGAAGGGGAAACAAATTAGTTAATTAATAAGTTCGCTGTGGGACCCTCATAAAGAGCTTGGAGTGCTTCCATAAACCAGCCCTCCACCCCCACATATTTCAAAACTTCAAACATATAATCCCAATGTACTTTATCAAATGCTTTCTCAGCGTCAAGGCCCACTATTAACAAAGGCTGTTCTAGTGTGTGACAGTGGGCCATAGCCAGCAATAGTTTACGTACATTTAAGGTGGAGTGTCTGCCTTTAACAAAGCCCACCTGGGCCGGGCTAACCAACTCTGGTAGATAGTGCGCAAGTCGTGCTGCCATTGCCCTTGTTAGAATTTTTAGGTCTGAATTCATCAACGATATCGGCCTATAGGACGTCACCTGGTTACTGGGCTTTCCCGGTTTTAAAATCAGGGTAATTAAAGCTGTGTTTACCTCTTGTGGGAAGAAACCCCTCTGAACCACAGCCTCAAAAAATTCTGAGAGATACTCCCCGACCTGTGGTGGCAGTAGCTTATAGTATTCATTGGGCAACCCATCAGGGCCTGGTGTGGACCCCAGTGGGAGCGATTTTATTACCTGCTGTATTTCTTGTGCCATAATCGGTTTTCCCAGTCTTGCCCTAGCTACCTGAGGCAGCTTCGGGATGCCCGAGTCCTCCAGATAATCTAGCAAGTCAGGGCCTTCCCCTTGTGGTTCGTTTGAAAAAGTTTTAGTAAAGTAGTCATAGAATATTCTAGAGATTCCCTCTTGGGAGGACACCTTGCCACCTTTGTTATCTATCACCTCTGTAATTAAAAGTCTGGTCCCCCTGTGTTTAACAATGTTTGCCAGGAGCCAGCCAGACTTATTTCCAAATCTCTGAAAATTTAGTTTCCCATACATTAACTGGTTTTTTTTTGTTTGTTCATGTATTGCCGTATTCAATGCCGCTAAGTGTGCTTAATAAGAGAGCAGGATAAAGGATGCACATTATCCCCAACTTCTAAGCAGCTTGTAGATGCAAGGAAAAAACACAATTGAAGTGCCTGTATACAAATGCTAGAAGCCTAAAAAATAAGATGGGAGAGTTAGAATATATAGCACTAAATGATGAGGTAGCTATAATAGGTATCTCAGAGATTTGGTGGAAAGAGAACAATCAATGGGACACTGTGTTAATAGGGTACTGATTATATCAAAATGATAGAGAGGATTGAGTAAAATAAAATAAACATTCCACATGACACAAATAACAGCGTGGAATCATTATGGATAGAAATTCCATGTGTGAAGGGAAGGAGTGTTCCTGTAGGGCTGTACTACTGTCCGCAGGGACAGAACAAACAGACAGTTAATAATGGATGATTTCAATTACCCTGATATTGACTGGATAAATGTTACATCAGGGAGTGCAAGGGAGATAACATTTCTAGATGTAATAAATGACTGCTTCTTGGAGCTACTGGTCCAGGAACCGATAAGAGGGGGAGCCATTTTGTATCTGGTCTCTGGTGGCATGCAGGGAATAGTGCGAGAGGTGGTGGTGTTGGGTCCTCTGGGAAACAGTGATCATAACATGATCAAGTTTGAGCTACTATTTGGGATGAACCTGCAAAGGAAATCTACTGTAGCTGCATTTAATTTACGAAAGGGCGACTATAATAAAATGAGGAAAATGGTTAAAAAGAAACTAAAAGGACCAGCTGCAAAGGACAGGACATTAAATCAGGCATGGATGTTCTTCAAAAATACTATCTTGGAAGCCCAGTCCAGATGTATTCCACATACTTGCAAAGGTGGAAAGAAGAGAAAACATCAGTCAGCATGGTTAAAAGGTGAAGCAAAAGAGGTCATTACAGCCAAAAGAGTGTCAATCAAAGAATGGAAAAAGGACCCAAATGAAGGACCGACTTGGCAAACGCCTTGACGGTACTATGTAAGCCACATTGAGCCTGCAAATAGGTGGGAAAATGTGGGGTACAAATGTAACAAATAATAATAAATAAAAATAAGAAGCAACATAAGCCCTGGCAATTCAGATGCAAAGCATTAATAAAGAAGGTTAAAAGAGAAACTTGCCACAGAGGCTAAAACTCACAGTAACAACTTTTCAAGTACATCAGAAACAGAAAGCCTGTGAGGGAATCCGTGGGACCGTTAGATCATGAAGGAGCAAAAGGGGCGCTCAGGGAGGACAAGGCCATAGTGGAGAAAGAAAACCACCCAAACTCACTAAGCGCATGGAAAGCTATGTGCACAAATGCTTGTAGTCTCTTTTAAGTAGCAAAGCGCGGCTTGAAGAGGGCTTCCATCCGGCTCCAGAAAATGTCAAAACAGCTGATCACACTTGCTCTTTCTCCAGCACAAGAAGTTGGTTTTGCTGTTGCATATGGAAATACTTTTAAAAGAAACAGGAGCAAATATTTTTTTTCACTCAACGAATAGTGAAGCTCTGGAACTCTTTGCTGGAGGATGTGGTAACAGTGGTTAGCGTATCTAGGTTTAAAAAAGGTTTGGACAAATTCCTGGAGGAAAAGTCCATAGTATGCTATTGAGATAGGCATGGAAGGCAACTGCTTGCCCTGGGATTTCTAGTATGGAGTGTTGCCATGATTTGGGTTTCTGCCAGGTACTTGTGACCTGGCTTGCCCACTGTTTGGAAAACAGGATACTGGGCTAGATGGACCATTGGTCTGACCCAGTATATGGCTACTGTTACATTTATGTTATTTGGTGTCTAGGAAAATAAAATGATGTATCATACCTGATAATTTTCTTTCCATTAATCATAGCCGATCAATCCATAGACTGGTGGGTTGTGTCCATCTACCAGCAGGTGAAGATAGAGAGCAATCCTTTTGCCTCCCTATATGTGGTCATGTGCTGCCGGAAACTCCTCAGTATGTCGGTATCAAAGCTCCATCCGCAGGAACCAGCACTTAGAGAATTACACCCACAAAGAGACACTCTGCCCAGCTCACCACCGCCGAAACGGGGGAGGGGAATCAACCCAGCTCATCCCCACACAAGTGGGGGAGGGGAATCCGTCCAGCTCATCCCCGGGGAGCGGGTGAGGGACACCACACCTGCCGATGCGGGGGGATCTGGCTTATCCTGCAACCGCAACCGCGGGAGGAGCTGACTGACCCTAACACCGTCGAAGCGGGAGGGGTACAAAGCTGCCCTACAGTCGCACAAAGCGGGATGGAGCGCCGGCAGAATTTAGGTCTCAATCCAGCCCCGTAAAAACGGAGGGGAGAGGAATGCAGCAGCTCACTGTAACACAAAATCGTCTCAACTCCTGAAGAATCCAATTGAAAAAGCTTGAACACGAAGTCCTCCTGAACAGGAATTGAAGACTAAACTTGAACCTGAAATGCAACCAGAATATAAACAGTACAGATATCTGGGAGGGGCTATGGATTGATCGGCTATGATTAATGGAAAGAAAATTATCAGGTATGATACATAATTTTACCTTCCATATCATCATGCTGATCAATCCATAGACTGGTGGGATGTACCGAAGCAGTACTCATCCAGGGCGGGACATAGAAATCCCTGACCGCAACACTGAAGCTCCAAACTGGGCCTCCGCCCGAGCAGCCACAGTCAAGCGGTAATGTCTGGAGAAAGTATGAGCCGATGCCCAAGTTGCCGCCCTACAAATCTCTTCCAAGGAGAAGGACCCAGCCTCTGCCATTGAGGCCGCCTGTGCTCTAGTGGAGTGAGCCTTCAGCTGGATAGGCGGCACCTTCCCCGCAGCCACATAAGCCGCTGCAATGGTTTCCTTGACCCATCGTGCCACTGTAGGCTTGGCAGCCTGCAGACCCTTACGAGGACCTGCGAACAGCACAGATGATCCGACTTCCGGAAATCATTGGTCACGTCCAAGTATCTGATGATGACTCGTCTCACATCTAGATATTTGAGAGCAGAGTACTCCTCTGGGTAGTCCTCCCTACGAAAGGAGGGTAGACAGAGCTGCTGATTCACATGGAAGCGAGAAACAATATTGGGCAGGAAGGAAGGCACTGTGCGAATAGACACTTCTGCCTCAGAGAACTGCAGAAAGGGCTCTCGACATGATAGCGCCTGGAGCTCGGAAACTCTTCTGGCTGAAGTGATAGCCACCAAAAAGACTGCTTTCAACGTCAGTTTTTTCAGAGATGCCCTCGACAAGGGTTCACAAGGCGGCTTCTGCAAGGCTCTTAGCACCAGATTGATTCCACGCAGGTACCACTGAGTGCAGAGGAGGGTGCAGGTGATTAACTCCCTTGAGAAAGCGCACCACATCTGGCTGCGAGGCCAGGGAAGCACCCTTCAGGTGACCCCTGAAGCAAGCAAGAGCCGCTACCTGGACCTTAAGGGAACTGAGCGACAGGTCTTTTTCTAGACCTTCTTGCAGGAACGCCAACACTGAAGAAATTGGAGCAGTGAAGGGAGAAAGTGAGCCTGCCTCACACCACGATGCAAAGGTACGCCAAACCCTGGCGTAAGCAGTACAAGTAGAGCACTTCCTCGCTCTCAGCATAGTGGCGATGACCTTGTCTGAGAAGCCCTTCTTCCTCAGACGCTGCTGCTCAATAGCCAGGCTATAAGACCAAAGGGGGAGGGATCCTCCATCACCACGGGACCCTGATGCAACAGGCCCCGTTCCGCTGGTGCTGCAGAGGGCCGTTCACTGAGAGCCTGATCAAGTCCGCATACCAGGGACGTCTGGGCTAATCCGGACTCACCAGGATTATCCGGCCCGGATGCTTTGCCACCCGGCCTAGCACCCTGCCCAACATGGGCCAAGGCGGGAACATACAGAGAAGCTCCTGTGTCGGCCACTGTTGGAGAAGAACATCTACTCCCAGAGATCGAGGGTCCCGTCCTCTGCTGAAAAAGCGCGGCACTTGGCAATTGGCTGATGATGCCATCAGATCTAGGCTCGGCTGGCCCCAGCGCTTCGTGATGTCCAAGAACGCCTGAGCAGTATTCATGACTCCCGCAATGTGGGCTGCCGACAGCTGTTCCAGGTTTGCTTCCGCCTACAGGCATATCTTCATGGCCTCCTTGGCTAGAGGGGCGCTCCTGGTACCTCCCTGGCGATTGACATAGGCCACAGCCGTGGCATTGTCCGACAGGACCCGTACTGGCTTCAGTGCCAGGACCGGAAGAAACTCCAAAGGCGCCAACCGAATGGCTCTGAGTTCCAGGAGGTTGATAGACCACTTTGCCTCTGCAGGGGACCAGAGCCCCTGCGCTGTCCTTCCAAAGCAGTGGGCTCCCCAGCCCGGCAAAGAGGCGTCCGTTGTGACGACAACCCACTCCGGGTTCAAAAGAGGCATTCCTGCAGACAGCTTGTCTGGCCTCAGCCACCAGCTCAGCGCCTTGCACACCGCTGGATCCAAGGGAAGGCGCACAGCGTAATCCTCCGAAGCTGGAGCCCATCGCTGCAACAGAGAGAGCTGTATAGGTCTCATGTGGGCCCTGGCCCAGGGCACTACTTCCATCGTGGCCGTCATAGAGCCCAACAGCTGCACATAGTCCCAAGCCCGAAGAGGAGAGGCTGCTAGGAACTTGTCCACCTGAGCCTGAAGCTTGACAATCCGATTGTCTGGCAGGAACACTCTGCCCACTTGGGAGTCGAATCGAACTCCCAGATACTCCAGGGACTGAGTCGGGCGCAGCTGGCTTCACTCCCAGTTGATGATCCACCCCAGGGAGCTCAAAAGAGCAATCACCTGGTCTGAAGCTCTGCCGCACTCTGCATAAGAGGGGGCTCGGATCAACCAGTCGTCCAGATAAGGATGGACTTGTACTCCTTTCTTGCGTAGGAAGGCCGCGATCATCACCATTACTTTGGAGAAGGTCCGCGGAGCAGTAGCCAACCCGAAGGGGAGGGCTCTGAACTGGAAGTGTCGGCTCAGAACTGTAAAACGCAGAAAGCGTTGATGAGGAGGCCAGATGGGAATATGCAAGTAAGCTTCCTTGATGTCCAAGGATGCCAGGAACTCCCCTGCCTGCACTGCCGCTATAACAGAACGGAGAGTCTCCAACCGGAAGTGCCGAACTTTCAAGGCCCGATTGACCCCTTGAGGTCGAGGAAAGGCCGGACAGAACCTCCTTTCTTTGGTACCACAAAGTAAATGGAGTAACATCCCTTGCCAAGCTAATCTTCTGGCACCGGAACGACCGAACCCAGGCGGATCAGATCGTCCAAGGTCTGCTGCACTGCCACAGCTTTGACCGGAGACTTGCAGGGAGAGTGCACAAACCCGTCTCTTAAGGGTCGGCAGAACTCTAGCTTGTAGCCGTCTCTGATGACTTCCAGCACCCAAGCGTCTGAAGTTACCCTGGTCCACTCGCTCAGAAACGAGGATAGGCGTCCTCCAATCTGCACTGGGCCATGGACCAGCGCCCCGTCATTGGGTACGAGACCCTGGGGAAGAACCGGAGGAGGCACCTATGGGACGGCGGTCTCTGCGAAAGGAATGCTGCTTGGGGGAGAAGTTCCCTATGAAGGAAAAGGGGGGCAGAGGAGCCCGACTTGCCCGGGCGATACCGACGGGCTTCCTGAAACCGTCCTTTGGAGGAACCGGGGCGGGCACCACCGGCCCGGGCCCTGACCTCCGGTAACCTCTTACCCTTAGACGTGCCGAGATCGGTCACAATCTTGTCCAGCTCGACCCCAAAGAGCAGCTTGCCTTTAAAAGGCAACTTAGCCAGGTGAGACTTAGAGGTGTGGTCAGCAGACCAATGCTTCAGCCAAAGCCACCGCCGTGCAGAGACTGTCTGAGCCATACCTTTAGCTGAGGCTCTGAAGACATCATACAGCAGCCTGCCAAGTAGGCCAAGCCCGATTCCAGGGCTGGCCAATCTGCCCTCAAGGAAGGATCCGAGGGGGAAGCCCGCTGCACAAGCGTCAGGCACGCCCTGGCCACATAGGAGCCGCAAATTGAGGCCTGCAAACTTAAAGCAGCCGCCTCGGACGACTTTAAAGCCGCCTCCAATCTCCTGTCTTGGGCGTCCTTTAGGGCCGTGCCACCTTCCACCGGCAACGCCGTTTTCTTAGTCACCGCAGTGATTAAAGAATCCACGGTAGGCCCAAGAAAGGCCTCCCGTTCACCTTCAGGCAGAGGATAGAGGCGGGACATAGCCCTAGCCACTTTAAGGCTCGCTTCTGGGAAATCCCATTGAGCCGAAATCAAGGTGTGCATGGCTTCATGCATGTGGAAGGTTCTAGGCGGGCGCTTCGTCCCCAGCATAATGGCAGAGCCAACAGAGGCTGAGGGAGAGACGTCCTCCGGAGAGGAAATCTTCAAAATGCTCATGGCCTGCACTAACAGGTTGGGCAAATCCTCTGAGCGAAAGATCCGTGCTGCAGAGGGGTCATCCGCTCCATCCGAGCGGGAATCCGTCTCCTCCAAGGAATCCCCAAAGGACCATTGGGAGAACTCAGATACGCTGCCCTCATCTACATCAGAGGAGACAGAGTCCTCTAGGGCCTGGAAGTCCACCCGAGGGCGTTTGCTTCAGGAGGCCTCAACCTCTTGATCAGAGGGGGGAGCCGGGGCAGCGTTTAGCATAAGAAAAGTCTGATGCAGCAGCAAAATGAACTCAGGGGAGAAACCCCCTAGACTGTGCACTTCTGCCGCCTGGACCATGGCCCTAGACGCATCCTCAACCGGTGCTCGCAAGAGCGGGGGAGAAACATGCTGCGCATCCAAAATGGCGTCCGGTGCGAAACTCCGAGGAGCCGCGCGGGAAGAACGGTGCTTAACTTTTGCCGCTTTCTTGCCGTCGCCCGAATCAAGGGCGACCATTGCATTAACGTCTCCCACCTCGAGGGCGGCCCAAGAAGAAGCTGTCCGAGCAGAGTGGCCGGTCAAAATGGGGGGGGGGGGGAGCAGCGGGGGATGGGCGCTTATGGTGGGAAAAACCGCCGCACCAGAGGAAGAACCGGGACACTGACCGGTTAGAGGAAGAACCGGGACACTGACCGGACTCCAAACTGACGCCCAAAAAAGGCGAGTCAGGCTTTGAAAACCCCCGCATCCCCGCTAGACGCACACAGGCGGTCCGGGGATCGAATCTTCACACCCTCGCCCTCCGACGCCATAAGCCACGTGGAGACCGAACGGGGAACCCCCTGCCCGCTATAAAAGGTAAAATTACCTGCTTCTCGCTCCGAGCTGTAACGAACTGGTGTCCCTGTGAGCAGCTGCAATAAACGCTGATATAAACGTTGAAATAAACGCCCTTAAAGGACGTTCAAAAAAAAATTTTTTTTAAACGGAGCCAGCGGGAGGGGGGAGAAAAGGAGGGACCTGGCACCACCAGGTTTGCACTTGCTCAAGAAGAGCCCTCAACCCCAGGTACTCAACAAAACCTAAGAATTAGGCTTGGAGACCTAGCCAGAGCTGCTGCTGTGTGTGACCACCACCTGCTGAGATAGAGAACATACTGGGGAGTTTCCGGCAGCACATGACCACATATAGGGAGGCAAAAGGATTGCTCTCTATCTCCACCTGCTGGTAGATGGACACAACCCACCAGTCTATGGATTGATCAGCATGATGATATGGAAATGTATTTTACAGCATTGGGTGTCGCCATTGCCTCAACTTTCTGGCACTGGCGAAATCAAATTAATTTGTTGGCCACTTGGGAGGCAAGAGGTTTCTTTAAAAGAAGGCTCAATTTTCTCAAAATATGGTATGTATATTTAGATATTTTGTTGTCTAAAGGCAAGGGTCTCTTGTTTGCTTTGTTGTAAATGGTTCTTTACATCTTGAAGTATGTTATAGAAGTGGGGGGGGGGGGGTGGAGTTTTTCACATAGGGGGTTTTGGTATTGAATTTTGTGTTGGCGTGGTTACTGACCGCCTTAAGAGTATGGGCGGTGGAACCCTCTTGGTCTCTTTATGGGAGTTTTCTTGGAGGGGGGAGGGGGTAAATTTGAAAACTTGATAATGTACTTGATCTGCTGGTACGATTCTGTATGCAATTTGTATTTGGTCTTCTGGTGTCATTTCATTATTGGTTTGCTTTATTGACTTGTTATCAATAAAAATTGTTGAAACATAAAAAGTACAAACACCAGGGGACACTCAATGTTTATTGTAGTTTACTATACTGTCAGTTCTTGTTGAACCAAATCAAAACGGCTTATATTAGGTAAGCAATAAAAAAATATAAAACATAAAAATCCTAAAAGAACTCCATTAAAATATAGGAAAGAAAACACAACTTTCATACAAGAGGCAAAGAAATTACATGTAAATACTTTTAAGACAAATAGGAGGAAATATTTCTTCACTCAATGAATAGTTAAGCTCTGGAACTCATTGCTAGATGATGTGGTAACAGTGGTTAGCGTATCTGGTTTTAAAAAAGGTTTGGACAAATTCCTGGAGGAAAAGTCCATAGTCTGTTATTGAGATGGATATGAGGGAAGCCACTGCTTGCCATGGGATTAGTATCATGGAATGTTGCTACAATTGGGTTTCTGCCAGGTACTTCTGACCTGGATTTGCCACTGTTGGAAGCAGGATACTGGGCTAGACAGACCATTGGGTCTGAACCAATATGGCTATTCTTATGTTCTTAAATTTACAACTGCCAAGTTTCCCAGTTTCAGGTGTCAATAAGAAATAAATGAAAACTGTAAGATGGCAAGATGAGTTTACATTGATTTATTTGCATGCCAGCATATAGAGGGACATCATGGGCAAAATCCTCATGTGGTCTCTGTACACTCCCCTGTTTATTAAGTCACGTGGCAATGCCGCCACAGCCCATTCAAAGTGAATGGGCTGCATCGGCATTAGCACAGGGCAGCCGCTAGTGTGGCTTTGTAAACATGGGGGACAGTGTCTAAAGCTGTTTAGAAAGAATAAATTTCAGACAGACAACCCTCTCCTATTTACTAACCCACACAACAATGCCGACGCAGCCCATTCAAAGTGAATGGGCTGTGCTGGCATTAGCGCATGGCAGCTGCTAGTGCGGTTTAGTAAATAATGACAAACATTCCCATCTTATTACTTTTCTTTTAAGTTGGGAAGAACTATGTTCTGATGTGAGAAAAGGCAGACATACATGATTTGTTTACAGCTTAGATATATTTTTATTATTTATGGTATATTAAAGGTAATAAATAGAAATAAATCAAAACAGAGAAAAGAAAATAAGATGATACCTTTTTTATTGGTCTAACAATACATTTTTTGATTAGCTTTCAAAGGTAATGCTTCTTCTTCAGATCAGGAATAAGCAAATGCTGACAAATATCAGAATATATAAGTGAAACACAAAAGCATTCCAATATTTCACAGGAAAAGGGTGGGGTGGTATCCTACATAATAATACTCACCTCCAACGTTCTATGAGCTGGCTGCCTGTGTCCGTAACTTTGGGCTCCGAAGCCCCAGCTGATGTCACTGGACGCATTACGCCGAAAACCCAGGGGACGTGATCAAGTTGGAATCTGTTCGTGTGCGTGCGTCAGACGCACGAGCACAAACTGATTCAAACGTGATCACGTCATTCGTCCACACCACGCGGCCGAGGAGACTTCGGCTGGTGGGGGTGGGGTCCCCCGCCAGCACAGGTACGCGATGGCAGTGGGGGAGGTTTGGCGGCAGGAAGGGGGGCTCGAGAGGGTCACAACAGGGGGGGTCCAGGGGTCAGGAACTCCGAGGGGAGTCTGGAAATCGTAGGGAGGGAGGTCTGCAAATCGGACGGAGGAAGGCAGGGAGGTGGGCTCTGCAAATCAGAGGGAGGCAGGGAGGTGGGGTCTGGAACTCGGAGGGGGGTCTGGAATTCAGAGGGAGGGGTGTCTGGAACGGGGGAGGGGTGGAGAGGGGAGGAGAGGGGGGGAATGCACCACCTGTACAAAAACTAAAAAATAAAAAAAAAAGGGGGGACTACCCTGGAACTCGGAGGGAGGGACGACGACGATCCTGGAACATGGAGGAAGGGGGAAACTCGGTGGGGGGTCTGGAATTCAGAGGGAGGGGGTCTGGAACGGGGGAGGGACGGGGCCTGGAATTCAGAGGAGGGGAGGGGGGGGGGAATGCACCACCTGTACAAAAAATAAAAAAATTAAAAAAAAGGGCGGACTATCCTGGAACTTGGAGGGAGGGAGGGGGGACGATGACGCTGCAACACGGAGGAAGGGGGGACACTGGAACTGGGTGGGAGGGAGGGACCCCAGGCACACACACTCTCTCTCACAGACACACACTCGCACACAGTCTCACTCACTCTGTCACACACACACACTCGCAAATTCACACTCTCTCTCTCTCTCACACAGTCACTCTCACACACACTCTCTCAATACACACTCCGAGGAAAACCTTGCTAGCACCCGTTTCATTTGTGCCTGAAATGGGCCTTTTCTACTAGTATTAAATAAAGCTGAACTATTTCCTCTCTTCTGGTACAACTGCTGTTACTTTGAGTTTAGTTCTTTGCCTACTTAAACCAAGAACAATTTTCTAAGATTATTGAGGCATCTCTATTTTTTAAAATTCACATATTTTATTAAGGTTTCTAAAAAATATGTATAAGCTTTGAAGCATCTCTACCTTGCACATTAATCCTTGCTTTACCTAAGAAAACTGAAATCCAGATTTACATTCTCAGAGGAGTGAGACCTTTTGGCTAGTCCTGCTTTTCAACTTACTTCCTTGAGCAACATTGAAGTTATAGTCCTGTATTATGACCATAAATTCTGTATAAAGGACTGCAACAAATACAGTACTGGCTTTAAATCTCCCTCTTATAACTGGATACCTTAGCAGCTCTAAGTTTATATCTGGAAAGGAAATCCGCAGGAGGCAAATCAGGGCAACAACAGTTTGTAGTTTATCTGTACCCTTCTCCACTGTGAACTCCAGAATCCCATCCTTTTATCTTGCTACACCATACGCCTGGAATAGACTTCCTGAATCAGTACGCCAAGCTCTAGCTCTGGCTGTCTTCAAATCTAGGCTAAAAGCCTACCTTTTTCAGGCTGCTTTTAACTCCTATTCACTTGTTTAGTACCCATGTCTGTTTTATAATTCCCACCCAGGGCCAGCGGAACACGGTAAGCAGGGTATGCATGGCAGGGGGGCACCAACATTCGAGGGGTGCCAGAAACTGCCATCCTTACCCGTGCGCTATGTTCCACTGGCCACTGCCGTCACACACTACAGCCCTCCCAAGACATGCCTTGATCCTTGAAGGCTGCCCTGGTGGTGTAGTGGCCACTGCGGCTGCAGGAAAGAATCCCACTTTCCTGCTCTGTGCCACTACTCCGTCTCCGCTTTGCTCTTTTTTTGCTATGGATGGCCCCACCATATTTAAAAAATGGCCATTTTGGGAAAACATGGTGGCGCCGCCCGCTGCACAGAAGAGCAAAGCAGAGAGCACTGGAGACGGAGTAGCGGCAGTGGGCAGGAAAGAGTAGGATTCTTTCCTGCCCCCATAGCTGCAGAGGCCACCACAGCACCAGGGTGGGCGGAAAGGGAGGACTATAGTATGAGGAAGGGGAATGGCAGCATTAATGTGGCAGTGTAGGGCAGGTTTTGGCACAGTACAAGTCATCACAAGGACAAAGTGTAGGAGTGGAAAAAGTATAAGAAAACCAATGGACTGCATTAGGGGCTTATAGCCCATTTTGTTATGTTAAAACAAATGAGAGATCTGTATGAAAGAAAATGTTAGTTTTTTATGTTGACTTATGAAAACCACATGCTTAAAACAGAATAATCCATTTATACAAAAGAGAAGAGGTGAAGATGTGATTCCATGTGCCCCAATAAAAGGAGTTTAATTTTATTTCCAATCTTTATAACACCAGGCTTCCTAAGGCACATTACAACAACAGTTAAGATGAACCTATCATAAGGCACATTACAACAACAGTTAAGATGAACCTATCAGTGAACAGGGCATCCTCACTGAAATTTGGCCATACTGTATTGTATAGAACAGTGTAGAAAAAGGAGCACAAAATATATACTTTATTAGTGCTGTTTCCACCAGCTACAATAATTTTTAAGTAGTTTTAGCAATATTAAATGTAATGATATTTATATCTGCATATGGGAAGCTTTCAAATAAATTAAAAAGTTGTTGAGTAAAAAAGAAAACTATTGTTCGTCACCTTTAAAGGCACTGGGTTGAAAAAGGGTGCTGGGTGAGAGAAGGGAGAAGAAAGAAAGGAGATGCTGGGGGGAGGAGGCGCTAGAGACCCTAGCACAGGCCCTGTTGTTCCCACCTTAAGTAATTCTTTTATTTGTCAGTCTTGATTAGATTGTAAGTTCTATTGAGCAGGGACTGTTTCTTACATGTGCAGTGTACGTCAGTAGCGCTATAGAAATAAGTAGTAGTAGGTTTCCGCTACACTACTTAACCTAGAACAAAACGGTTTACAAATTATATTAAAATAGAAGAGAACTCCAAACAGTCACAGGAAGTAGCCGTTGAAAAGGCAAGATATAATATCACAAATAACAAAACAATTAAAAAGCTATATACAAACACGAGGACAGCGCAGCACCTATATTGCAAACGTCATTATTGTACGCCCGTTGATGTTTGTCATTCGCGTCGCGCCAGCGCACGGCAAAACCCCGTGACCTCTGGTCAAAAGATAGAGTAAAGGATGATGACAGGATTTGTGTCTTTCACGGTTCTCACCTAGGTCTAATCGAGGAGGTTTAATGACCTCCTTCGCTCTAACCAAGGAGGTTGGATTAACAATATCCAATAGCATTTGTCTCTTACTTTCTTCCTAATTTGCTGCAGAAGGGAGGCAGTTGGTATTTGTAGTTCCTGACTATTGTTTTGCTGTTCTGTTTCTCAGCGGCGAGACTTGGTTTCCCAGCGTGCTTACTGACCAAACCTCCTTGTTGGGGACACCAGGCCCGGGCGCTATGCGCCTCGGTGTAGCGCGGGGAATGCTGGGACACGACGTCCCTGCGGTGAGCTCACCCTGCAGTTTCCTCGTCTCAGGACTCGTTTTCCCGGCGTGCGGTGCGACGAGAAAAACGGCATACTGGAATGCGTAGTCTTGAGCGCCACTCTTGCAGAACAGTTTTTCAGCGGCGGGACTCGCTTCCCCATCATGCTGCGCGGCGCTAGGCCTGGGTGCTGGGGGCCGACAGGAGTCGCTGCTTGGCGCCGAGCTTGGGGGAGTGAGAGCGGCGCGGACGGCGCTCAGCTTGAGAGGAGTCGCGGAGCGAGAGGCCTGAGCTATTGAGAATACGCGGAGACCTCCCCTTGCATCGCTGAGCGCACCAGGAACTCCCCGCTCGTTCTCTCTCCTTTCCCGGATATGGCTCCCTAATCTCCGGGAGCGGAGCAGGGCTCTCTCACTCTCCCGGCCCCGGGGCTTCTCAATCTTCTGGCAGGACTCCCACAAAGCCTCTAGAAGTGTGTGTGGAGGTGGTCAGCGCTTTCCACCCCGCCCCCCCTTGCGTAGCCTGGAGAGCGGGCTCTTGTTATTTGAGCTGCCCCATGGTATCGAACAGAAGTGCGTCCTAGTTGTTCGCCTAGGGGCTTAGTCTGTGGTTTGAGTAGGGCCCGGGGCCCCCGAGTGTCACCAGCCTGTCTCCGTCTATCCCTTTTGGATGTGAACAGCCCCGAGTTTGGTGGCGGCGGCGCCCCTCCCAGAGCTCCGACCTCACCATGCTCAAGTGTATCCCTCTTTGGCGCTGTAACCGGCATGTGGAGTCGGTGGATAAGCGGCACTGCTCGCTGCAAGCTGTGCCGGAGGAGATTTACCGCTACAGCCGCAGCCTGGAGGAACTGCTGCTCGATTCCAACCAGCTCCGGGAGCTGCCCAAGGTAAGGCCAGGTTCTGATGTGTGTATAGAGAAATCTGTGTGTGATAATGCTCTGTATGCAATACTCCAGCAGAGATGATTTCATCTCGGGACAGCCGCCTTGCTCTAAAAATGATTTGCGATCAACGTTGCTACTGCTTTCACTCTGTATTCAAGAAGGCCAGATTTGAAAGTCTGAGAGAGCGCCTGGTGAGGGGTTTGGTTTGCTATTGCCAGGAGAATGCCTGCTGATTGCACGACTTCCCACTGGTGAACCCTGGCATGTGCCAGCGAGGGGGGCTTTGTTTTGATGCCCAACAGGTAGGGTAGCATGGGTAGAATCCTTTCTATAAGGTGATGCAAGCATTCTTATTTGGCATGAATACATATCATTGAGGGCTGTGGATGCAGGTAGTGGTAGTCCTTTCTGCTTGGGATATGTGCACCAGTAGGAGTGGAACCCATTATTCCTGCTGTAGGCCTAACAGCGGTTGTGTGCTGCATGTTCCTCAAAGATGCTCACAGTGGTCAGGGGAAAGATTTGTGGTTTCCGACATTATGGTTTTCCTCCATGCATCCCTGGGGTACATTTTAGTGAGGCCGACTGTTTGGCTAGCCGTCTCCATTAATGTAGTTTAATAATACAGAGTGCTGTATCTTCTATAAGCTGCTTAATTCTATAGAGGTTTACATGACAAGTAAATTTGAAATACTGAAGATTGTCAGATCTATTATTGGCCCAACAGAAAAGAAGCACAGTTTCTTTCCGTTTATCTACTAAAATCATTCTTTCCACGCATGCATACATTTGAAAGTGCATGAAGTGGCATCAGCAAGATCCTACACTATGCAAGTCCATTGAAAACAATGGGCAAGCAAAAAGATGCTATGTGTTCTGCCTTTTGCTACAGTAGCTGGTTGCAGGTCTGGTGGCAAATCTCAGTTTTGCTGTGTTTTCTTTTGATTGGGTTTGGATGCAATTTAGGGCCTGCCTTGTGGTCTGTTTGTTCCCCCCCCCCCCCCCTTGTTTGAAGCTGTTCTTGTAATCATACTAATTTGTGCAGTGGGATATCCACTTTGCATCAGCCATCTCGCTTTGTGAGCAGTTACATCTGTAGTAGTGAGGAAATTGCTTTGAGTCCTAAGGTGTTTTTTCCCCCTCCCTTCTGTGGTATGGCTATCCAAAAGGTGCTGGTGCTGTTGCTGCTTCCTCCTGTTTTTGCTAGCTGCAACTTTTCTGATATCTAGCATAGTAACATAGTCTATGATGGCAGATCGAGACCTGTGTGGTCAATCCAGTCTGCCTAACATAATAGTTGTAATCCAGCACTGGGTCACATTTTGTTTCATGGGCAGAGCATTCCCATGTCAGGCCACTGTACTGAGCACTAGAATAACTTTGATTTAGAACAGTGGCTATGATCTGGATGTATGTGGGGTTTCCATTTTGAGTCTGGCTTCCAGATGATTTGTGTACCTTGAATGAAAGAAAGTGTGTGTTCCCAGGACAGCCTGAGGCACACTAGATTCATGTTTCGCATGGATGTGAAATATTTGTTTTATTCTCTTTTGGACACTGTTTTGAGATCCTTTAAAGCTGTGAGTCGGCAATACAGTAAAATGAAATGAAAATAAATTGAATCAGATTGGTGCTTAGCAGTTGAAGCAGTTATTGTTTTGCATTAGGATTGCACAGGTGGAAGAGGACAATCTGTATCCTGTTTAGACTTGGCTGTTCGGTTTTACCATTGCAAATACGTTTCCACCTTGGTATTCTGGTTATTTCCCACCTTGACTACTGTAATGATCTCTGTTCTGGTCTTCTTCTCATTGAAATGCCTTCAACTAATCCAATCCATTTTGATCATGTTACATCTCCACTGTTTAAAGAACATTGGTTGTCTGTCTTCTTAAATCAGATTTAAGGTACCCAACATAGTCTTTAAAGGACGTTTTTCAGACCACTTCAAATTGTGGTGTTCATTTTCAAAGCAAATGGATGCCTCAAAATGCCTAAAAAAAGGTCCAAATCCTGATTTTGGAAAGTCAGAATTTGGACATTTCACACTGCAATTCATCCATATAGCAAGGGGGTGTGTTGGGGACTAGGGAGTGCACAAAAGTAGGATATCCAACAGCGATTTTCAGACAGGAAGAAGCATTAATGTCTAAAAAGGAGGTTTTTATCTACACCAGTTCGTTCAAGTTACAAAAAGGTGCGCTGAAGGGATTAAGGCATGACACCTGGTTAGTCCCCCTGTGGTTGGTGTCCCTGTTCCTCTCCCCTGAAAATGAAACTGGAAAGGAAAACCAGACTCTGTCAGCTGCAGGTATTATGGCCATTCTGAACAAAGCAGCAAGCACATCAAAGGAGTAGCCTAGTAAGTGCAGTGGACTATAAATCAAGGGATAGAGTCAAAATTCCACTGTAACTCTATTACATCCAGGAACAGAAAAATACTTACTGTACCTAAAGATATGACCCCCCCCCCCCCCCCCGTTCTTCAAGGAGTTCTGTGTGGCCATTTTCTTAAGCGTGCTGCCACACATGTCCCTATGCCTTGTTTTCCCCCATTTATAATTTAAACATTTCAGTTTGTAAAGTTGTTGTGTAGGATGGACATCTCCCCAGCGTAAGGACGTAGTCCTCACGTATTTTCGAACAGAAAATCTGGACGTCTTTCCTGTTTGAAAATTGTTGTGGGATGGACATTTTTTGGATGTTCTTTTGAAAGTGTCCCTCCAGAAAGTATCCCTAACCTCTTAGGGCACTGTTTACTAAAGTGCGCTAGAGTTTTTAGTGCATACACAAAATTAGCGTGCGCTAACTGTGTAGGCGCCCATAGGAATATTGTGGGCACCTACACAGTGCGTGCTAAAAGCACTAATGCACCAATAGCTCGGCTTAGTAAATGGGGCCCTTCTTACATACCTACCTTCATGCTTGCTTCTTGCCTTACCCTCTCTCCCTCAATGCCTACACCTTGATTTGTTTTGAGAAATTGCCTTCTCAATGCAGCTCCTGAGCTCTGGAATTCACTCACTTCAACTAAGACAAGAATCATCTTCCCTAAATTAAAAAAAAAAGTGATCAAAACCTGGCTGGTCATCAGTCTTTTTGAACTGACCCTTTTGCACAACCACTGCTATTTAATCATTTTAATTTTTCCCTCTTCTCATCTTCTCTCCTTTTCTTCCCTATTATAATTTGTAAGCTGCATAGCTTGTGCGATGTGCGGTATATTGTGCACTTTTAAATAAAATAAATAATCCATGTCCATTGCAGTCACTTTTCACAGAGAAACCACATATGGTGTTTTTCTCTTTCGAAATTTCATAGATTTTTTTTGATTTTTAAAAAATTTGATTTCATGCCTGCTGAAAAAACACTCCAAGCATGGTACAAGAATTTAAAAACATACTAAAAAAAGAGGGGTTGGTGGTTGAGAGGCTAGGATAGGGGAGGGCAGACTTATATGGGGTCTGTGCCAGAACCGGTGATGGGAGGCGGGACTGGTGGTTGGGAGGCGGGAAATACTGCTGGACAGACTTATACGGTCTGTGCCCTGAAAAAGACAGGTACAAATCAAGGTAAGGTATACACATATGAGTTTATCGTGGGCAGACTAGATGGACCGTGCAGGTCTTTTTCTGCTGTCATCTACTATGTTACTATGTAAAAAACTGAAACCATATTACAACAAAACTAAAATCTATACATATTACAAAAATTTCCAAAATATAAAACAGGTCTATAAAATAATGTAAAAAATTCTCTAAAAATTAAACCCTCCTTGTCCACCTCACCTACCTAATCAAGCCACAATTTAGAACGCTATTCTCTACTAATTAGAGCCATGACTTAGTCAACTTCTGCACATTTAAAGTACTTTGTTTATCTGAAGGTAGTGGCAAAGAATTCCAAAGCCGAGGGTTGAAGTAGAAAAATACTCTTTGATGTTACATTTTAACTGCATCATAGGGAGAAGTTAACCATGCCCGAACTGCAGATGGTGAGAAAAGTGTGCTCTCTTTTGGAAATGTCAAGTACAGATGTTTCAATCCCTCAACCTAAACATGCTTTTGGGAACACCTCTAATTAACCCTATTAAAAGTACACTTGCTATGAGTGGTTTTACATTAAGCCATTTACCTGATGAAATGGCTCGATTTTCCACACAAAATGGTTTTGAAAATTGGGCTGAGAGTAGTCAGCTTGGCCAATGCAGTTGTCAAAGTGCATTTGATTTGGTAGTCTACTTTAACATTGCTGACATAAATAAAGCTGACTGTGTTCACATCAATTGTTTGGTTATTTTGTAGATATTTAAAGGGAAGGGTATCGGTGTGCTTCTTTGCAGTAAGCTCTTTTGGCTACGCTCAGCAGCATATTCTGCAAGGTCCACAAAGAGGTGGTGGTTTTTGATAAGTATTAGGCTCATACTGATGGTCTGGTAGTCTTCATCAAGTCTTAGATCTTCCAGAAGAGCAGTCGGTAGTTGAAAGTGTCCTACGCTGAGGCTTCTGTGATGCACAGGGTGAGGTTTAGCATTTGCACTTTTCTTGACTTTCCAAGCCAAAAGTTGAGTTGGTCAAGAGTGAAATGTTTTCAGAAACATCTCTTCCTTTTCTGTCCAATTTGTTGGAACACTTTGGCTCTCTTTCTGGATATAAAGTTAATTGGTCAAAAACTGAAATAATGCCCTTGAACATACATTGTAATAAATCACAAATAACAGCCTTCCCTATAAGATGGTGTCCAACTCAAATTAAATACCTAGGAGTCTTTTTTGGGGTCTCTTGGGAAGATACAATCAAAATCAATATGGATTTACTTTTGAAAAATACTCGAGACACCTGTACTATATGGTCTACCTTGCATCTTAGTTGGTGGGGCAGAATTGAGACTATAAAAATGGTAATTGCTCCACATATTCTGTATATAATGAGTATGCTTCCGTTCCAATTTCCTAAGTCCTTTTTAAGGTTTAGGTAATATTATTTCTTTTCTATGGAAAAATAAGCTTGCGAGAATTTCATTATCTAAATTACTTGTGCCACTCCATTTAGGAGGTTTGAAATTGCCAGACTTCTTTTTATATGAACAGGCATTTTTACTAAAAGGAGTAGTAGCATGGCTTAATTGTTCCTGCATGGCTTCTTTTGGAACAAAAGATGGCTCATCCTCTCTCATGAGACTTTCTACCTTTATTTTCATCTTCTGCCATAGTTACCTCATGGCCCATTATTTATGACACTCTTAAGGGTCTTATTTTTTTAGATTCTATACTTGTGAAATACCCTTGTCCTCTTCTCAGATGGCATCACTTTGGAGCCTTGCTCACATAAAAAATGGTTCTTTTTCTTTTATTTGGAAGGAGTGGATTTCCTGTGGAATATATTGTAAAATTGATCTGTGTTCTGGCACTAATATTATCTCTTTTAAAGAGCTAATGCAAAAATGTCACCTGCCTAATACTCAATATTTTAGGTATTTACAATTGAAGTCTGCACTTGCCAAATGGCTAAGGAAGTATTATAATGCACAATTAAACCCTGGCATTTTTCATAGATTTGACTCTATAACTAAAACAAAGGGAATAGCCTCACAATTTTATTCTGTACTCCTACCATCTAGTCACTCGAAAATTGTGGCTCTTCAAGATATATGGACAAGGGACACTAATCATGCCATGTCTGATAAGTTATGGAAATGGTTTTGGATTAAATCTATGAAACCTATTGCTTCTCACCCTATATTGCAATCACTTTTTCTTACTTTCACATAAAGCATTATGGACCCCAGTTAAACAACATAAGGTGGATTCTACATCTTCAAATTTGTGCTGGTCTTGTTATGGAGATATAGGTACATTAGAGCATATGTGTTTTTCTTGCCCGGATCTTCAGGATTTCTGGTTATCAGTTTGGAACAGAATTTGTGCTATCTTTCATTTGAATCTCCCTCTTTCATTCCAGGTTATAGTTTTTCGTTCTGCAGGGTTGAAACAAGCAGGAGTCAAGTGTAACTATAAATTATTGGATGCATTATTAGCAGTAGCAATCTCTACTATTATAAAGAATTGGAAAAATCATAAACTGGTTTCTTTTTGCTTTTGGTGGGCTACTGTATGCATGACTTTTAAATATGAAAAATTACTAGCTGAACATACCAATTCTTTACTGTGTGTCTGGGTGAGATTTGGTAGTATTAATTACAGAACTGAGAAGACTTGTTCTGCCTGTTTTATGTGAATTGTGATTACGAGGTAAGTAGAATCAATTAGTTATGTATACTTTCATATTTAATTTGAAGTAAAAGAGTCAATGCCCAAGATGCAGTGTCACAGAGTCATGTCATGCTCGGTGATAGGCACTATATATTACACAATTAAATGTTAACTTTCCAATAAATATTATAAATGCTTTCTTTTGTTTCAGTGCTCTGTAATGCTAGAATTAGGTTGATATTATTTTGTATAAATGTATTTCAATTTTAGACATTAAGAACTCTGAGTTAATATGTTTTTATTTGACAAATGTGGATCTGGTATTTGGGCTGTAGCTTCATGCAAGAGCAAAATGAAATGACAAACGCCTCATTATATGGTTTAACTGTACATTTGAAATGAGTATAAACCACATCCATGAATGTAAAAAAGAGCATTAGCCCTGGCTTAAATGCACAAAAATATGGTAACTCGACGGTGATTGGATCTGAGGGGTCCTTACCTGTTTTAGTAGTGCACCAGTTGGATTTAGATTTATTACTTGCTTTTTCCAAATCCAAGCTTAAGTGAATTACATGTTCGGGTATGTGAGTTATTTCCCTGTCCAAATGTGCTTAGAATTTACAGGTATTGGAGGTAATGGAGGGTTAAGCGATTTGTCCAAGAGCACATAGAGGCATATTTTCAAGGCACTTAGACTTATAAAGTTACAGAGTAACTCTGAAAATGAGCCCCATATTGTGTCAGTGGGAGAATACATGTTTGTCAACAGATCTTGAGAGTTTGGGATGTGAGTCCCAGAAAATAAGCTATGCTGTTAATATGGAGCATCAAGGAGTCATATAAAGCAGCGTTTCCTCAGAAAAGTGAGATGTGTGAAACAACTTCCCAGTGGATGTGTTTGGGAACAAAACACATGGTCTTTAAGAAAAATGCAATGTGCAAAGGTTCCTTAGCTGTGGGGGAGAGGAGTGCTAAGAAAGCAAATAGAATGTTAGGTATTATTAGGAAAGGAATGGAAAACAAAAATGAGGAAGTTATAATGCCCTTGTATCTCGCCGTGGTGCGACCGCACCTCGAATATTGTATTCAGTTCTGGTTGCCGCATCTCAAAAAAGATATAGTAGAATTAGAAAAGGTGCAGAGAAGTGTGACGAAAATGATAAAGGGGGTGGGACGACTTCCCTACGAGGAAAGGTTAAAGCAGCTAGGGCTCTTAAGCTTGGAGAAAAGGCGACTGAGGGGAGATAGATAGAGGTCTATAAAATAATGAGTGGAGTTGAACGGGTAGATGTGAAGTGTCTGTTTACGCTTTCCGAAAATACTAGGACTAGGGGGCATGCGATAAAGCTACAAAGTAGTACATTTAAAACGAATCTGAGAAACATTTTCTTCACTCAACGTGTAATTAATCTCTGGAATTCATTGCCAGAGAATGTGGTAAAGGCGGTTAGCTTAGCAGAGTTTTAAAAAGGTTTGGACAGCTTCCTACTACTACTAAAGGAAAAGTCCATAGACCATTATTAAATGGACTTGGGGAAAAATCCACTATTTCTGGGATAAGCAGTATAAAATGTTTTGTACTTTTTTGGGATCTTGCCAGGTATTTGTGACCTGGATTGGCCACTGTTGGAAACAGGATGCTGGGCTTGATGGACCTTTGGTCTTTCCCAGCATGGCAATACTTATGTACTTATGAGTGATAGTCAGAAGTCAGACTTTCTTGAACTGCCTTCCAGGAAAAGGCAGAAAGAGGGTGGCAGTCACTGTAGGATCCATCTCTAGGATGAAGAGCTGGCCTCCAAGCACTAATAATATGCTTGGGCGATTAGCTAAAACCTGGGATAAGCACAGAGGAGCCTTAGCTGTGGGGGAGCGAGGGGTAGAGCTTGACATAAGCACGGAGGATCCTTAGCTGTGGGGGAGGGGGGAGTGAGGCATAGAGTCTGGAATAAGCACCGAGGATCCTTAGCTGTGAGGTATAAAGTCTGGGATAAGCACAAAGGAACATTAGCTGTGGGAGAGTGAGGGGTAGAGCCTTGGATAAGGACTGTAGTTTTAGTGACATGTTAGCAGTTAACACTCGGTTATGTAACTGTCGGCCCCTAGTGGATATGTGGTTTAGGAATGGGATGTGAGGGTGTAATTTATCGATTAAAAAGGCGCAGGAACCAAAAAGGTTAAGAATCTCTGGTTTAGAAAGATTCTTTGTGAGTATCAGTGCAGACATGAATGTTTTTCAGTTCGGCACTTATCCTGTAATGCATTGTGTATTGGGATCATGCAGGCAGGCTGCTGTATTTAATCAGCAGAATATTTTTACAGACAGAGTGTGAGCTGACCAGAGTACACTTAAGAACCCTTGGTGATAGGCACATGATCTGGGAAATGCATGTCTATCTTCTTTGGTTGATGATTCTGTTGATAGAAAATGAAAGTTTTAAATATAGGTGATCAACAGAATGTCCAAAGTGCACAAAGTATACAAACTGTTTGCAGTATCATAAAAAATGCAGAACAGCACCCTACTAGTGTTCTAAGCTGTGTGTGTCCACATTTCTAGCAACTATGTGCACAAACGTTTTGCTGGGTTTCTTGTGAACGGAGGCTGTACCACACACATTGAGTCAAGGCTGAAAAGTTGTGCACGTGGGCCAGCAACAATTAAACAAAACTTTGCAACTCTCCGCAGTAAAAGCATGAGCTACATGGTATCGGAATCTGTATGGGATCCAATTTATTGCTGAGATCATATAGCAAAGTAAAGACCTTCCTGGCATTTTCTTTTCCCTTTTTTTTTTTTTTTTTTTTAAAGAAATTTAAATGGTTCCCTATAGGGAACAAATGGAGCCCAGATCCCTTGGTGGTGAGCTCTACTACCCTGCTGTCCTTTTGGCTAGAAAAGACTGTTCCATGGGCTTCTTTTACAAAGCCACGCTATTGATTCCTGCGCTGCAAATGAGAGAAAGCCCATAGGAATTGAATTGACTTCCGCTCATTCGCTGCGCAGGAATCACTAGCGCAGCATTATTATGATGTTTAAAGGTGCGGTGTATGAATTATTCTGTGTAGAATCTGGAACCCCAGAAGTTTGTGCTCACTGACTGCTGAGTGGAACATTGGTTCAGGGATGTTATCAGCAGTGAATAGTTGCCTCCTTTCTCTTTGTGTTTTGTCTGTCTTTCATTGTATGATGAATTCTGCTCCTCTTGAGAGGATGAAACCCATTTCTGACAGAGCAAAGCAGGGGCTGTAGAAGCTTTATTTATTGTACTAAAGACCTGCTCAGCAGCTTCCTTCAGGGTTCTAGTTGGAGACAAGGTTCTGTTCCCAATCCTCTACCCCCCCCCCCCCCCCAAGCTCTTGCAGCTCTGCTGGTGTTCTTCGCTTCTCTCTTGCAGCACTCCCTATTATTCCAGTACTGAGACCTTCACCCCTCCCCATGTCAGTGCTCCTTGCACTTGTCCTGTAACATTTAATGCTATTTGCTCCCCTTCCCATCAACAGCTTTGCCAGTGCACCTCGCTCTTCCCTGCAGCATCCTTTATAACTTCCTTGTTTTAATATTAGAAAAGCCATGCTGAGTCAAAGAAATGAGGCAGTTTTGAAAGTCTTTTGGACCAAATGAATATAAGAGACTACCATGGTGGCATATGGCTTGCATTTATATGAAGCTCCAAAGTACTTGAAAATGTACTTGATCTGGGCTCATGCAGCCTCCTGGGTGGGGTGTACCTCAATTATGCAGGAAGATATCTGTAGGATAGCGATATGGACATCTCCATTTGTGACACTCTAAATGACTTGAGGCCCAGAAAGCAAGCTGCCTTTGTCATGGCAGTCCTGGCAACTACAGTGGATTCCTTCCAAGCCAGATAAAGAGGGCTTTTATATATTCCATTGGTGTGGCCTGGTCCAGCAAGGATGAAGAGAAACATATATATTACCTGATAACTATCACTCCCTGAGTCCTGCCATAATAGTTCAGGATCCCATCTAAGGAATTTGGAGATACCAAGAGTGAAAGATGGAGATGCTGCAAGTTGCATTTCATTTCATTATAGGAAGTAACTATACTATATTCTCACAACTATAAATCATCTTCAAACCTTTATTCTGTATTACAAAACATTTAAAATCTCATACCCACCATTACATCATTATAGTGCTGTTCATATACACATTCCCATATGGGTTAAACAAAAAAGTGGATTGGTTGAGTGTGTAGGAGGAGTGAAGCCTGGGGTTTCTTAATGAGCTGAACTTCTGGCAAGCCTCATGCGCATGTATGTGTGGGCGTCTTTTGGCGGACCTGCCATGCAGCACGTTGGCGTGGAGAGAGTTTGTTTCTGCCCGTCTGCTGAAATTGTGTTGTAAGGTATTTGTTGATATTTATTTATGTAATATTGTAATGTTGTGTGGGTATACATTTATGGGGGGTGCATGTTATAGTGACTGTTATTTTACCTTTAGATGTCTGACCCCTGATGACGCACAGTGAAGCGAAACATGGAAACCGTGTTGGGTTTGGTACTCGTGTGAAACGGGTTCTAGCAATTTTGTGATGTGCATTTCAGTTGTAAGATCTACAGTGTGACTTTGGACCACACCTGGAACCTTGGAAGTATTTTGATGCGTTTGGTTGATCTATTCATTTCATCCAGAGGTGAATTTGTGGCTGGACAATATACATCATTATGCCAATTGTGAACAGTTGATGTCGCATTCTAATATTTGCGATGCGATTTAATGGACATCGCTGCATGACGAGAGATGGTTGTATTTCTGAGTGTGAGGGTCACATGCTGTATAATAGGTTGTTGTCTTTAGTACAGATTTGTAAATGGGAATGGTATATGAACAGCAGCATAATGATGTAATGGTGGGTATGAGATTTTAAATGTTTTATAATAGAGAATAAAGGTTTGAAGATGATTTATAGTGGTGAGAATATAGAATAGTTGTTGTTATCTACAACCATATTGGAATTGTAGTACTTCTACTATATTTTGTGTGTATGTGATTATAGGAAGTAAGAGATTCAAGGGCTAGGCTATGAAAATAGCTTGCTAAAAGAATACTGACAATCAGCATATATGAACTTGCTCTGTTGCCCCCTGCTTGAAACTGCAAATATACCACTAGTCTGGCAGGACTTGAAACAATAGTTTTCAGGTAGGACAGAATAGTACTTTTTCTGTTTGTGTTTTTCCAGGCCTTCACATTTTCAGATAAGAGAAGCTGTCTATGGTGAGAGGCTTTCTTCCCTGTTGGGGAGTTGCTAATGGGGTTGAGTGTTTTGTATCAGTGGCTGGCAGGGAGCTCCAAGCATATATTAGGCTTTGTTTGGTAACTCTGCAAGGGTAAGTGCCTTTATATTGACCTGTGATTTGTACATTTGTTTAGACCATCTCATGGTGTAAATGAACTCTTTTTCTCATGAATAATGCAATCCATTAGGGGAATAGCCCTTTGGTCTCAATTTGCTAATCTGTCCACTCTCCCTGTCCTGCTCTGAAAGTGTAGAGGATCTGCTTTGGGACTCAGTTAAGAAGTGAGTTCTGGAGAAGAGACTGCTGAGGGGAGACATGATGGAGGTATATAAAATAATGAGTGGAATGGAACAGGTGGATGTGAAGCATCTGTTCACGCTTTCCAAAAATACTAGGACTAGGGGGCATGCGATGAAACTACAGTGTAGTAAATTTAAAACACATCGGAGAAAATATTTCTTCACCCAACGCTTAATTAAACTCTGGAATTCGTTGCCGGAGAACGTGGTGAAGGCGGTTAGCTTAGCAGAGTTTAAAACGGGGTTAGACGGTTTCCTAAAGGACAAGTCCATAAACCACTACTATATGGACTTGGGAAAAATCCACAATTCCAGGAATAACATGTATAGAATGTTTGTACGTTTGGGAAGCTTGCCAGGTGCTCTCGGCCTGGATTGGCCGCTGTCGTGGACAGGGAGCTGGGCTCGATGGACCCTTGGTCTTTCCCAGTGTGTATTTGTGACTGCTCACCCTGGAGATGGGACAGCTCAGTGAGGACTATTAGAGGTTCAGAGATAATATGATCGCAGTGAAGAAATGTCATTAATGAGTTTTAGAAGGATTGTTTACCTCAGAAAGAAAGGCCTCTTTTCAGAAGTTGGAAGATGTTCAGTCCACAAGAAAGCAGAAGTCTTTGCTGGCTCTTATTGAACAAGCCAAAGATGAGTGATAGTGGTACAGATGAATGGGCACCTATGTGGTTTTTAAGTCCTCAAAACTCGCCCCCCTGAAGGAGGTTTCTGCATTGAGTAGGGGGGGGAGAGACTATGGAATGATTTTCTAAAGGAAATCAGTGATATCCTTGAATATTTTTAAGAGGTGTTTGAATGAGTTCTTAGCAGAAAGATCCATTAATCTGAGGATCTACTGAGATTTTAGCTAATTGCCCAAGTTAATTGAGGTCCTTGGCACTTTTCTCCATAGAGAGGAAATGTATTTATTTATTGCATTTGTAATCCCACATTTTCCCACCTCTTTGCAGGCTCAATGTGGCTTACAATACATCATGAGTAGTGAAGATACATAAGAAAATATACATTTAGTATAACAGAAGGATCTTGGGTACATGATAATGCTAGAACATGGTAGTAGTTTGACAAGCATATATTATAAGACAGTACTGGATATATGTATAGGAGTTCACATTTGTTGATCTTTGTGATATGCCTTGTTAAAGAGATGGGTCTTCAGTAGTTTGTGAAAGTTCGGTAGTTCAAATATTGTTTTTAAGTTGCGCGGCAGCGCGTTCCAGAATTGTGTGCTCATGTAGGAAAAGGTTGATGCATGCGTTAGTTTGTATTTTAGACCTTTACAGTTGGGGAAGTGAAGACTGAGGAATGTGCGGGATGATTTTTTAGCATTCCTGGATGGTAAGTCTACCAGGTCTGACATGTAGGCTGGGGCGTCTCCGTGAATGATTTTGTGAACTAGGGTGCATATTTTGAACGTGATGTGTTCTCTAAGTGGGAGCCAGTGTAGCTTTTCTCGTAGGGGTTTAGCACTTTCATATTTTGTTTTACCGAATATGAGTCTGACTGCAGTGTTCTGAGCTGTCTGAAGCTTCTTGATTGTTTGCTCTTTGCAACCAGCGTAGAGTGTGTTGCAGTAGTCTAGATGACTGAGTACCATTGATTGTACCAGGTTGCGGAAGACGGTCCTTGGAAAAAAAGGTCTTACTATTTTTAGTTTCCACATTGAGTGGAACATCTTCTTGGTTGTGTTTTTCGTGTGACTCTCAAGTGTTAGGTGTCGATCGATGGTAACTCCAAGAATTTTTAGGGTGTCCGAGATTGGGAGATTAAGTTTTGGTGTGTTAATGGTGGTGAATTTGTTCGTGTTATGTTGCGAGGTGAGTATTAGGCATTGGGTTTTTTCTGCACTGAGTTTCAGCTGAAATGCATCCGCCCATGTATGCATGATATTTAGGCTTTGGTTGATGTCATTGGAAATTTCCTTTAGATCTTGTTTAAATGGGATGTAGATCGTTACGTCGTCTGCGTATATGTATGGGTTGAGGTTTTGGTTTGATAGTAGTTTGGCCAAGGGTATCATCATTAAGTTGAATAAGGTCGGTGAGAGGGGGGATCCCTGTGGAACTCCGCATTCAGGTATCCATGTAGCTGATGTAGTCGATTTAGATGACACTTATCTAGTGATAAAGGGGAAACGTCCGTTCTGCTTGCACCTTTGTGCAAGATAAGTCTATACCCAACATAAAATTGTCCTAATATTGCAAATAAAATTATTAACATATTTCAAAACACATCATCTTAAAACAAAACAATATAAATTCCTACAAGAGCTTCATCCCCTCCCCTCCCCACATCTCTAGGGAGCTGGAACAGACCAAAACAGGAATATCAAAATTACTCGGCCATAATCCTATATATAACAAATATTGTATAAATTCAGTATACATTTCTGAAACTCTGACCCTCAACCTCCTCCCCCGTACCATAAAACAAAGAATCAAACCTATATGGCCTTCCAAATTTGGACAAGTAAACCTATCTCCTTCCTAATCTGCCCTTCACTTTGTGGCTAGTTTCTCTTAGCCTCGGGTGGTAGAAACCTGGGGGTTCATTAGAAAAGATTTTGTAGTGCTGTTGAAATTTGTACAAATATTTCTGTAAAACATAAAAAAAAGTTGAACCTAGTGTTAGAGCCTTTACAGTGATTGTTCAGAGAATAAGAAACATTTACCGAAGTCTTGTTGGAAAATATTTTTATGTTTAGAAGGCAAAGGCTTTTTTTTTTGTTTGCTTTTAAACAGGCTTTTGTCAGGTGAATATTATGTAATTCGTATGTGGTGGTGGTTTGTCATGTTTGCTTTTCTTTTGTTACTAGCTTTCAATATTCCATTTTTGTGTGATCTTTTCAGGTTTTGTTGGATCAACAAAAATGATTTTAAACTAATATGATGGAACCTAGCATGTGCCCCTAGACTCATAAGAGTTTGGATAAATTAGAAAAGGAAAGTTATTGTCTCCTGGACTCCCCATTCTTAGCTTGTAACAAGCTGGGTAAAACTTGACAATAGATTTTCAGACACTTTCTTCATTACTTTTCTTTGCATAGCTAGCTGTCTGGCCCTTTTGTGTTATAATGTTGGTGGGTAAACTTGCCTTGAAGTACCAGATTGCTGCTGTTGGGAGTTCTCTGTCTTGTCACTTTTTTTAACCATGATTTTTCAACCGTTGTGTAACACAGGCCTGCAAAGTAATAATTTCAAAGTGTCTTTAAGTCATTGCTTTTGTTGCCTGTATGAGTTGCTCTGAATGGGTTGATAGGTTTACTTTTCTACTGAGTTTCTGCTTTTGCTAAGAACATGGGGGAGCTGTAAGACATTTCAGGAATCCTGTGTTTTGTGTGGAAGGGTCTAGAAATGGCCTGGTTAATAGCATGGTTAAATTCCTTTGGGCATTTCAACCAAACTCCCTTGTACTCGGCTCTGCAGGTCACCACAGTTAGCTCTTTTGAGCACATGGCATTAATCTGATAGTGTGGCCTCTACTTGTCATCTTAGCTCTTGCCGTATAAACTTGCCTTGCAAAAATGAGCCATGGCGGAGGAGTGAATGAACTGGCTTTAATGTGTGTATGTGTATGCATAAAAAACTGGCTGCATTTCCTCCTATGCTGAAATGGGGCTTGGCACTGCTCTTTCACCTGCCTTCTTTCCTGAACTCAGAAGACTGTTCTTAAGTTCTTCCTGAATATGGTAAGAATGGAGCAGTGTGTGTTTATATGAATGCACGTGTGCTAATGCTGTTTTGGCCTAGTTTGCATGTCCCATGTCTTATTTTGTTTACACTGGCTTTGCTAACTCTTATACCTTGTGTGTCATGTGCTGTGTACACTGTAGTGTGGGGGATTATTGTGTGGTGTTGAGACTCTATAGGTGATAGGCTGCCTATAAAAGCTGTTAGTTGCTTGTGTGGGCTGTTGCCACAGTATTATAGTCTTCATGCTGAAACGTTTGTGTATATGTTTGAGAACAGCTGGTGGGAGAGAGGTGTCACCTCCTTCAGTCCCCTAGGTAATGATGGGGAGGGGGGAGAGGACAGTAGGTATCAGTGGTCTCTCCTCTGTCTGTTCCCAAGGTGAGGATGGGTGTCTATTAGTACCAAGTTATGGTTTTATTTTTGATATATCACTTTTCATAGGGCAATGGTAAAGCAGTTTACAGCAAATAAAATAGAGAAAGGAACTCCATATATTTAATAGGACAGCATACAACTCAGAAAGTGTAGGAGAGAGGCGGGAAAAATCAGCCTGTTTTGGATTTGCTTGATGTTTAGATGCCAGTGGTGCAGGCTGATTAGTGGGCTCCCGTATGTATTCCTTAATACATCATTGTCCCCTTAAGAATGGGCAGCCATCCCATCGCCTCTTAATTCTTTTTACCTGTGGTTATGCTTTGCTGTGAGAGAGGGTGTATGAGTGTGTGAGAGACCCATCTCGGTCATAGGGGGCCTGTGGCTTGCCACGCACTGTGATTTCTAGGTTAATCATTCATGGACTTCTCTCCTTCCCCTAGGCAAAGCAGTCATGCTCATGAGTTTATGCAAAATATACTGTCTGTGTCCTGAGTGTTCTTGAGGCAAGGGCTTGGTGTACGTCTGAGTGGTGGGCATATGATCAGTGAGGGGCCTGGTTTTCCTAGTTTTTAATCCTCTTAGAGTAGAAGCTGTCTTAGCAACATTTTAGTAGATGATTACAATTGCCCCCACTCAGTTTGTCCTCTTGCCATATTCAATACCCAGGCCCCCTCCCACTAAGCTTTGCAATAATCCAACCAGTATTTCTAGGAGAATTTGCATAGAATTTCCCAAGCACGCATTATTTTTGATTTGGCACATAGAATCTGGCCAGGAACTCGTGCAGCCAGAGGAGGAGGGCTGAGTAGCAAGAAGAGAGAATTGATGGTTAATCCCTTTAACTTGACTCTTCATACAGGTATTTTAAAACAGGCTTAAAAACTTATTTTTTGAGAAGGTCTTTAGAATACACTCCAGGTAACTGTATGGGTCTGCAGCACTGCCTGATCTGAAAAACTTGAGACTACAGATTAGTCTTATGGTAGTCTTCTGTCCTATCACAGCTATGGCGATCCCTCTTCTGTGACTGATATTGTGTTTTAGAATGTTTTTGTAAACCACTCAAATATTTACGATGACCAGTATATCAAGCCTCAATAAACTTGGAAGAGGTAGGGAGGCTTGCGTTGGCATGGTGGGAAGAGGAAAGAGGTAGGAACTGACCCTGGCAGCCAGAAGAAGTAGGAGAGTGGTGTCTTCTGTTGGGGTTAAGGGGTGGGAGGAGCTCAGCAAATTATAGACACCATGACAGCTTGGTACCCTGGATATGTCAAGCCCTGCTTTAGAATCTGTAGCAACATGTTTCGGTGACTGCTAAACCTAGAAAGTGCCTTTGCTGATGACTGTCTAGGTCAAACCTGAAGATTAGCCTGCCATTTAGCTTGCTATCACATCAGGTGGTTCTGACCATGGATACTTTAGGAGTGGGGAGTCTGCAGTCGAGGCTTATGAATGCAGGGCCTATGGTTCTTCTGGAAGACTCTTATCTGTTTGTAGAGCTGCAGACCTTTAGCATCTGTTGTCCTATGGAAATTATGCACGTGCAAACTGATAACCAGGTACAGATTCCCCAGCATCCTACAATTGACAACAGTCAAAAGTAAATGGGTCCAAGAAAACCGGCAATCGATCTACAAAATCCAACATGAAAAAAGCAGCCGATTGCATAAAATTGCAAAAATGTCCAATGTATTCACCACTAAAATAATAAATACATAAATAATAAAAAGCCCGACATAGCCATGTTTTGCCCTCTCAAAGGGCTGCGTCAGGGGCTTGGAACATAACCCAGTGGTGTTGACAGAACGCTTCACTTACTGGTTTTAAGCAACTTTCCCCTGCTGCTGATTTTCAGGAGAACGATGCTTAAAACCAGTAGGTGAAGTATTTTGTCAACACAACTGGGTTATATTCCAAGCCCCTGATGCAGTCCTTTGAGAGGGCAAAACATGGCTGTGGTAGTCTTTTAATTGTTTATATATTATTGTAGTGGTGAATAAATTGAACATTTTTGGAATTCTTTCGATTTCTGCTTTTTTCTGAACGTGTAAGTGGGGACAGACTCCTCCTACTCACGTGAGATTGAGTAAGAAAGCCACATGTGGCTTCTACTGCAAACTTAAAACCATGCCATGCAGGGAGGATGGAGTGTACTGGAACTGGGAAGCTAAGGGCCTTAGGACTTTGGGCCAAATGTGGGAAGAAGGGGAAATTTAAACTTATCAGGACCTTACGGAGGAGTATGGCTTGCCCCCACACCAGGTCTTTCACTGTGGGCAATTTAAAGACTATATTTTAAGGAAAGCTAGAGGAGACGTTAGTTTGGATGAGACCCTTTTAGAAAGAACCATGCATGGTGTTGGGGGAGTGGGTGGGCTATATTTCCTGTCTTTATCAAGCTTTATTTTTAGCCTATTCACCTATAGATTTCGGTATCCACTGCTGGGAATGAGATCTGGGGGCCACATGTGAGGGGAAAAATTTGGAAAGGAGCTTTAAAGTTTTGCTTAAACCATCTGTAAAGTAGTGCATTGATTGAAAATGGCCACAAAATGTGGTATCGTTGGTATTGTACACTGCAGCATTTGCTGCGCGTTTTTAAATATGGGACCGGTCTCTATTGTCAATTGTGGGATGCTGGGGAATATGTACCATATTTGGTGGACATGTACTCCTGTTCAACCATATTTGCAGAATGTCCACTCGTTGGTGCAACAACTTAAAGTCTCTTATTCATTCAAAGCTGAGCACTGTTTATTAAATCATAAACCTTATGGGATTCAACCATCACAACATAAGTTGGCGATCCATGTGTTCACAGCGGCTTGATTGGCCTTGGCAGCGATGTGGAAGAGCCAGATGATACCGACCTATGCTTTATACTCGTGCAAGTTGGATTACTTGTGTTTAATGTCATAGTTAACAGCCATAAAGAATGGACACCTTACTAGCTTTTATAAAGTGTTGTATTGTTATCAAACATGGAGATAGGCTCCTCAGAACTGATCATATACAAAACTACATATGTGGACTGTTTTGGTTCCTTCTACCTGCAGATTATGATAGTTATGTTTTAAGATAGAGACCTCTTGGGCATTAAAGGGGTGAGGAGTGGGGGGGGGGGGGGTTAGGGGAGGAACATTGGAAATTTGGTTATCTGTACTCTTTTGCAATTAATTTATGTATCATGCCTTTTGCCAATAAAGAAAAGATTTAAAAAAAAAAAAAACAAAACAACCAACAAAACACCCCATGCAGAAAGTTAAATAGACAAATGTCCTGCACACAGAACTTGCGGGCTAATTGGGGGGTGGGGGGGAGCTGACAGACACATATGCATATGTGTGAAGAAAATGCAAGTACATCTATAGCGCTACAAGGCATACGCAGTAGTGTTGTATACCATACACGAAAAGACAGGCCCTGCTCAAAGAGTTTACAATCTAAATAAGACAGGTAAACAAAACAATTAAGAGGTAAGGGAATTAAAGAGTTGGGGTACAGGGCAAGTGAGTAGTGGCTAGGAGTCAAAAGCAACGTGAAAGAGGTGGGCTTTTAGCCTGGACTTTTAGCAAGTACTGGCATGCATCTGTAGCAGTTGTTTTGTGCATAAATATTAGCTTCTCTGCATTGTGCAAACAGTAATCTGCACATACCCCCTCCTCCCCCTCCACAGTAACCACTTGGTAGCTTTCTGTATCATCCCCCGTGTCTAGAAAACCTCAGACTCTAGCAAAGGCTATATTCTTTCTTGTCCTACCTGCCAGGCACAGATATTATACTAGTGAGGAAGCAGAGTAGAGGCCTAAGCTTGAATTAATGATCTTGTGGAAGGTAATTTTATAACATCGTCTGCAGTTGGCCACCTCATCTTTTCCTCCCCACTTTTCTGTTACTGAGCTCCTTCAGCCCCGCAGAACCTCCATGTCATCAAGGACAAGTTGAACAGCACTGCTGTTTCTTAAATCTGTTTATGCCTTACCCCTCCTTCGTTTCCCATGTTTGGGACTGTCCAGGAAGCCAATACAGAAAAATAAATTGCAGGGGAAATGCGTTCCCTCCCTTGAAGGGGGAGGGGTGGGCAGAAATATCTGAACAATCTTGTTGATGATTTTGGACCCCCTACCCCAATGGGAGTGTGAGGAATGACAGCATATGCTTAGTCCGCCTCATCTGGCCAGGAACGCTGCTGCACCATCGAGAGAGAAGGTGAGGTTTGTTATTTTTATCCTATTTGAGTTAGGACCAGTGCAAGACTTTTTGGCACCTGCTCTGCCTTCTCCTCCCTTTCCAGTTAACTTTCATGCCCATTGGCACCCTCTGATATTTAGATAAATTCAACAATTATGATAATACAACTGCATCCCTGTAAAAACATACAATTGGAAAGGCAGCACTATAGATACTACACTTATTATTAATACTACACTTACTATTAATATAAGTAGTATACTATGCCATACTTTGTATTGTTGTGTGAATATGTTTACTGCTGTAATTGTCTATTCCTTGTCATCAAGCAGATGAAGCCATTACGTATGGGTTATGTCCATCAACCAGCAGGGGAGATAGAGAGCACTCAAACTTTCACAGTGCCCTCTTGGCCAGCTAGCTCCACTGCCTCTTCAGTATTCTCTATCTCCCTTAGCAGGGTGGCTGCAGCTTGTTCGAGCTCCAGAAAAATCTGCCGGGCGGTGGTTCCTGGCTTTCCAGTTGTTAACCGGGGTGTTGGAGGCTATAGCAGCTTCACTTTAAAGGCACATAGGTTAGCCCTTTCCCTGCCTTACCCATACCTCTGTGGATGTGGACATATTGCCTTGTTTTCCCTGTCCTTACCCACCAACAGTGGATGCAGGCATATAGGGTTCGCCCTTTCCCTGCCTTTCCCACTCATCTGAGCCTCCGGAGTCTTCAATACCTCTGCTTTCCTCACAGCTTAAAAAAAAAAAAAAGTCGCGTCGCGTTTTTTTTTTTAAACGCAGAGACGCTGGAACAGAGGTTTTTGACCTGATTTTCAGCAGGATCGTAGTTGTACACTAGATCCTTTGAGGTAAGAGTGTTTTCCAACTCCTCCGGGGTGGGCCCGCAATCGGGGCGATTTTGGCGCGAAACCGCCATTTTGGATTTTACCGCCGTTTTTCGGCGATGGCTGCGGACAATGTAAAGCGCTGTTCCACTTGTGGCAAGCGCAAATCAGCAGCAGGGCTCTGTAAATCGTGCTGTATTGGCGTAGGAGCCAGCCTGAGCATGGCGAGTGATGTTTCTTCCCGCTCTGAGCTGGCAGCGGGCGCCATTTTGCTTACACCGCATGGCGCGGCCTCCGTGGACACGGAGAGACCTGAGCCGGGTGGGGCACCTCGAGATGAGGTTATTTCAGGAGTGGCTAGCACCGGACAGGATTTGGGTGCCCAGGGTGAGATTTTCTCCCCGGATTTTGTGCTTTTGCTGCATAAAGCATACATGATGAAAAGAGCCCTTCCTCAAGGGTCGCCTGAGGCTCCTCTGATTGCCCCCCCGATGGATTCTGGCCTGGGACTGCCCAGTGAGGCTTTTTTCCTGGATGCTTGGCCTAAAGATAAGCGCAGAAGGATTAATTCCCCTTCAGATTGTGGTGCACCTTCCCCCCCCCCCCCCCCCCCCCTGTGGTCGGGGTGTGAGGATTCGGAGAACTCTGACAGACGTTCTTGGTCTGAGGAACCAGAGTCAGGTGCGGATTTACCACAGGATCTGGATGATCCCTCCGCGGTGAGGATTTTCCACCGTGATGAGCTGCCAGCGCTTATTTCAGATACCCTGCAGGCCCTCTCGATTGAAGATCCTGACAGTGGCATGGCCTCCTCGGGTAATCCCAGGATGGCTAGTACCAAGAAAGCTGCTCGGGCCTTCCCTTTGCATGACTCCATCCTAGAGCTTGTTTCGGCTCAGTGGGCTGACCCCGAGGGACCTTTGAGAGTTTCCAGGGCTATGGGGCAGTTATACCCTCTGCATGAGGGACATATGGCTCGTTTTCAAATGCCTACAGTGGATGCCCTAGTCACTGCGGTGACAAAGAGAACTACCCTCCCTATTGAAGGAGGTGTTGCCCTGAAGGATGTTCAAGACCGTAGGCTGGAAACAGCGTTGAAACGGTCCTTTGAAATTGCAGGTCTCACTGTTCGGGCGTCTGCATGCAGCTGTTATGCTGTGAGAGCCTGCCTAGCTTGGCTGCAACAGGCAGTGGCTCAGCCCGGAGATGGAGCGGAGCCCTTCTTGGATGTGGCTCCGCGGATGGAGGTGGCGTCCTTTCTGGCTGATGCCCTTTATGACCTTGTCAGAGCTTCGGCTAAACAAATGGCAGTAGCAGTGGTGGCTCGCCGTCGTCTGTGGCTACAACACTGGGCAGCGGACATGGCCTCTAAGCAAAGGTTGGTGAAGTTGCCTTTTCAAGGACTTCTCCTATTTGGTGAGGAGTTAGAGAAAATTGTGAAAGGCCTGGGTGATCCAAAACCCCAGCGCTTGCCCGAAGATAGGCAGAGGCCTTCCTCTAAGGGCCAGGCAGTCCACTCCTCGTACAGACCTCGCTTCCGTGAAGCTAGAAGGTACCGCCCGGGGCGTTCTGCTGGGTTCACTTCTCGTGCCCGTGGTCAGCAGAGGAACTCCTTTCGCTCGGACAAGCGTTCCGCAGCTGGTGGCTCAAGACCAGGAGTTCAGGGGTGACCCTCTCAATGATGGTGCGCCGCCCCTCTCCTCGATGCCTGTCATCGGAGGACGGCTTTCCCTCTTTGTCGAGGAGTGGGCCAAGATTTCCTCAGATCAGTGGGTTCTGGACCTGATCAGAGATGGTTACAGAATAGAATTCAACACCCAAGTAAGAGACGTGTTTGTGGAGTTCCGATGCGGTTCTGCTGTCAAACGGGCGGCGGTGGAGGAGACTTTACAAGGTCTGATTCAGTTAGGGGCAGTGACCCCGGTGCCTCCCGCCGAGCAAGGCTGCGGCCGATACTCCATCTACTTTGTGGTGCCGTGAAAAGGTGGGTCCTTTCGCCCTATTCTGGACTTAAAAGAAGTGAATAAGTCCTTGAGAGTGCGGCATTTCCACATGGAATCCCTGCGCTCCGTCATTGCGGCGGTTCAGCCAGGAGAGTTTCTCACGTCTCTAGACCTGAAAGAAGCTTACTTGCACATTCCGATTTGGCCCCCGCACCAGAAGTTTCTGAGGTTTGCGGTGTTGGGAAAACATTTCTAGTTCAGGGCCTTGCCTTTTGGCCTCGCCACATCTCCCCGAACCTTTTCAAAGGTAATGGTGGTAGTAGCTGCTTTTCTCAGGCGAGAAGGTATCGGGGTTCACCCGTACCTAGACGACTGGCTCATCAGAGCAGACTCTGCAACAGAGAGCTTACAAGCTACAGCCAGAGTGGTCTCAGTACTGCAATCTCTAGGCTGGGTCGTCAATATGGCCAAAAGTCACCTGTCCCCTTCACAATCTCTAGAGTTTTTGAGGGCCAGGTTCGACACAGTCTCGGGCTATGTGTTCCTACCCGAGCCAAGGTGGTGCAAGCTTCAGAATCAGGTCTGTGTGCTCCTGAGGATGCCCCGCCCGCGAGCTTGGGACATTGTCCAGCTGCTGGGATCGATGACAGCCACGATGGAAGTGGTATCCTGGGCGAGAGCACACCTGAGACCTCTACAGTATTCCCTACTCCGGAGATGGTCTCCTATTTCTCAGGATTACCAATGCAGACTTACTTGGCTCCCTGCGGCCCGTCTCAGCATGGAGTGGTGGCTCTCGGACAGCATGTTGCGGCGAGGAATGCCGCTGACGCTCCCCGTTTGGTGCCTAGTGGTAACAGATGCCAGCCTGAAGGGCTGGGGGTCACACTGCAAGGGGAAGCATGCCCAGGGTCTATGGACACCCGAGGAGTCGGAGTGGTCCATCAACCGCCTAGAGTTGAAAGCGGTGTTTCAGGCGCTTCTGGCCTTTCAAGTGACCCTGGAAGGATTGGCTGTCAGAGTGATGTCGGACAACACGACAACGGTGGCCTATATAAATCGACAAGGCGGAACAAGGTGCAGAACACTAGCCGCGCAGGCCGAACTGATTTGCCACAGGGCCGAGCTGCATCTTCAGTGTCTGTCGGCAGCTCATATTGCAGGTCAGAGCAATGTGCAGGCCGATTATCTGAGCAGGCATCAGATCGATCCAGCAGAATGGAATCTGGCAGACGAAGTATTCCTGCAGATCTGTGCCAAATGGGGCAAGCCCGTGATGGATCTAATGGCGACAAGTGCCAATACCAAAGTCCCGTGCTTCTTCAGCAGACGGAGAGATCCTCGCTCGGCGGGGTTGGATGCCTTGGCTCAACCCTGGCCTCCGGGTCTACTTTATGTGTTTCCCCCATGGCCCTTGATAGGGCGCCTGCTCTTGCGGCTTCGGCTGCACTCAGGAGAAGTGGTCCTCATCGCCCCGGATTGGCCAAGGAGACCTTGGTATGCAGACCTCCGACAGATGCTCCTGGAGGCTCCTCTGCCGTTACCTCTGGTACCGAACCTGTTGACTCAGGGACCGGTAGCCATGGAGGACGCCAGCCGCTTTGGTCTTACGGCATGGCTATTGAGAGGGCGCAATTGAGGGATAAAGGTTATTCCAATAAAGTTATTTCCACTCTCTGCAAGCCCGCAAGCGGTCCACTTCCGTGGCTTATGCCAGGATTTGGTGCCTGTTTGAGTCTTGGTGTGCTTCCAGAGCCATTGTTCCAATGCGGGCTCCTGTCTCGCCGATTCTGGACTTTTTGCAGGAAGGTGTACAAAAAGGCTTGGCCTATAATTCCCTGTGGGTGCAGGTGGCAGCGTTGGCCTCCCTTCGTGGTAAGGTGGAAGGCGTGTCTTTGGCTGCTCACCCAGATGTGGCACGGTTTCTTAGAGGGGTGCTTCGGCTCCGACCTCCAGTGCGAGCACCCTGTCCAGCTTGGAACCTGGGGCTAGTTTTGAAAACCCTGCAGGCTTCTCCTTTTGAGCCGCTTCGGCGAGCATCGGAGAAAGACTTGACACTGAAGGCCGTTTTTCTGGTGGCCATTACCTCGGCGAGACGGGTGTCAGAGCTCCAGGCGCTGTCCTGTAGAGACCCATTTCTGCAATTTTCAGAGTCCGGAGTCACGGTTCGGACCGTGCCTTCCTTTATGCCTAAGGTGGTTTCAGCCTTTCACTTAAACCAGCCTATTTTCTTGCCCTCTTTTTCAGAGGAAGAGTTTCCAGAATCTTTTGGGCAACTGCACCTTTTGGATGTGCGCAGGACTCTGCTGCAGTATCTGCGAGTTACTAACTCTTTCAGGACTTCTGATCATCTGTTTGTTTTGCTATCTGGTTCTCGCAGAGGGTCTCCAGCATCTAAGGCCACTATTGCCCGCTGGCTCAAAGAAACTATCTTTTTAGCTTATCTGCTGGCCGGCAGGGTTCCGCCTTTAGCCTTTAAGGCACATTCTACTAGAGCGATTTCTTCCTCTTGGGCTGAAACTGGAGCACTCTCTCTTCAAGAGATATGCAGTGCAGCAACATGGGCTTCTAAGCTCTCCTTTGCCCGACATTACAGGCTGGATGTGGCTGCCAGGAGGGATGCGCGTTTTGGTGCACAAGTGCTAGCGTGTGGTGTGGCTTGTTCCCACCCTATCTAGGCATTGCTTTGTTACATCCCATACGTAATGGCTTCATCTGCTTGATGACAAGGAAGGGAAAATTAGGTTCTTACCTTGGTAATTTTCTTTCCTTTAGTCATAGCAGATGAAGCCATGAGCCCTCCCTGTATGATTGTCTGTATGCTGTGAATCTGTTTTTCAGGTTCTGTTCTAATTTCCTGAAGTTCCTTCCTTGGGAGAAAGTTGGAAAACAATCTTCAGGATTCATGTTCAGTTTAAATTTAGGAGGATGTGTTCATTCCCTCCAGCATGTTTTGGAGAATGTGTTGATTCTCTCCAGGAGGCGCGTGTGTTCCCCTCCAGTTCTATAAATAGGAGGATGAGTTCATTCCCTCCAGTGTGTTGGGAGGATGTGTGATTCCCTCCAGGAGGCGCGTGTGTTCCCCTCCACTTATACAATAAGGAGGATGAGTTTATTCCCTCCAGGAGGATGTGCATTCCCTCCTTTATGAGTTCATGCCCTTGTGATGGGCCATCGTTCGCTGTGAGGAAAGCTCTTGTGATTCCCATTGCAGTTTGCCATACTGCTTTGGAAGCTTCAAATACTGAAGAGGCAGTGGAGCTAGCTGGCCAAGAGGGCACTGTGAAAGTTTGAGTGCTCTCTATCTCCCCTGCTGGTTGATGGACATAACCCATACGTAATGGCTTCATCTGCTATGACTAAAGGAAAGAAAATTACCAAGGTAAGAACCTAATTTTCCCATAGAATGAATCCTTTGCTAATTCTCTATTTGAAATTCAAATGTCACCGACCAACACTAATAGAAGAGGAACCAATGTGGTCTCAAATGACATTCACATCTGTGGATTAATTTTATATTCACCCCGATTCATGACCTACAAAGAATCTAGAAAAAAATGACAAAGCTAATAATAAAAAACATATTTCAAATCCTGGGACACTCTAAAACCATAGTATCCAGCTAGCTGAAATAAAGCAAACTAGCATTCTTCTCTGTGTATTGAGGCTGCATGATAACTCCTAGGTTCTCCTACTGCTACTGTTGCAATTATTTAATGACTAGTAAAAAAGGCCCGTTTCTGATGCAAATGAAACGGGCGCTAGTTTGAGAGAGTGTATGTGAGAGTAACTGTGTGAGAGAGAGAGAGAGAGTGAATGTGCGAGTGTGTGTGAGAGTGAGTGAGTCTGGGTGTGAGTGTGTCTGTGAGAGAGAGAGAGTGTGTGTGTGAGAATGAGTGTGTGCAAGTGCATATGTGAGACAGTGTGAGAGAGAGTGTGTTTCACACATACAGTGTGTGTGAGAGAGACAGTGTGTGTGAGACACAGACTCTCTGTGAGACTGAGTGTATGAGACCAAGAGAGTGTGTGAGTGATTGTGTGACACATAGAGGGTGAATGTGATACAGTGTGAGACATAGAGTGTGTGAGAGACAGTGTGTGAGAGTGAGAGAGAGAAAGACATTGACTGTGAGAGAGAGTGTGTGAGAGAGAGAGTGTGTGTGTGACAGAGATACCTCCCTCCCTCTCCCTGGTGTCAAGTCCCCCCTCTCTCTCTCTCTGGTGTCTGAGCGTTACTGTGCAGGACGCTGAGCTCTGGCTGTGCTTCAAGGAACTGACCAATCCTATTTAATAGAATGCACCTCCAACATTCTGAAGCCGAGAAACCTCGTGTGGTTGGTCACTTCTGCTTGTGACGAATCCGGAAGTACGTGATGTCAATTCAGGAGATGGATACAGAGAGTGTATGAGACCAAGCGAGTGTGTGAGTGACTGTGTGGCACATAGAGAGTGAATGTGATACAGTGTGAGACAGAGTGTGTGAGAGTGAGAGTCAGAAAGACATTGTATATGAGAGAGAGAGTGTGAGCCGTGCCCTCCCAATCCATGGCCATCTGTCCCCTGCCCCCTCCATTCATCCTTTTCCAGCAATTCCCCTCTGTCCCTGAGCCCTGCCCTCCCAATCCATGGCCATCCATGTTTGTCTGTCACCTGCCCCCTCCATTCATCCCTATCCTGCATTTCCCCTCTCTGCCTGAGGCCTGCTCTGCAATCCATATCCATCCATGCCCATCTGTCCCCTCCATTCATCCCTATCCAGCAATTCCCCTCTCCCTGAGTCCTGCCCTTCCAATCCATGCCCATCCATGCTCATCTGTCACCTGGCCCCTCCATTTTTCCCTATCCAGCATTTCCCCTCTCTGCCTGAGGCCTGCTCTGCAATCCATATCCATCCATGCCCATCTGTCCCCTCCATTCATCCCTATCCAGCAATTCCCCTCTCCCTGAGTCCTGCCCTTCCAATCCATGCCCATCCATGCTCCTCTGTCACCTGGTCCCTCCATTTTTCCCTATCCAGCATTTCCCCTCTCTGCCTGAGGCCTGCTCTGCAATCCATATCCATCCATGCCCATCTGTCCCCTCCATTCATCCCTATCCAGCAATTCCCCTCTCCCTGAGTCCTGCCCTTGCAATCCATGCCCATCTGTCACCTGGCCCCTCCATTTTTCCCTATCCAGCATTTCCCCTCTCTGCCTGAGGCCTGCTCTGCAATCCATATCCATCCATGCCCATCTGTCCCCTCCATTCATCCCTATCCAGCAATTCCCCTCTCCCTGAGTCCTGCCCTTCCAATCCATGCCCATCCATGCTCCTCTGTCACCTGGTCCCTCCATTTTTCCCTATCCAGCAATTTCCCTCTCTCCCTGAGTCCTGCCCTCCCAATCCATGCCCATCCATGCTCCTCTATCCCCTGCCGCCTCCATTCATCCTTTTCCAGCAAGTCCCCTCTCGCCCTTCCATGTTCCCCCCCCCCCCTTCGCATCCATGCTACGCTCTCTCCCATGTCCCAGCCTGGCCCGCCCTCTTCTCCCCCCCCCCCTTCGCATCCATGCCCCCCCCTTCGCATCCATGCATCCTGTTTTTTTTTTTTATTCTTTTTAACTTTACCTCCGTGGCGGTTCGTGCAGCGAAGCGTCAGGGAAGGAGGCGGCGCTCCCGACGTCTAGCTTTCCCTCTTCGCTGTGTTCCGCCTTGTTTTGAAGGCGGAACACAGGAGGGAAGGCTAGACGTCGGGAGCGCCGCCTCCTTCCCTGACGTTTCGCTTCCGGATTTGTTTGTTTTCTCGCGAGGGCGGGGCAGAGACGGCAGGCTGAACCCTTCAGCCTCAGCCTGGGAGTGACGTCAGATGGCTTCAAGGCTTCAGGCTTCAAGGCTTCAGGCTTCCGGCTTCAAGTTTCCGGCTTCACAGAACTGAGGCTTCCGGCTTCAAGTTTCTGGCTTCACAGAAGGTGGCTTCAGAACGTTGAGGGTGCGTTTTATTATATTAGATAATTCTGAGTCAAGGCACTTGGAGATATTACCGGTAAGAGACTACACTGTACCTTTTAAAACTGTTGATCTTCTTCGGCAGCAAACAGGCGCAACCAATGAGTACACTGCTCCCATGAGCCCCACAGCCTACCCTCTGGCATATTTCCATCTCTGTGGAAACAGGAAGTTGCGTCACTGGGAAGGCTGTGCAGCTGTTGTAGTCAATGTCACTGGCTGCTTATTCTCGCTGCTGGCGAAGAACAACAGTTTTAAAAGGTATGCGGGGGAATCGAACTATCCAATTAAAAGAAAATTGATATGAATTGCAAATTGGACAGCACCAATACGCAGGGTCCTGTGCTGATTACTGCTGCTGGTGCTTTCGTGCACATAAGTGTATGTGTGTGTTTCGGAGGAGGGGGGAGTGGATGAGGTAAGGGAGGGCAATAGAGGTCTGCTAGTGATTGGACATATTGGATAAAAGTTTGGTAAATGCTGGGCTTAGCTCTGGGAAGCAGGCTGAAAGCTAGATACTCAGCTTCTATCAGATGTAGACTTAGTGAATAAAAATATAAAACCTAAACCACAAAATTAAAACCACGTTGAAAAGCAGTATTTGATGCGACTATTCTGTTTGTGCACGTGAAAGATGTGAGTACAAAGTGCAAGTTTATGTCAAGCTGTACCAGCTGTGCATGACCTTTGGTGAATCTCTTCATAAAGACAGTTAATAAATCCCATTAAATAAATTAAAATCACTGATGTCTGGTTTTTTTTTTTCAGTTTGGGTGACTGCAGGGCTTACTGTTGGCAATATCAGCTGTTCCTTGCTACTCCTTCAGTTGACTTTGTTCTCTGATTGTGTCTGGGTTGATTTACTTTATTGTTTCCTAGGAGAGTCTTGAGCAGTTAGGGTCAGTGTCTCTCGTGCTCCCTCAGAACAAACTGGTGTAGGGAGGTGAGGGACTCAGAATAGACAGGGCTGTGTAGAGCTCCCACGATAACTATTGTGTGTGTTTGTTAGCAGAGACGCCCCTGTGTCTCAGTATACAGTTTTTCAGTTTCTGGGCTAGAACATGCTTTTTTTCCTCAGTCCCTGGGGTTTCTGTGCTGTTGTCCTAGGTGTGTGTGTTTGTTTCTTCTGTCTCTCAGTTTCTGGGCTGGGCAGGAAAGGCTATACATAGTTCCCAGCAACCTAGGTGCCTGTCTTCTGTCTCACTGCAACTGAGCTGTGACACACAAGTCTACCAAGTAGTAGGGTGCCAATGTCTCTCTCTTTCCATCTTCCTCTGTCTTATATGTGATTTTTGTCTGTTTTTTCCCCTGCCTTGATTGCATTCCAGAGAAAAGTGGCTTCCCCCACCCTGTCTGGGAAATACAAGAAGCACTCTATTCAGCCTGTGTCTGAGGGACTCTGTCTCTGTGGCCTTATTCCAAGGGGCTGTGTTCTTCATGGCATCAGAGGCTCTTCATTCACACTTTTCCTCTGGCCCAGTGCAACATCCCTTTTCTTAGTGTCAGCTCCACTGTTCTAAACCAATGGGTGTTATCCCTTCCTAACGTATCGCCAAAAAATAAGAATGGAAAAAAACTTCCACTGCAATTGGAAAGGGAGAAGAAAGGGCTGGAAGAAAACAAATCCTGCTCCAACACGAGCCGTGTTTCGGCAATAAAAGCCTTCCTCAGGGGTCTATGCTGTCAGTACCACATCAAAATTTTGGAGAAAAGTGTATTAAAGGTGAAATTCAGTCACCAAATATAGGACTAACTGAAAACACCAAGCGCACAAGAAATACTGCCTGCAAAGAACAATAAGAGTCCGTAGTCCATAGGCTGTCATTCTCTGGAGTGTGATTTTATTTTCAAAGTTGCCTGTATGCTGTTTTTTTTTTTTGCCTGCAATTGTGGCTTCCTTAGTATCCCTCCAGACCGGACCAGGATTGGATTGATGGTTGTGTACGCCTACCAGCAGGTGGAGACTGAGGAAGTTCTGAGACTAGAGAGCCAATGAGAGCTCTGGCCATATGTCACTAGCCTCAATATTTCTCAGTCTCCCAGCAGGTAGGAGTTGAGCCTTTTAGTCTCTCTCTTTCTTTGTGTCAGCATTATTTATTATTTTATTATTCTATTTTCCTTCTGTGCCTGGGGAATTCTATTTAAGATATTCCTTTCTGCCTCTGGGGTGTTATGCTCGGGTGTCCCGAGTCCCTACCCACCTCCCGTCATTTTCTAGGGAAGGGCTACCCTTTCTGTGGAAAGGTGTACTGCCTTTGGGAGAGGCAGCCACATTTGTTTAAACAATTTTTTCCCCAGTCTGTTAAGGAGCAGTCAGTTCTGTAACAGAGGGAGTTTGATCAGCTGTTTAAAAATAATAAAAAGTTTCAGAATCTCTGAACTTGATGCCTCAGGTCTTTAACGGGCAGTTCTTTGTTTTATTTGGGTGTTTTTGCTTGACAGAGTCCCATTTTCTTTTCGTTGCGGTGTCTAGTTAAAAAAAAAAAGGAGCGCACATCGTTTCGTCTCTCGGGTACGCTCTCCTCCGGTATGGCGGAGAAATTGAAGCGCTGTTTAGTATGCCAGCACCGTGGAGTGGGCGCTTTTACAAAAACCCAATTTTGTACTGTAGTTCAAGATCCTTCGCCTTCTGTTCCGCCGTCAGTCTCTTTCTCTGCCACTTCTTCGCATCCCGTCGCGGTTTCCTCAGACGTGTCTGTTGCAGCTCCAGATACGGGAACCGTGAAAGTGTTGCGAACGGACGCAATTTTGAATTTAGCTGTCTCTACTCCTCGTGAGTGTTCTGCTTCTCGTTCTTCAGCAGTGTTAGGGGAAGCGGAGACAGGGATTCTAGTACAGTCTGGAGGGACTCAGGAAGGGGGGTTTCTTCCTGAGTTTGTCCTCCAGATGTACCAGGCATTTTTAATGAAAAAGGCTGGGTCAGCAGCAGCAGTGTCACCAGACCTCCTCTATTCCTCCTGCAAAAAAGTCTAGAGGCTGTGATTCTCAGACAGATTTTTATTTTGATCAAGATTAGGAGATTCCTTTATTAGAGGAGGATGATGTCTTAGCTGAGGATGTTTGGGAGGATCAATCTCCTATTGATCCTGAGGCTGTCTCTTTTTCCCAAGGGGAAGATCCCTCTGTAGCTAGAGTATTTCATAAGGATGATTTGCAAGAGCTTATCTCTGTGGTTTCCTCTACTTTACATTTTGAGGACCAACCTCCAGTTTCAGAAGTCCGTAAGGTTGACCTATTGGTTAAAGGCACTAGAGCTTCTAGAAGAACTTTTCCTATGCATCAGGATATTTGGGATGTTATTAAAGCTCAGTGGGAAGTTCCAGACTCCCCTTTTCGACCAGCCAGATCTATGTCCCTCCTTTATCCAGTGCCGGAAGTAGACAAAGCTATTCTTAAGGTTTCGGTGGTCGATGCGGTGGTTTCGGCGGTTACCAAGCGTAACACGGTCCCTGTGGATGGAGGAACAGCTCTTCAGGATGTTCAGGACAGAAGTTTGGACTCTCTTCTCAAGAATAGTTTTGATGTTTCGTCTTTGGCAGTGCAAGCGGCTATTTGTGGTTCTTTGGTGGCCAGAGCCTGTTTTCGCTGGGCTGAGAGAGTCCTGGATAGGTCTTCGGACGATATTGCTGTTATAGATGCAGAGGTAGCTAAGATTGAAACGGGTTCTGCATTTTTGGCAGATGCCTTGAATGATCTGTTAAGAGCATCTTCTAAATCCTTAGCTTTGGGTGTTGCAGCTCGTCGATGTCTTTGGTTATGAGGTTGGTCGGCGGATGCGGCTTCTAAGTCCAAACTCAGTAAGTTTCCGTTTAGGGGCTCTTTTTTTTATCTGGAGAAGACTTGGATAAGTTGGTGCATTCTTTGAGAGAATCTAAGGTTCCTCGCCTTCCAGAGGATAGGCCTTGTTTATCTGGTTGGGGTTCTTTATTTGGTCGTGGTAGGGTGAGAGATTTTCGTAGATTTCATACTGGACGAGGAGCTCAGGCTCAGAGGTCTCATTTTTTTCAGTAGAACTCAGTCCTTTCGCGGTTTCTGTAGAGGAGGTAGTCTCAGGCGCTGGTTTTCGTACCCCCTTCCGCGCTTCCCAATGAAGGTGTGAGGGCCTCTCCTCTGGTTCCTGTAGGAGCTCGGCTTTCCAGTTCTATCAGAGGTGGGCCCACATTACTTCAGATCAGTGGGTCTTGGAAGTTATTCGCGAAGGTTATGCCTTAGAATTCGCAAGGCCTCTTTCAGACGCCTTTCTGGAGTCTCCCTGTCGCTCTCGTCAAAAGGCACGTGTAGTTCAGGAGACTCCACAAAGGCTCTTAGATCTTTAGGCTATTTGTTCAGTCCCTCCTTCTGAGTACAGACAGGGTCGTTATTCCATTTACTTTGTGGTACCCAAGAAGGAGGGGTCCTTTCGACCAATTTTAGATCTCAAAGCTGTCAATCAGGTAGAGTCACAAGTTTTCGAATGGAGACTCTTCGATCTGTTATAGTGGCAGTTTGGACTGGAGAGTTTCTAACAGCCTTAGATCTTCATATTCCTATTCGGCCTGCTCACCACAAGGTTTTGAGGTTTGCGCTTCTAGGTCGCCATTTCCAGTTTCGAGCTCTACCCTTTGGCCTAGCAACAGCTCCGCGCACTTTCACCAAGGTTATGGTCGTGGTAGCAGCAGCTCTCAGGAAGCAGGGAATCCTAGTCCACCCGTACCTAGACTACTGGTTGATCAGGGCAAAGTCTTATCAAGAGAGTCGCCAGGTTATGGATCAGGTGGTAAATTTTTTACAGTCTCTAGGTTGGGTGGTAAATGTAGACAATAGTCGTCTGGTTCCTTCTCAGTCTCTGGAGTATTTGGGGGTTACCTTCGACACGGCTCAGGGGCGAGTTTTTCTTCCTCGGGGCAGAATTGTCAAACTGCGCTCTCGGATACTAAACTTACTCCACGAACGTGACCTTTGTGCTCGAGATTATCTTCAGGTCCTGGGGTCCATGGCAGCGACGATAGAGGTAGTTCCATGGGCCAGAGCTCATATGAGATCTCTACAATTGTCTCTGCTGTCCCGGTGGTCCTCTCAGACGGACTCTCTTCTAAAGAGGTTACCTCTCAGGTCACAGGAGCGCAGTTCTCTTTTCTGGTGGCTACGAACAAAGAATCTTGTGACAGGAATGCCGCTGGAGTTTCCTAAGTGGGTAGCCTTAATGACAGATGCCAGTCTCAGAGGCTGGGGAGCCCATTGCTTGGGCAGGTGGACCCAGGGTCTCTGGTCTCCTCTGGAGGCGTCCAAATCCATCAACATTTTGGAGACCAGAGCTATTCAGCTGGCTCTACAGGAATTTCGTTCCCTCCTGGTGGGCAAGGCAGTATGAGTTCTCTCGGACAATGCCACGGCGGTAGCTTATGTCAACTGCCAGGGGGGAACGAAGAGCTGTCTTTTGAGTCACGAGACGGCGAGGCTCATGGCGTGGGCAGAAGTTCACCTTTATGCCATTTCAGCCTCCCATGTAGCAGGAATCGAAAACATTCAGGCAGATTTTCTCAGTCGGCATACTCTCAATCCAGGGGAATGGTCTCTCAGCGATTGAGCGTTTCAGTTGATAGTAGCGAAGTGGGGCACTCCAGTCCTAGATCTGTTCGCTTCCAGTCTCAATTCAAAGGTTCCTCGATTTTTCAGTCGCCGAAGGGACGTAAAGGTTGCGGGAATAGACGCCCTCTTACAGAGGTGGCCGTCCGGTCTCCTTTACACGTTTCCTCCGTGTCCTCTCTTAGGTCGCCTCCTGCAGCAGATCGCAGAACACGGGGGTCCGGTAGTTCTGGTGGCTCAAGACTGGCCTCAACGTCCTTGGTACGCGGACCTTCAGCGTCTTTGGTCGCCGGCTCCTCTTCGTCTTCCGGTTCACAAATCCCTGCTGTTGCAAGGGCCAATTCCACATCCAGACCCGGCTCGATTTTGTCTTACGGCTCTTGAACGAGCTCGATTAACAAAAGAGATTATTCGATTCCAGTAATTGTTAACATGTTGCGGTCTTGTCGGCGCTTCACCTCTCTAAATTATACCCGCACTTGGAGGATTTTTGAAGCTTGGTGTGAAGAGGCTGGTATTTCTCCATTTCGAGCTTCTGTAGCACAGATGTTGGATTTTTTGCAGCGCGGATTTGAGAAAGGTTTGTCCCTCTCTACTCTGAAGGTTCAGGCGGCAGCTCTTTCCTGTTTCAGAGGTCGAATTCGAGGTAAGACCTTAGCTAGTCTTCCCGATGTCGTCCGTTTTTTGAAGGGAGTTAGTCTTCTTCGCCCTCCAGGTAGATCGATTTTTCCATCGTGGGATCTTAATATTGTTCTTTCGGCCCTAACTGGTCCTCCTTTTGAGCTGTTGTCTGATCCTTCTCTTAAGGATTTGACTCTTAAAGTGGTGTTTTTAGTGGCCATAGCTTCAGCAAGGAGGGTTTCAGAGTTGCAAGCTTTTTTCTGCAGATCTGCATTTTTGGAATTTTCTAAGGAGTGAGTGGTTCTACGTCCGGTTCCTTCTTTCCTGCCTAAGGTGGTTTCTCGTTTTCATCTTTCTCAATCGGTTATTCTTCCGGTTTTGGGATCCTTCTCAGGCTCGGAGGAGCAGAGGAAGTTGCGTACTTTGGATGTTAAGAGAGTGCTTAGACGCTATCTCGCAGTTACTGAGGACTTTCGTCGCATGGATCATCTTTTCGTTCTTGTTGCTGGTTCCCGCAAGGGGTTGGCTGCTTCTAAGCCCACGTTATCTCGATGGATTAAGGAAATGATAGCTTGCAGGTAGAGCGGTCCCAGAAAATGTTAAAGCTCATTCCACGAGGGGGCAGGCAGCTTCTTGGGCGGAGTGCTTCTTGGTACCTCCAGCGGATATTTGTAAGGCAACAACGTGGTCCTCTCTCTTCATTCTTTTTCTAAACATTACAGACTTGATGTACAGTGCCGGCAGGAGGGTATCTTTGCGTCTCGAGTACTTACAGCGGGCTTGCTAGGGTCTCTCCCATAGGACTACTGCTTTGTTACTTCCCATCAGTCCAATCCTGGTCCGGTCCGGAGGGATGCTAAGGAAGTAGAAATTAGGCCTTACCTGCTAATTTTCTTTCCTTGAATCCCTCCGGACCGGTCCAGGCCCCTCCCATGTTCTTTCAACTCTTCAGAATTTCTTTCTTCTGTTTCAGTGAGTTAGTTCGTTTATCAGAAACGGAGTTGTTTTCTAAGTTTATGCATATAAAAACAAAAAAAAAACAATTTATAATATATATATATCATTTTATGTGGGCCATACCACTTCTCTGGTGAGAGTTGCTGGTGTGCTCTAATACACGGCTTGGCCGTTAGTTAAGCACATTCAATAAGTGCTTGGTGGCTGCTTTGATTTCACAGTGCACAGAAGGGTCTTCTTTCTTTCTTTTCTGCTTTGTTAGTCAAATACTGAGGCTAGTGACATATGGCCAGGGCTCTCATTGGCTCTCTGGTCTCAGAACTTTCTCAGTCTCAACCTGCTGGTAGGCGTACACAACCATCAGTCCAATCCTGGTCCGGAGGGATTAAAGGAGAGAAAATTAGCAGGTAAGGCCTAATTTCTACTTAGATTTTTGTCCATTCATTATGTTTGTTGGCAACTAGGGTGTATACTTTTTTAACATTTATTGTGAATGAAGATATTCTATAGAGTCCCTGACAGCCCTTTTGGGTGAAACACAGCCTGTGTTGGGCACTTTTTATTGAGGTGTTTACCCTATAAATAAAGATTGATTGGTATTATTGTCTGATCCACTCTGTTTGTCTCCACATCTTTTGTTAAGGAAATGGCTGATGCCATTCCATTTCTTGTAGAAGTGGAGGATGAGCCCAGGGCCAAGATGCTTGAGGTCCTGGACTATACATCTCCTCCTAAGGAGGCTATGACATCTCCTCTCCAGGAGGTACTCAAGGAAGTCTTCGTTAAGAACTGGGCGTCCCCTCTGTCGGTCTCTGTCGTGCCCAAGAAGATTGACACCCAGTATCGTAGTAAACCTGGTTTTATTAGGCCTCAGTTACCTTACAATTCCATGGTGGTGGAATCCGCTCTCAAGAGAGCCAGGAGTACTAGAGACTATACCTCGGCAAACCCAGGCAGAGAAGCTGGAACCCTGGATTCTTTTGGGAGGAAGATGTATCAGGCTTCAATGCTCATGTCCTGCATACAATCCTGCCAGCGTTTTATGAGCGTCTACTTGCGAAACTCAGTGAGACAGCTGTCGTACTTGGTGGATGCACTTCCTCCGGACTATGCGGAGCCTTTTCACCAGTTGCTCAAGCATCAGAAGGCGTGTCGAAAGTTTTTTGCCAGGGGCACTTAAGACACTTTAGATGTGGCATCCAGGATCTCTGCCCAAAGTATAACAATGCGCAGACTCTCATGGCTGTGTGTTTCTGACTTGGAAGAGGTTGGTGGATGCCCATTGCCGGGGGATATCCTTTTTGGAGAGAAGGTTGAGGAGGTCGCTGACCAAATCAAGAAACACACATTGATACAATCTCTTCTCTCTCTTGCTGGGCGCCTTCTGCATCCTCCTCCTCAGCTAAGAGGAATTTTGGCAAGCCGAGGAGTGGTTCCTACTACTATCCTAGGTGTAGGTATAATCCTGCGGCTTGCCAGCCTACTGAGGCTCAGCCCCAGCATGCTTGATCACGTCAACAGTGTGTGCCTAAGACCCCTGCTGCTCCCCAGGCAAAGCAAGGGATCGGCTTTTGACTGGCTCCAGCAGAGCATAGCTGCAGTAACAGAATCTGTCCCAGACGACTTGCCTGTTGAGGGAGGTTAACATTTTTTTCACCAAAGGTGGCCTCTTATAACCTCTGATCGGCGGGTTCTTCAAATAGTCCATCTTGGGTAAGCCCTTAATTGGCATCTCAAATCTCCAAATTGCCCACCGAGAGCTCATTCATTCAGCTCAACACAGGCAGGTACTTGCAGAGGAAATCTCAGCCCTTCTGGAGGCTCATGTGGTCGAACCCGTTCCACCGGGGAAAGAAGGGCAGGGATTCTATTCCAGGTACTTCCTTTTGCAGAAAAAACCCGGGGGGATTCATCCCATCCTAGACCTAAGGGCCCTGAACAAATTCTTAGTCCAAGAAAAGTTCAGGATGGTTTCCCTGGGCACCCTTCTCCCAGTGATTCAGAAAGACAATTGGCTATGCTCTCTGGACTTAGGATGCATATATTCACATCCTGATACTTCCAGCCCACCGGAACTATCTTCGATTTTGGCTGGGAGCACATCACTTTCAGTACCGTGTGTTGCCTTTAGGCCTTGAATCAGCTCCCATGGTTTTCACCAAATGTCTAGTGGTAGTTGCGGGAGTCCATGTGTTCCCGTACCTAGACTATTGGCTGGTGAAGAGCGCCTCTCTGGATGGAGCTCAGGAGTATATGCAGGTGACTATTTGGGTGCTCGAGCTACTAGAGTTCGTTTTAAACTACCCCAAGTCCCATTTTCACCCTGTTCAGAGGGAGTTCATGGTGGTTTGAGCATCCAAAGTTCGAACCTTTCAGCTTGGCATATGTTGAGATTGTTGTGGTTTCCACAGTGTATGTTACACCTATGACACATCTTCACATGAGATCAGCTCAGTGGACCTTAGCTTCTCAGTGGTATCAAGCTACAGGAAGTCTGGAAGATGTCATCAGAGTGTCCCCGGAGCTCGTATGCTCCCTTCAGTGATGGACCATTTGATCCAGTTTGATACTGGGACTTCCATTCCAAATTCCTCAGCCACAAAAAATGCTGATGGCGGATGCATCTCTCCGAGGATGGGGAGCTTATGTCGATGGGCTTCACACTCAAGGAACTTGGCCCTCAGGAAACGAATCTACAGATCAATCTCCTGGAGCTCCAGGCAATCTCTCTGTTTCAGGAGGCCATTTGGATGTGGCATTCGGCTCGCCACCATGGCATGTTTCTTTGAGCCACCTATCTAGCGGGCACAAACAACACCCTGGCCGACAGACTGAACAGGATAATGCAACCTCACGAGTGGTCGCTCAACATGGGTATAGCCCGCAAGATCTTCCGAGCGTGGGGCACTTCCTCGGTGGATCTTTTTTGCCACTCAGATAAACCACAAGATCCCTCAGTTATGATCCAGGCTTCAGGTCCACAACAGACTAACATCAGGTGCCTTTCTCCTCAATTGGGGGACAGGTCTTCTGTATGCGTATCTTGTAGGAAAAACTTTGTTGAAACTCAAGCAAGACCGTGGAACCATGATTCTGATTGCGTTATACTGGCCATGGCAGACTTGGTTCCCTCTTCTGGAATTATCCTTCGAAGAACCATGGACATTGGAGTGTTTTCCAACCCTCATCACAATGAAGGGTCGCTTCTACATCCCAACCTCCAATCTCTAGCTCTCACAGCTTGGATGTTGAGAGCCTAGAATTCACTTCCTTAGGTCTTTTGTAGGGTGTCTCCCATGTCTTTCTGGCTTCCAGGAAAGATTCCACTAAGAGGTGTTACTCTTTTAAATGGAGGCTTGCTGTCTGGTGTGAGAGCAAGGCCATAGATACCCTTACTTGCCCTACATAGACCCTGCTTGAATACCTTCTACACTTATAAGACTCTGGTCTCAAGACCTACTCCTTAAGGATTCACCTTAGTGCAATTAGTGTTTATCATCAACAGCCTCTACTTGTTTGGTTCATGAGAGGTTTGTTTTTGTCAAAGCCCCCTGTCACACCTCCACCAGTGTCATGGGATCTCATCGTTATTCTCACCCAGCTGATGAAAGCTGCTTTTGAGCCACTGAATTCCTGCTATCTGAAGTACTTGACCTGGAAGATCGTTTTCTTGGTGGCTGTTACTTCAGCTCGTAGGGTCAGTGAGCTTCTGGTTCTAGTGGTGGATGCATCTTATACTAAGTTTCATCACAACAGAGTAATCCTCCACACTCACCCTAAGTTCCTGCCGAATGTGGTGTTGGAGCAGAGATGTAACAAAAAAAAAAAAAAAAGCAACATGAAATAATGGATCAAGTGTTTATTTCAGTATGATTTAGCACAGTAGAGCTGCTGATTATTTGTATTCAAATTTAAATCACTATTTGGATGAATACAAATAATGTATATGGCCACTATTCATGCCTGAATTGAATACAAATAGGGACTAGGGCTCCCTGGATGGTTCAGGTTCCTGATGTTTTGGGTTTTCTTCAGCAGGGCCTATAACTGGGTACTGGCTTTGAACTCCCTGAGGGTTCAGGTGACTGTGCTGTCAAGCTTTCAGGATAAGGGGATCTCTCTGTCTTTGCTTAGAGTGCAGGCGGATTTTCTCAGTCTGAATCGGCTGGAAGCCGGGGAGTGGGAACTCTTTCCGTCAGCCTTCCAACAGATTGTAGACCATTGTGGAGTTCCCGTGATAGATCTGATGGCTCACACGTCCAATGCCAAGGTGGCTCGATTCTTCAGCAGAGGCAGAGAGGTCGGGTCTGAGGGCATAGATGCTCTTCTTCAGCCATGGCCGACGGAACTCCTATATATTTTTTCCCCGTGGCCGATGATAGGTCGTGTGGTGGCCAGGATATCTCGGCATCCGGGACGGGTGATTCTGATTGCTCCAGATTGGCCCCGGCGTCCATGGTATGCGGATCTCATTCGGTTGCTGATAGACGAACCGTTCTGTTTGTCCCATCTATCGGAACCTCTGATCCAGGGCCCGGTGGTAATGCAAGATCCAGTTCCATTTGCGATTACGGCCTGGCTATTGAGAGGTCGCGTTTGAGACGTAAGGGTTACCCGGAGACAGTCATACGGACGATGTTGCAGGCTCGAAAACGTTCGACGTCTACCGCGTATGCCAGAGTATGGAGGACCTTTGTGTCTTGGTGTTCCGAGGTGGGACTGTCTGCGCAATCCGCTTCTCTGGGGTCTATTTTGGCCTTTTTGCAACAGGGAATGGATAAGGAATTGTCGTTGAGCACATTAAAAGTCCAAGTGGCGGCTTTGGCATACTTTCGGGGGAGATTAGGGAAGCATTCCTTGGCCTCTCACCCAGATATAGTGCGTTTTCTCCGTGGGGTAGGACATATGAGACCTCCTAGAGATCCGGTGATCCCTGCCTGGAATTTGAATTTGGTACTCAGAGCATTACGGCGGCCGCCGTTTGAGCCTTTGGCTAAATCTTCTCTAAAAGATCTCACTTTGAAAACAGTTTTTCTGGTAGCTATGGCTTCAGCTCGACGGGTGTCGGAGATTCAGGCACTTTCGTGTAGAGACCCCTTTCTCCGTTTTTTAGAAGCGGGAGTATCGGTTCAGACGGTACCATCCTTTGTTCCTAAGGTAGTTTCACGGTTTCATGTTAACCAGGAAGTGGTGTTACCTTCTTTCAGACGCGAAGATTATCCTGACTCATATCGGGATCTCTGTTGTTTGGATGTGCGGAGAGTACTGCTGCGCTACCTGGAGGCGACTAATCCATTTTGGAAGTCAGACCACCTATTTGTTCTGTTTGCGGGTAGTAGAAAGGGAAGCATGGCTTCTAAGGCTACAATTGCTAGATGGTTTAAGGAGGCGATTGAGTCAGCGTACCTTATAATGGGGAAGATTTCGCCTCTTCACATTAAGGCATATTCCACACGGGCTGAGGCGGCATCGTTTGCAGAATCCAGTATGGTGCCGTTAGAAGACATTTGTAAAGCGGCAACTTGGTCATCGGTACATACATTTGCAAAGCACTACCGTATTGATGTGGGCGCGCGACGGGAAGCGGCTTTCGGGGCGTCGGTTTTGGCGGCCGGAGTGCTACGGTCCCACCCTTGATGAAGATTGCTTAGGTACATCCCACAAGTCTCTGGATTGATCTGAGGGGACGCTATGGAAGGTAAAATTATGTCTTACCTGATAATTTTCTTTCCATTAGTCCCTCAGATCAATCCAGAGCCCCTCCCTGGGATTAGTTCTCGCGCTATTGGAATCTGTACACTTCAGTCATTTTGTTCACGTTCCTGTTATTAGTTGAACTGTTACAGGTTTAGTATAAGTTGAAGTTTGTGTATTCTGTTTCATAGCAGCTCGGAGGATTCTCCATGCTTTGGCTGCTTTTGTAGAGGCAGGAGACTAGTTTATGGTTTTATTTCCTACTGCTTTGGTATCGTATACTGAAGTTTGAGTGGCTGCACATGCTCAGTTGAGGCAAACTTCTGAGTTCTCTCTATCTAACCTGCTAGAGGAGGGACATAACCACAAGTCTCTGGATTGATCTGCGGGACTAATGGAAAGAAAATTATCAGGTAAGACATAATTTTACCTTAATTGGTCATTAAATCAGACTGCCCTGGTAAGAGTGCCTAGCTCTTGAAAGCTAGTCACAGATTGTTTGCTAAAAGGGTCTCTCCTACAATCTGTTTGCTCATCTGCGTATAAGAGGGAGCTTGTATGTTTGGGTGATAATTGTCCACGTTCTGCTGCTGTGTGCTGGTGGAAGAGTCCACAAACTTCAGCTGATCAGAGACTCCCTTTTTGGATGGAGCAGCTGGGCTGGAAAGGGCACTGGAGTGATGTAGTACATGAGCCATGTACTCATGTAGCTTGTAGCTTATGGGGATGCTGGGCCCTACCACCAGAAAAGAGGTCGGATTGAGTGATATACATTCCGAATAATATGATGGGTATGGGTAAGATGTTTTACAAAATAAAGAATAAAACAAAATTGTGCTGTCAAAGGCTTTTTCTCTGAGAGTTACAGGTCTATTCTACTGTTTTCTTAATGACACTCCACCTACTTAATACAGTTCCATAATAAGCATTATTTTGGGAGGTACTTTTATGAACTGGAAAATTGCCTTCTTCCCAGAAAGACCCCAAGAGTCCTGTTTTAAAGATTTTCTCCCCATTTTATATCTATGGAGGAAAGATTTCTGTAGTAATATACAGTCATGTGAAAACTTCTTCCCCCTCCCACTGATTTCCCCTATTACTGCATTTGTCACACTCAATGGGTTCTGATCTTTAAACAAAACGTCATATTACACAAAGGGAACTGTTGTATTTACTCAAGTTCCCTTTGCCTTAATATTAAATTTTGTTTAAAGATCAGAACCCATTCAGTTTGACATAGATGCAGTAATAGGAGAAATCAGAAAGGGGGCAAGATCTTTTTCATATCATTGTAGTGAATGATGGCAGATAAAGACCAACATGGCCCATCCAGCCTGTCCAGAGTTGTACTCGCAACTCCCTGCGGATTACCGTCCCTGTTGTTTTTGAGGTTGGAACTGAGGTCCAGTGCAGTCTACCTTCACTTTCCCCCTTTTATTCTTTGTTTTCTTTATATGTCTAAAATTTGATTTCTTTTTTTTTTTTTTTAACTTTCAATATTTATTAATTTTCATATAATGTGAATCACAAAGATCATGGCAAAAAGAAATCACAAATTTCAAAAGGAAATACAATAAAAAGGGAAAAAAATAATTTTCACCCCCTATAATAAAGATACTATCTGATCAATTACCAGGAAAAACTTTTTTTCATCAGAAAAAAGATAAAAAAAACCACAGACACATCCTGAGACCCATACCCACCAAGCCAGCTTAACAGGAAGATCAAGTATATCATGTCAGAACCCTCAATTCCTTTTAGAAATAATAAAGTCCATTAGTTGTTGGGTCCAAAAAAACATATAGATCTTACTCTCAAAATTTATCACACAAGTACAAAAGAAACTGTAAAACAAACCCAATACCCAGCTGCTGAACCCTAGCGCACATAGCTAGAAACTCCTGTGCCGTGTTTGAGTTGCTATTGACAAATCAAGGAAAATTCAAAAGAAAACAACTGATCCATCAAACGAAAATAAAGTCTTGAACTGCATTCTGGTTGTTTTCCACAGCAAATGTAGCCACAAATGTAGATCTGGATGTGATGACATCTAAAGATGATTCCATGAACTCTATTAAGTTAATATTGGGTACATTGGGGGGGGGGGGGGGGGGGGGGGGGGTTCAGATGGAACTTGACCACATATAGTCAAATATTGGGCATGAACCATAGGAGGAAAGGTTTCAGGTGGCAACTTCAATGTTTCCTTCATATACTTAATTACATCTGTTCCTAACTGGTCTAACATTATATGATGTATTTTACTTTCTGTTAATATATTTTGAACATGTTCACGCTTTTCTAATTATGTAAGCCACATTGAACTTGAGTTCTACTCAGGCTAATGCGGAATATAAATGTCATGAATAAATAAATATACTTCCGGACCATGTCCAGACGTGCCATTAAAGGTGCTTTAGGGAAATGAGTAAAACGGAGAGTATTATTCCTAACCTGGTTCTCCAAGTATTCCAGTTTCCTGTGGACAACAAGTTTATCCTTTTGCTAAAGAGCCACAAGTATCTTGCAAATCACTAACCACCTTCTCCAAGGATTCCATCATCTTAGCTTGTAGCTCCAACCTCTGTGAGTTATCCGAAGAGGTTCCAGCAACATCTACCAATTACACCAAATTTTAATGACAGATGCAAATTAGATAGATTGATTGAGGGTCTGCATTTGTGTGTCATAACACATCCAGTGATACCACATTAGGTCTCTGCAGCATTGGAACTAAGGCACCAGGACTCTGTTCCACTTTCCTCAGGGCGAACTTTATTCAGGGCAGAATGAAGCTGCTGTTCCATGCCTGAAATCACCTGCTCTCTCGCAGGGTAAAGCACCTCACTGACTTTTCCTTTAATAGGGGTACTGGCATCAGAGAAACCTCTCCTGATACTCCCAACCCCTTCGACGAGGGACAACTTCCAGATTGCTTAGGTCTCGTGGCCTCATCAGGGCTTAGTGAAACACCACTCACATTGCTGCCAGAGAAACCCTCAATGCGGAAACCGGAGTGGATGCTGGAGGAAGCTGTCAACACTTTGCCCCTCCTTCCTCATATGGAACCAGGGCCGAGGCTTATGAAGCCCAACAACCACAACCAAAGGTAAGGAGCGATCCAGCTGAGCGATTGCTCAGGACGGCATCTTGATCTCCTTCCTCAAGTTCTTTAAAGTGTGACAGTTTTACTGTGAGTGGAAATGCTCTATACTTTTGTTCCATTTTTATGCCATATAGAGAACACTTGGTGCCCACCCAATTCTTGCCTAGGCCCACCCAAAATCTGTTGTCTAGCTACGCCCCTGTAACACAGGATATAAATGTGATAAATTCATCACTTTACATTTCTTCACATTAAAGCTTAACTGTCAAGAATTAGCCCAAGCTTCTATTTTTTACGGATTGCTTCTCGTGTATTCCACATCCTTCAGAATGTCCATTCTGTTGCCAATCTTCTTGTCATCTGAAAAAGGCATACTTTTTCTTATATCCCTTCAGCTACATCACTTACAAGTATATGGAACAGAATTGACCCCAGGACAAATTCCTGAGGCACTCCACTACTCACTTTTCTTTTGAGCGAGTTCCATGTACTACCACCTACTGGCACCTGTCAGCGAGCCATTTTCTGATTGTTTTCCAGTTTGGGCCCTATCTTCAAGCTGCTTGGTTTATTTATGAGCCTCCTATGAGGAACATATCAAAGGCTTTGCTGAAATCGAAGTAGACATATCCAGTGCATGCTGCTGTTCCAGCTCTTTGGTTAATGCAAATAAATCACAAGATTTGTTTGATGCAGTTTGGCTTTGGTAAAGCCATATTGCCTTGGATGGAGTTAGTATTCATGGAGATCTATCTCATGCATATTCATTAGGGGTGTCCTGAAAACCTGGCCTGTTTGTGACACTCAAGGCATGAACTGCTACATTCCTGTCATAGAAATATATTTTTAATCAATGCATAATTAAACTCTGGAATTTGTTGCTGGAGGATGTTGTAAAAGCAGTAGTCATAAAAATCCTCATTACCATTTTTTTTATGGTTGACTTATGTACTCTTACATCAGCATCAGTGAGAGAGTCTTGCAGATGTTTAGAATGTTAGTCTGGTGTTTTTGTGTCTTTATGAATGATTTTCTAGTTTGCTGTCAGTGATCTTGACAGGACGCTCACTCCAGGGTAGAGTCACTGTAGTCTTTAACTTTATCTGTTTGTAAACTGTCTGACATTGGATGGATAGAATCCCTCAAATGGTTTAAAAATAAGTCTTATAACCCTATCCAGATAGATGAGCATCAATTATTCAAAAAAAATTTTTTGTTAGGCCTTTCAAAAATTTTTTTGATTGTGGCATGATGCGTTTCCATTTATTTTTGTGGTGAAGATCAAATTTTTGGACCTTCACATAGGATAGGATGCTCAATTTCACCCTTGCAGATTTACTCTGTAGGTTTTTCTGTTTATCCAGTTAATTAAGTACCTAGTTCTACTTAGTTAATAAATTGTGCTAGGGACTAAGGGATTTGTATCATCGAATAAACAATCATAATAATATAAGAATATCCATACTGGGTCAGACCATCTAACCCAGTATCCGGCTTCAACCCAATTAGTAGCAACATTCCATGTTACCAATTCCAGGGCAAGCAATGGCTTCCCCCATGTCCATCTCAATAACGGACTATGGACTTTTCCTCCAAGAACTTGTCCAAACCTTTTTTTAAATTTAGATACGCTAACCACTCTTACCACATCTTCCGGCATCGAGTTCCAGAGCTTAACTATTCTTTGAGTAAAAAAATATTTCCTCCTATTAAATATTTCCATGTAATTACATTGACTGTCCCCTGGACTTTGTACTTTTTGAAAGAGTGAAAATTGATTCACTTCTACCCATTCTACACCACTCAGGATTTTAGAGGCCTCAATGATATCCCCCTCAGCTGTCTCTTTTCCAAGCTGAAGAGCCCTAACCTCTTTTGCCTTTCCTTATTTGGGAGGAATTCCACCCCTTTTATTATTTTGGTCACTCTTCTTTGAACCTTTTCCGCTATATCTTTTTTGTGATACGGAAACCAGAATGAAATGTAATACTCAAGGTAAGGTTGCACAATAGGGCAATACAGAAGCATTATAATATTCTTGGTCTTACTTTGCATCCCTTTCCTAATAATTCCTAGCATCCTGTTTGCTTTTTTGGCTGCTGCCATACACTGAGCAGAAGATTTCAGCGTATTGTCTACAATGACACCTAGATCTTTTTCTTGAGTGCTGACTCCTAAGGTGGGACCCTAGTATCAGGTAACTATGATTCGGATTATTCTTCCCAATGTGCATTGCTTTTCATTTGTCCACATTAAATTTAATTTGCCATTTGGATGCCCAGTCTTTCAGTTTCCTAAGGCCTTCCTGCAATTTTTCACAATCTGCATGCATTTTGAGAACTTTGAATAGTTTTGTGATGTCTGCAAATTTAATCACCTCACTTGTTGTTCTGTTTTCCAGATCATTTATAAATATGTTAAATAGTACTGGTCCCAGTAGAGATCCCTGTACCACGCCACTATTCACCCTCCTCTATTGAGAAAAAGGGCCATTTAACCGTACTCTCTGTTTTCTGTCCACTAACCAATTCCTAATCCACAGAAAGACATGCCTCCTATCCCATGACTCTTTAATTTTCTCAGGAGTCTCTCATGTTTGGACAAACCATACAACAAGCAAACTGTAGAGCTCACCACCACTTGCAAAGAATGAATATGCACAGCAGGCAATCCTACATATCCAATATTGCAGTAGTCCAGGCCTGACAAAATTAACTTCTGCAAAACTTGTTGAAAATCACTTTGCGAAATCAGTGGACTCAATTTGCTGAGCAATCATAACTTAAAAAAAATACTTCTTAGCTACAGACTGAATCTGGGCTAAAAAGGACATTGCAGAATCGAAAAAAATACCCCGATTCTTCACCACAGAGGAGATCTTAATCCCAGAACCAGATAGCAGTATTTTGGTTGGAAATGCGCTGTGATTGGCTCAGAGACTTCCAGGTCTCTCAGCTGAGTGAAGCACTGCCAAAAAAGGCGTTTTTATTACTGCTGGGGGGGGGGGGGGGGGGTGACGTTTTTTGAAGTGGAGCGGTTTTTTTTGTTCCCTGATTTTTTTTTTTGTTACTTTGGGCCAAGTTTTATCCCGTGCAGCCCCAACGAGAGGTACAGACCTCTCGTTAGATTTTCCAGCGTTAAGGCACTCGGAAAAGGTTAGTGTATCTCATTACAATAGGGTTTCTACACAATTTGCTCATCTGCATTCCGTTTTCGTTAGCTGCTACTGTTGGGGAAAAAAGTCTTTAGTGCATGCCAGGGTTTACTACTTGCTCGTTAATGGCTCGTTAAGTTTAGTGCATCTGGCCCCCAGTTTGCACGCCCCCCACACCCAGCAATACTAGAGAGACAGAAATACAAGATATCAGAGATGCATGTTTCCCAAAGCTGAAATGGTCCAATTGATAAATACAATATTTTTTTCTGCCTTTGTAGTCTGAATCTTTTATTTTTCTTTTCGATTTGGTCTGTGTCTCTTCTGCTTTTCTCTGTTTTTCCTGCCTTTCTAGGCTCTCATTCGATATTCCTTCTTTCCATGTCTGCCATCCATCTTTTCTCCGTGTCCCTATCTGTACTCTCCAGCATCTCTCCTCGTTGTCCTTGTTCTTATCTTCCCCCATTTCAGCATCTACTCTTTTAGTGTCCTTATCCTCTCCTTAGATTCAGCATTGCCCCTCTGTGTCCCTACTGTTCCTTTTGTGATCAACAGTGTCCCTCTATGTTCCTATCTATTTGCCTCCAGTCCTACCCTCCCATCTCAGGGTCTGGCACATCTCTGTCCCCCCCCCCCCCCCCCCCCGGGGGTCTGGCACAAGAAAGAGGATGAATGGCATGAATACTACTCATTTTTATATTTGTATCTAAAAGGTAGAAGGATGGTTATAATAAATCTCATGCCTCTGAATGAGCCTGCCCCGTGTACTTCCTGGGTAGCTAGCAGTGAAGGCAGTGGATAGGATTCAGCCAGTGAGAAGCCTGTGGGGGTGGAGCACCAGAAGGCAGCTTATTAGTTTTGGGGTGGTTTGGGAGCTATTTGTTTATCCATGCATTTTTTTCTTGAAGTGATCCTGTGTTATGTATTTTGTAAGTATTTCACTTACTGTTTTATTATAACCAATAAATAAATTATATATATGTAATAGAAAGTTACATCAGTTTAGGCTGTTCACAGAAAGGTAGCTGCTGAGCTTGGAGTTCTTGTGCTGTTGAAATGAAGTTTGTGTGGTGGGAAAAGCAGTTCCAAACAACTTCAGCATTCATAGTAATATAACTGTTCTCCCCTCTCATCTCCTCTACCAGTTAGTTGCACAGCGAATCAACACACAGACAAATTCAGACATGCATATAGGAACATGCCCATGCTTGCACAGGCACTTTCAAATATACATGCACTAACTCACAAATGTACATACATATAAATGTGTACCAACATACCAGCCCTTAACATTAGCATTGTAACTTGTATTCTGCTTATCCCTCACGGTTCAAAGCAAATCCCACTATACAAGAAGCTGGACATTTCCAAGAATTACAAGCAAAAATCAGCAAGGTTTGCATACACATAAAAAAAAAGTCTTACATAAACTAAGCCATACTAGTTATTAGATTGCAAAACAGATTTCTGGAATAAATCAGTTTTTATATATTTCCGAAATTGAAAATAATTTGAAGTAGTAAGTAAAAGTCTGAACATCTTTACTAAGACATGCTGCTTGGAAAGAAAAAAAGACTGTCTAATAATCTGAGTCTTTTCATAATTTTTAGAGAAGGGAAAGTAGGGTTTTTGATCTGGTAGCCCTAGATTTTTGAGAGAGAACAAAATGATCTAAAAAAATACAATGGAGCTAATCCATAAATTACTTTATAAATAAGACAGTAGAATTTAAATTGGACTCTTAGCATAGACAGGTAACCAATGACTCTTTATAAAATACTGAGACACACTGTCAAGCTTTTTCAAGGAATATATCAAGTGGTGAGGTATGCTAGATGGTCTGTAACCGCTATAATAGTTGTTTTAAGGATCCCAGGTAGATAACATTACAATAATCTAACATACTCAAGATCAGGGATTGCAGTATGATCTTGATCAGTATTTTATAAAGAGTCATTGGTTACCTGTCTATGCTAAGAGGTCTCTTATAGTTGTTAATTTAGAACTAAAATAATCAACTGAGAGGCTGAGGATCTTTTAATGGCCTACTATAAGCATACACACATTCCTTGTCATCAATACCAGACTAGTCCAGACTAATGGGTTATGTCCATCCACCAGCGGAAGGAGACAGAGAAAATAGTTCCAAGTACTTCTCCCCCTTAAGGGTGTCGTGGAGCATGAAATGCTCAGTATTTCTGTCTCCTAGCAGATAGTGGATGGATGTTCAGCTCCTCTTGGAGCTGGCTCACTCCTGTCCCAGCTCTGCTGTGTGATGATTGAGCAAGGGGTGTGCTGGTACCCAAATTTGGGATTAAGATGACACCCGGTGGTCCCTTATCTGTCAGCTAGGGTGGTCCTGGATCCCTCCCGTTCCCTCTTTTGCCTGGAGCTGTCAAGGCTCGGTGGATTTGGATGTAGCATGACAGTTGATGTTCTGGGAAGACATGATTTCCTTTCTCCTGAAAGTAGGATGTATTTGCTTTCTCTGCTGTAGGGTCCTATATGTTTCTGAGGTAAACTGTCCCTGGATTTAAAAAAAACAAAACAAAAAAAAAAACTAAGTAAAAGTGCTTGTACGACTGACGCTTTTCTAAGTTTTAATTTTTGAATTCCTGTCTGGGTTGTTTTTGGTCCATCAGGGTGCTGGTCTTCTCCTTTGGCGGGCTTTTGGATCGCAGACCTCTTCAGGCTGTTTATGACACAGGGCATTATTTCTCCTTCCTGCCATTTGCGGTAGCAGATCCCTTTTAGTTTGCCAGTGCCTTCACTTTTGTTTTGCTTTTCGTGCTCTCCTGGGTGTTCTGCGTGGTCTGTTGTGCGTACAGTGTTCCTTTATACAGGCCGCACTGACTGGAGCCCAGCTGTTTGCTGCAGGGGTTCTTCGCAGCTGTGATTTTTGTTTGCGCACATGTTTGCTGGCTGGGAGTCTCTGTGTTTGCTTTAGGGAAGGGAATGTCTAACTCAACCACATGGGATTCTCTCACCTTCCGGGAGTTCTAATGTTGCGGTACCTGTTTTTGGGAGTTACTCTTGCTGGTTTCCAACTGCAGCGCTAGTACTGCATGTGGGGGTTGTTGCCTGGTCATGTTTGCAGTTCTGTGGCTCTGCCAGATTTCAAGTCCACTGGCCTATTGCATCCTGTTCCTGTTTTAGGGATGATAATGTCCCTTTTTCCTACTTAGGGTTCGTTTGTGATTTAAAGAAAAAAGAAAACCCAGATTATTTACTTCTACCACTTTAGTGTGGCTTTGGGTTGTTTGTCCTCTGGGGGATTTGGTCAGAGCAGTCTTTGGTGTTGGGACAGGCAGTTCCTGCACTTAGTGCGATTTCAACCAAGTCCCAGTTTTTTATGGTCTTCTTTTTCTTACAGAAGTGAAGGGATCTTAGATTGCCTACAGGAAGAATTGTGTCAGCAGTGGATGACTGAATTGACGCGGGATGGAGCTATTCTGTACCTGGTGCTTACAAATGGAGAGAATGTTTCTGGTGTCACGGTGGGAGACATTTGGCAGGGATCTGTCCTGGGACCTCTTCTTTTTGCCATCTATACTTCTTCCCTTGGTACTCTGATCTCATCCCATGGTTTTCAGTATCATGTTTACGCTGATGATTCCCAGATCTACCTCTCCACACCAGAAATCTCAGCAGGAATCCAGGTCAAAGTATCAGCCTGCCTGTCTGACAGTGCTGCCTGGATGTCTCAGCGCCATCTGAAACTATACATGACCAAGACTGAGCTTCTTATCTTTCCCACTAAACCAACCTCTCCTCCTCTCCCATTCTCTATTTCTGTGGATAACACTCTTGTCCTTCCTGTCTCATCAGCTTGTAACCTTGGGGTCATCTTCGACACCTCTCTCTCCTTCTCTGCACATATTCAGCAGACTGCTAAAATCTGTCGTTTCTTTCTCAATAATATCAGCAAAATTCGCCCTTTCCTTTCTGAGCACACTACCAGAACCCTCATCCACACTCTTATCACCTCTCGCTTAGACTGTTGCAACTTGCTTCTCACAGGTCTCCCACTTAGCCATCTCTCTCCTCTTCAATCTGTTCAAAATTCTGCTGCACAACTAATATTCTGCCAGTGTGGTTATGCTCATATTAGCCCTCTCCTCAAGTCACTTCATTGGCTTCCTATCCGTTTCCACACACAGTTCAAACTCCTGTTATTGACCTATAAGTGCATTCACTCTGCAGCTCCTCAGTACCTCTCCACTCTCATTTCTCCCTACATTCCTTTCCGAGAACTCCGTTCACTGGGTAAATCTCTCTTATCTGCACCTTCTCCTCCACTGCTAACTCCAGACTCCGTTCCATTAAAAAAAAATGTTTTATTAATAACCATTTAAATTTTTACAAGCGATAAAACAACTTGCTGGAAATACAGAGAAAGTAATATGTAGGAATTATTCCAGTCAGGTAATTCTACTATATTCCTTAGACCACTAAATAGGGAGAGTGAAACAAGATAAAGAGATCAATTAAACAGAAAACAAAAACCGTGGTATTAACCTGATTATCCCCAGATATTACTCGTCTAATTCATTATTCCACATTGATCATCTGATTGGCTTCTTCAAGACCAATACGGTGTATAGTCAAATCATTTCATTGAAAAACATACTTATTGTCCAATATTAGTTAGAAATAATACATCTGATTACATTCTCTCTCTTTTAAAAACCAGAAGTTATTTAACAATACATATACTTAAGTCTCTAATTCAAATCCCACTGATTAAAGTAATCCCAGTTTTCACAGGCTTCACTCCTTTTAAAATAATAATTTGAGGAAATATTTCTGAGGAAAACTTTAGGAGTCATACCGGGAACTCTGGGAAAAACAATAATCTCAATATTAATCATCTATAATAATATTCATTTTATTATTCAAAATTTCTGGTCTATTATAACCACTTCTTGCTCATGTAGAATCATTTGTTATATCAGTTTTTTTTTACTCTCAAAGGGTTCAGTTGAATTGTCCATGTAACTCTCTAATAAAATTATATCTGAAACAAAGTTATTTACTGCCACCGTTAGGTCCCGAAGCGCCTTCCAGATGGTATTCAATGTAACCTCCATGGGAGCCAAAAACTCCAAGTTGATTTCTCATAGGTGTTTAGGAGTGGTTCCGCCGATTCGGGTTCTGCTGTAAACGTCCTCTGTTTCAGCATATACCTCTAACTCACTCCTCCACTACTTTGGACATGGTGGTTGAATAATTCGGGAGCGATGGAGTGCAGATTTCGTTCCTTTTATCTTGCTGCACCATATGCCTGGAATAGACTTCCTGAGCCAGTACGTCAAGCTCCATCTCTGGCCGTCTTCAAATCTAAGCTAAAAGCCCACCTTTTTGATGCTGCTTTTAACTCTGAACCCTTATTCACTTGTTCAGAACCCTTATTTTTTCATCCTCACTTTAATATTCCCTTATCTCTTGTTTGTCCTGTTTGTCCTAATTAGATTGTAAGCTCTGTCGAGCAGGGACTGTCTCTTCATGTTTAAGTGTACAGCACTGCGTACGTCTAGTAGCGCTATAGAAATGATAAGTAGTAGTAAATAGTAGTAGTGTTCACCGAGTGGTGTGGTTCAATATTAAGACAGAGGAGAGGGCTTGTCCTGGATTTCAAAAGAACTAACTTTGCTGAGATAGGGAATTTCTTAAGGAAGAGTTAACAGGATGGGAACAGCTGAAGGAAGTAGAACAGTAGTGGGCAAGACTGAAAGGAGCTATTTTAAAGGCAACTTACCTTTATGTTAATAAATTACATAAAGGGAAGAGGAAATGAAGGCCACTCTGGTTCTCAAATGTAGTGGCCGAAGAGGTAAGGGAAAGAAGGTTAGCCTTCATACGTTATAAGGTCTCCTTTGAAGGCTACCCTGTTGCAGATCCTAACTATCCTTCTTACAGGAGGGTTTGTCGAAGGGATTAGTGGTGAGCACTTTCTGTGTATAGATAGTCTCTTGTTATCGTGGTTGGATAGCAGGATCTTCCCTGGCATCCTTTTGAATGTGGTCTGGTTCATTAAAGGGAGGACGTGGCTGTGTCCGGCTGCAGCGTGGAACCTTAATTTGGTGCTTTGTGCCTTGCAGGGGGCACCTTTTGAGCCCTTTCAGAAGGCCACGCTGAAGGATCTCTTGCTGAAATCAGTGTTTTTGGTCGTGCTGGCCTCCGCTCGGTGGGTGTCAGAGCTCCAGGCTCTCTCCTGCAGGGAGCTGTTCTTGTGTTTTTCCAAGATGGAATTCATGGTGCGTACCATGCCTTCCTTTCTCCTGAAAGTGGTATCGTTTTTTCATCTTAACCAACCGTTGTCTCTGCCTTCATTTTGCAAGGATAGTATCCAGAAGATTTTTCCAGGCTGTGTTTGCTCGATGTGTGGCGTGTTTTGTTGCAGTATTTGGAGGTAACAAATGCATTCCATCATTTGGATCAGGTCTTTGTGCTCTGCTACGTGCCTCGCAAGGGTCAGGCATCCTCTAAGGCATCTATTTCTCGGATTAAAGAGACTATCTCTATCAGTTTATGTTCTGGCGGATCGCAAGCTGCCAGTGAGATCGGGCGTTGGTGATGTCTTGGGCTGAGTTGAGTCTGTTGGCACTTGAGGAGATCTGTAGGGTGGTGATGTGGGCGTTGTTGCATGACAAAAATGCATACTTTTGTCAAACATTATTGGGTGGACATGGCTGCTCGTGTGGAGGTGTTATTGGGGCTTCCGTTTTGGCGGTGGGACTTTTGGCTTCCCACCCGTTTTAGGTACTACTTTTATATATCCCACCTGTCTCTGGATTCATCTGCTACTGATGCTAAGGAATGAAAAATTTTATCTTACCTGATAATTGTCTTTCCTTTAGTCACAGCAGATGACTCCAGGGTCCCACCCTGGGCCGAATAGACAGTGGCTGGGGGGACTGGGTGGCTTCAGAGGGGCGTAATTTCAGGTTAGTTTCTGTTAACTATCAGGGAGTTCTGTGGAAGGAGATGTGTTGTTCTAGAGTTGTCTCCTTTTCTTTGTTATGAAATATACTGAGGATGCCTAGACCATGCCGTCCAATAAGACAGAGTTCAAATCAATGCTCTCTAGCTCCACCTGCTGGTAGATGATCACAACCCACCTGTCTCTGGATTTATCTGCTGCAACTAAAGGAAAGAAAATTATCAGGTAAGATACAACTTTTCATTCCTGCGAGGACCCCTGATGAAGGCTTGTTAGCCGAAAAACAGCATGTGTAGGGTCTACTGTTCATTAGACATGGCATGCTATTTGTTTTGACATATTTTATCTGGCTATAAGGGACTTGGAGGAATTACCTCTGGAACATCTGGTCATTCCCACTCCTGTTGTGTTCTCCATTGGACCTTTGTGGGGTTTTGTTTTGGCCTCAAAGAGATGGACATAGGAGCAATATGAGGAAATATTTTTTGATAGAAAGGGTGGTGGATGCCTGGAATGCCTTCATGGAGATGGTGGTGGTGGAGGAATCAAAAACAATTATGGAAATCAAGAAGGAGTGGGATATACACAGAAAAGTTTTGAAACAGCAAGAGCATGGAAACCAAGCTTGGGGTAGAGAAAATCTGCAAAGAACAGCAATTAAACCTGTAATAAAGGCATGGAAGGACATTTTCCTGGAAAGAGTGGCAATTACTGGGCAGACTGGATGGCCATATTTAGCTTTCATCATTTGCTATATAACTGATTTGAATAATAAGAGTGGCTGCATTGGGGTAAGTGTTGGACTGTTCCCAGCCAGCTGTCTGGGCATTGTATGTATTACTGAGGCTTTTGTAAAATGTAATCGGAGGAAAAAGGCAAGCCAAAAGATCTGAGCAGAAAGGATCGCTTTGGGGCACAAGGATTCAAAGCTCAGCCATTCACACAAAAGCTCTTTTCTTTCTGCTCTTTCTATAATATCTTCTTTTTGGAGAGAGGCATGTATCAGAACTTGAACTGGTTGTGCAGGATGAAGCTGGAAATTCACTTAATTCAAGTGTGTTTGAAGCAGTTCATACTTCAGGGGCCAACAAACAGCATGTTGGCAGCTTTATTGTAGCCATGATCACTCTGAGGTACCCAGGCTGGGCAGTGCCAGTGGTGTTGCTTGTCCTGTGGTGCAGTGCTGAAGTCTGGCACGTGTCTGTGGTGTGGTTCCAAAGTCTGATCCTGCCAGTGGCTC